>NC_085057.1:15069451-15373340 GCF_963662255.1 Cinclus cinclus | reverse complement strand
GCAGGCAGCAGAGAATTTCTGATTGCTGAGAATGCACTCAGTCCTTTCAGTAAGCCTCAGCATCCTTATTTTTTGAGGACAAATATGTTTTTTGCTACGTCTGTTTGTTTTTTAACTTATATTTGTTGTAGTTCCTAATATGTCTTACTTGTATTCAGTGTGCTAATTATCTGAAATCTCCTGTGTTTGAGTATCTTTCTGTGGTATTCAGGCACTGAGGATTTTATGTGTTGCTCCAGTTCATGGATATTAATGTCCTGTTCTGGATACACAGCTGCTGTCTTACTGAAGTATTCTGGCTTTTTCCTAGTTAACTTCTGACCATGGATTTAAAGAGAACATGAAACTCGAGGCTGTGAACCCGGTTGATCCTGAAGAAGTTTGTGTTGCTACAGTCACCAAGTTAAAAGATTCATACCTCTGGCTTCAGCTGGAGGGTAAGCTGATTTGGGGGAAGGGAGGCGTGCTTGCCCACCACTACACTTGCTTGTAGTGCCATCCCAAAACCCGAGGAATATTTGGAGGAAGCTCACTGTGTGCAGCATATGGGCAGCAAGGCACAGTTTCCTCAATTAAATCACAATGAAAACCCACTTGCATTGTCTGTTTCCAGTTTGCCTTGGCTGGCACTGCTTATTTAAGCCAGAAATGTCATTTGTGCATTGCAGTGTCAGTGCTGGGCTCATGCTCCAAGTGCAAAGTGCTGAGCAGGGCCTTGTGACAGTTTCACAGATGAGTGACTTGCATTCTGAGCAAGCTTTGGCCAGACCTGGGAAGGAAAGTTTCTTCATTAAGATAGAGTAAGCCTGTGTCAGCTGTTCTCCATTATAATCCCATTTCTTGATTGGAAGTACATCAGCATGCACTTACTATGCACTGTGCATCTCTGCTAAACTGCGGAAGGAAAATTCCCATCTCCAGCCTTTAGGAGGAAGTAAATGAGGTCAGGAAAGAGTCTGGCCAGTAGAAGGGGGTGAATAAATGATTGTTATTGTGTTCCAGATACACAATAAATAAATGCAGCTTCACTAACAAACATTCAGCAAGTGTAACCAAATCAGGGGTTTATGACTTGTTTCAATTTTTCCTTTCCTAAACTGAACAGGCTCCAAGAAACCCGTCCTTGAGTGTATAGTGAGTGTGGAATCAATGAATATATTTCCAGTGGGTTGGTGTGAGACGAATGGATATCAGCTCAGGCCTCCTCGAAAAGCAATAGGTACCAGTTCTCTTCTCTTTGCAGTGTTGGGTTAGAGCTGGTGAGATCTGCCAGAGCAAATTACTGCAGAATTATCAATGGCATCACTGAATCTGGAAACATTCACCATGCACGGAGAATCTGTGTGTTGCACAACTGTCCCCCTGGCTGTTGGGGCCAGTTGGAAACCCTACAACAACTCCAAACCCCACAGTGTTGGCTTGAGGCCCCTGCATGGATTTGGGACAATCTGTTTACCATAGCAAATAAATCCTATCTGTGTGTGAACAGACCCCATGCTCTGCATTTACTTCTGTGTGAGCTGTTCTTGCCACGTGTCTGACCCTGATACTGATTTTACACTTGCATTTGTGCAAAGCGAAGTTAATGCCACAACAAAGCAGTGTGGAGTGTGAGCATATTTCTGGAGTCAAAATAAAGGGGGCTTATTTTCTCAGTGGGCCAGGTGGTGATGATCCCTAATGATCCCCAAAGTGCTGAAGAGTAAACCTTACCTTTTTAACTACACTAGTAGGTAGAATAAGATAGTGTCTTCTCTCAACTGGTTAGTGAGGCATGTTTATTAAGGTTTAATGGGGGTTGGAGAAACGAAATAATTTCTTGAGTGTTCATTGAGTAAGATAAGAAAAAATTTAGGTTGAAATGAGCTGTCATTTTCTGCAAGTCAAAGCAAGAGAAATTAATCTGCTTGCACTGCCAAGGACAGATGAGGAAGAAGGGGAGATCCTAATTACATAAAAGGTTATTTGAAAAAAGAATCCAGAAGTTTGTTGGGGACAAAGCCTGAAATTGCTGAAGAGGCATAATGTTGCATTACCTTGTTTGATTTTGCTAACCAATTGTGAAAGTCAGAATTAGCAAGTGGACCCATCATCTAAATGACTGACTTGGTTGCAACAGTGTTTTCCTGCATAGCAATTATCTTAAGTCATTGATGTCTCTAACCAGCTGATTTCAGTTCATGTCAAAGTTAAAGTGCTGAAGTTACTGTGCCAGTAAACTTGGGCACGTTGGGCCGAAGAACATAACCTTTCAGTGCTGAAAAAGAAAGCATGCCATTCCTTTTTTGGCTGGTAGTACAGGTGGTTTAGGGGCTCTGATGCAAACAAAGAGGTACAGAAGGTTAGGTTTCATAGAAACCTAGGCATGCTTGATTTAAAGAATTTTTAATGGAAGTTGAAGTAAACCTTCTGGTTTTCTTCTAATTACTTGGGCCGGTGTGCCTCTCGTGCAGCTGGGTCAGCTCTGTGACACTGCAGTGATGGGAACATAGATCCTTTCTGCTGTATAGCTTAGAATAAATGAGTCCACTATATAGCTGTTGTTCTAGATGCTTCATTTATTTGCCTCTTATATTTTGCTCTTTTCTTTTCTTTCAGTAAACAAGCAGAAAAAAATTGCAGTAGTTCAGCCAGAGAAACAGTAAGTAACAGGTTATTTGCTTTTATTTTTTTGTTGTGTTTTTACTCTTAATTTTTCAGTTGGAAAATATGCTGTGTTAGGAAGATGTGGAGTTGCAAAATTGCTGTACTGAGGGTTGAGAGATTCCACAGTCCATTTTTGTTAATGCTGGTAGATTCTGCTGATGTTCAAAAAGACATCTTGCACAACAGCAGGAAGAGATAGAAAGCTTGGATTAGGGTTTTTTTTGTATTTCTTCCTTCCCAGATGAAATTTGGCCTAAAGCAGGCAAAAAGAAGAGTTCTACTAATATCTACAATTAGTCTAGAAACTTTGTGTCATGCATGTGGAACTCAGTCTTGTGAGCCTGCTCAGAAATGCTTCATGGAATGCTTACAGTTGGCTTTATTGACTTACAGCTTTACAAACACCAGAGCTGTCAGTAGTCCTGCCAGCGTTTGCATTGCTCCTAAAATACTGAGCAGACTGTTCCCCCATGTTTTGTAATTGGGATCCTTACCAGAGTACTGGGGTCATTTTGGTTGTGTTTTGTCACTGCCTTGTGCTGTGAAATGTGACATAAAAAGGAGTCAAGGGTTGTAAACTCCTGTGGGTAATCTTGGGAGGTGTCTGTCACCATGGTGGCCCGTGGACTTCAAGCAAGGAAGGATTACTGCTGGCTGTAGCAGGGCAGAAGTCCTTTCCAAGTGGAATTTGGTGGTTTCTGCATGATGCTGTGAAACAGGGGAAGTGTGAAGAGCAGGTTAATAAGGCTGGAACTGAGGAAAAAAAAATAATTATGGCGTTTTAGTAATGGAGAGATGACTGTTATGACTGTCTGTCTGTTTTCCCAACCTTCTTCTTCTTTTCATTTCAGAATTTTGTCTTCAAGGACAGTTCATGATGGATTAAAGAACCAGGAACTGAACTCTTCTGACTCAGGTATTGATCACAGAGGTCAGGCTAACAGAGGCAAAATCCTGTAAGAGTTCACCTGCTCAACCCTGTTAGGAGAGGGAAGAGATGGAAAGGGTTTGGAAATTATCATCTTTTGATGATTTGTTGAACTGCAAAAATGAATGAAACAAACAAAAACCTCCAGTTACTTGTGTTCTGTGTTTCATATGTGCATTAAGCCTGGAAATCAGATTTTTACACCAGAACATTGCCCCTCCAGCAGAGAATATGTGAAGCTGAATAAAAGGTCACTTGCACAGGTCACCTGTACTATGACCTGTGCAGGTGACATTTTATTGTCACCTGTTACGTTTGATAATGTGGGAGAAGCTGGTGTGCTTCTGTCTGTGCTCAAGAGTTGTTGGATTCTGGCTTTGGGAAGCAGATCTCTCTGGTTTTTGTGTTAACTTCATCATGGTGATAAACAAAACCAATTCAAACAGTAAACTGCTTTGTGTACCAGATGGCAAAATATAATAATTTTCTGAACTGTTGCAAGAAGGAATGTGATGAATAAGTACATCTGCTGGTGACAGTCACACAGATCCATCCATTTGGCAACAGAGTGCCTCCTCTGCTGTTTTCTGTACAGTGAAGTGCACATCTGAAGCTTCACCAAAAGCAAAATAAAAATGATGTGTGCTTGTTTATAATTTAATTGACTTTTAGTAGAGTCATAATGTAAGTATGACTTCATTTATTTATTTGCCAGTTTTCAACTGCTAAATGTAAAGTCTTTAAGTGATAGTGTTGCTCAATCAAGAAAAACTACAACACTGTTGGGTAAAACAATATTGGTTTTGTACATAAGTGTGCTGCAACATATATTAATACTTGAATTTCGAGCAATGCTGAACCATTAAATAGATATAGAGAGCTTGATGTCACTTCATCAAAGGTCAGTTTACCAGACGCTGCATCTTTTGTTTGCTAATCAAAGGAAAATAATCTAAAAATGTGAAAAACGTGATGCTGCAGTTTAGGATAAACAATGGACAATAACTGCCAGTTTCTCTGGAGGCAGAAGAAATAGACTGGAGCATTCATCTGTAATTGCTGTGTAGGAATTGCTTCTGCTACCAAGAGTTGGGATTGTCTTTGTCTTTGTTGTTCTCACTGGTGTGATACCATGAACCAACACACTAGCCAGGAAGGAATGTTTCTTTTCTGATGCATGACCATCTTTATTTACTGCAGCTTGACAATTTTCAAGCATGGGTGTGAAGTATAAAAAATGTTTTGGCAACGTGGAATAACTAATGCTGCCATTGCAAAATGTGACACAGAAGCTACTTCAAATCCCTGTCATTCAAGACTTTTCCCCCTCCTTTTTTTACAGCAGACAAACTGTTGTGTACTGTGAGATTCTTTCCTGGGGCATTTGCAGCGTGTGATTTAAACATTTGTTTTCTCATTTCTCACTTCTCAGTGGTAATTAATGTCAAGTATTGCTGCCCAAAGATCTACTTCAACCACCGGTGCTTCTCAGGGCCTTACCTGAACAAGGGCAGGATTGCAGAGCTGCCCCAGTCCGTGGGACCTGGGAACTGTGTTCTGGTGCTGAAGGAGGTGAGCTGGATGGATACACTGCCAAAAGCAGTGTGTCTTAAACACCACAGTATCTAATTACAGTTGGGTAATTCAGAAATTTAAGCTGATGATGAGTAAAGTGTGTCTTTTTTGCATATAATGAAGTATAAATCATGAATGGTTTTATGAATGGCTGATACAAGTAAAAGCCTCTCATTTATCTAAGTAACACTCAGCCTTGTACTGCTAAATTTTATTTTCTGTTAAAACAGTATAACCTGTAATTACCACAATCAAAGAGTTAGTATCTTTTTATAGCTGTAATAAATGTTTCCATTTTAATTAACAGAATTTAGCTAGAGATAATCCCAAAATTCCTTTACGGTTTGCACTGTTGATGGTAAAACAGAGGAAATACAGATTTTTTTTAGTCAAAATGGGAAACTACTTTCAGTAATTGGGAAATGAAAAGAGTTATCTATGATTTATAAGTTGGATACAATTTGCATAGATCAGGTGAAATTGCAGTTTGGCTTCTTAATGTAATTGAAGGAGGAGGAGGCCATTCTTTAATGCCAGAGAGCTTCTTCTCCAGATGTTTCACAGCAAATTTACAGATACTTTAATAGTTATTTTTCTGAAATTTCAAAAAAGGTCATGAGGTGCTTATTATCTGACCTGAGAGGCTGGAAATTTCCCAAGACATAACTAACTGGATATGCACACTTGAGCTGTCATGATCACTTTATATGTAAGAATTGCCTCAACATACTTGGAATTTTTACCTTCCATACCAAGTATCTTAATGGGGAGAGCCCTTAAGAAAAACTTTCTGGCAGACATGCTGTAAAACAAGAATCTGGTTGTCAAGAATCAAGCAGATTATTGAAAAAGGTCTATTTTTGCATGCAGAAAAGTACCCTGTCCTTCCTGCCAGTTTCAGTACTTTGTTGTAAGAAGTGCGAAAGAGAAAATGTTAAATTCTGTGGCAGCTTCATGTAATCCTGAAGGTTTACTCTGCTTCGTTGCCTGAAAGCAGAAAGTGTGCACAAATGCTGCTGATGTGCAGGTGCTGAGTGGTGCTGAAAGTTCAGCCAGTATACTCAGTTGTATTCATTTCAGTTGTGAGTCTTGCTCGCTCTAGAAATCCTAGAGAGAGTTTGGTGCTTGCATTATATATAATGCTTTTCTTTGATTTCTGGACTGCTGCATTAGTAGCAATAAAACTGCAAATTTGTAATGTCAAGGTTGCTATGCACCCCGTTGGGAATGATTTGTAATAAGCACACAGTGAGCATAAAAAGTACATTTAGAGTGCACGTTTTGTACTATTCCCCACTAACTTCAGGTTATTCACAACTTCCAAGTTGCTTTTACAGTACCTGGGAAATTATAATTTTATTAAAATACAGGCTTTTTATCATGGTTCATGGAAGCAAAACAGATGAGAGCTTAGGATTCTGCACTGTGGTTTTTTTGGTAAGCAGTAGATTAGCAGGCAGCAAAATCCTGCAGCATTTTTTGGCACATCTTCACATACAGCCTTGAAGATAATGGCTCAGATTTAACCAAGTTTATTCAAGTTTGGGAGTTCTCAGCCCCAGGCATTAATTTAGTGATGTGTAATTCAAGGGCAATGACTTGGAAATTGCTGGATACAGTTCTGACTCTGCAGACAGATTCTGAGGGCAGGGAAGGCCCAAAGTGTCGGCTGCTCTCAGTGTTCATTTTGGCACTCTCAGGAGATGTCTGTAATCCTGCTGTGAATGGGTGCTTTGATGCTAGATAATTTAGATGAATAGGAGTAATTTCCTATTCTGCCCTGGCACTTTAAAACAGATTTATTGTACAAATAACTTACACATGTTTTCTGCTCTTCCCTCCTTCGCTGTAGGTTCTCACTTTGTTGATCAATGCTGCCTACAAACCCAGCCGTGTCCTGCGAGAGCTGCAGCTGGATGAAGAGGCTGCATGGCATGGCCATGGAGAGACCCTAAAAGCCAAGTAAATTCTTGTCCTGTTCCCTGTCTAGTCAGTCCTAGTAGCTATTCTTTGCAGTCTGTGCTTTATCTTACATTTCAGGGAAGGAAAAATCACTTAGAGCATATCAAGATGCCAACAGTCATTAAATGTTAAATTCTTTATAAATTTATGAATTCTGGTTGGGTGCGTGTGATTTTAATGCCTCATAATATGGCAGTGTACTCTGCTACAGGCATGTGAGCAGCTAGAGACTGGTGTGTCACTGGTACAACATTGTACTGACAGACCTGTAGGCAAGGTTTTAGATTATTTAATTCACCTAAAGATAATTGTCAGTGTTTTAAAGCAGAAACATGTACTGCTTGGGAAGCTTCTCAGGCACTTCCACACAAATTTCTTAGTGGAAAAAGATTCTTCAGAAATAAAGTTAGAAGCTTTGAAATAGCCTGACGTGGTTGTCTTTCTACAGCAGTCTACCCTAAAGCACTCCCAGTTTTCCTGCTGAGCTTTTTGGGATGAAGCTTCTTTGCAAGATTACTTTTACAGCTAGGATAAAAAGCAGTGAACATATTTGCATATATTTGATAAGTCCAGATATTCCTTTATAATCTAGGGATGGTTTTGTAATTAAGTCACTGTGTTTGCATATTAGAGATTAGATTTTCCCAATGTGCCACTGCGTGCTTCCCTACATCATTTTGAACGTGTCAGTAATTCTTTTGTTGGATCAGTTTAATGTAGAAAAAGACATCTTTCTGTATATTGAGGGATTGCTCTGAATTGGGCAACAGGAAAATTATAAAGGTTAGTGTGAATAGAAGGTGTAGCTGAGGAATAAAGAAAAAAAATATTTGTTTAGTCTCACTGAAGTTGCTGTTTGCTTTCTTTTGCCGCAGTAGTGGCAGCAGGGGTATCTGGACTGTGGTGATACAGCTGTTTTTTTCAAGGTATTAACTAGGTACTTGCAGACCTGAAAGATCTCTGGTAGATATCAGCACATGCTTGTAGCTGTGCTGGGAGAACAAAGCAGAAATGCTGAGCAGCTCTGGCAGTTATTGCACAGTGCAGCTTTCAGTGTAATGACAAAGTTGGTGAACAAAAAAGAATAATTTCTTCATTTAAATCAAATAGGAGCAGTATGTAGTGTCATGCAAGTGACTGTCGTGGGGAATTGTTCAGCAGTTGGACAAAAGCTGATTGGAAATGTGGCAGTGGTGCTATTGCCTCCATAGGATGAGCACAGATAGGCTCACTAAAAGCTGTCTGCTGTTACCTGAATGAGCTCAGTACGTGCTCTCAGCCTTTGTTTGAGGAACCAGCTGTCCATGTCACATGGGCATTTCTGCAGTCGCATAAAAGCAAAGAGAGAGCAAATCATCTGTGAACAAAGAAAACAAAATATCTGAACTCTGGGACAGTCCTCCCAGATGGTGTTTTGCAGTTGTTGATGGGGCAGTGTTGCTGTGTTTGTTACTGCAGCCACCTTTGTGACGGATTTTCTTTATTTGGGGATCTGACATAAGAGACAGGAATTCCTGTTTCCTGGACTTGGCAGTCCAGAAAGTTCATCATTGCTCATATTTTTTCTCAGTTTGATCTCAGTATTCTTGTACCCTTTTCAATGAAGTCCTTTTATCCTGGTAATTAGAGGATTCCTTATTATGCCAGTATTTTCAATGCTAGGTACAAAGGCAAGAGCTACCGTGCAACTGTGGAGGTTGTGAGGACAGCAGATCGGGTGGCAGATTTCTGCAGGAAAACGTGCATCAAGCTGGAATGTTGTCCTAACCTCTTTGGCCCTCAGATGGTGCTGGATAAGTGTTCAGAGAACTGCTCTGTCCTGACAAAGACAAAATACAGTGAGTAGTTCCCTGATCCACACCAAGGTGGAGTTTGGAGTGTTATATTTTAGTTTCTTTTGGCTTTGACTCCAGAAGGAGCAGCTCAAACACTACATACAGAGGCCTACAAAATATTCATGTTCCTAAGTGGAGGGGAGAAAAAATTAATTCTGTATTAAGTGATAGAACCATGGCTTAACTTCTGTTGTGTGCTTGAAACTCTATCTTTTTAAAACAACTTTTGGGACAAGAACTGATTAATGTTGTAATTTAAATGAAAATATAATTCCTTTCACCAATTTGTTGTGGGGAAAAGAAATGCACTGCCTTCTAGCTTTTTTCTTAGTTTTTTGGTTTTTTGTAGACTGGCTTTAAACCATTTGACACTGTGAGAACAAACAGTGCATTGAGCCATGTTTAAAAACTACAAATCATCATTAAAAGCAGCATTAAATTAGACCAAATCTTTGATAATTTTTGTATAAAATAGAATAATTTGGGGGCTTCCCAGAGATGGACAAAGTAAATCTTCACAGGGCAAACAAAATCGATCAGTAACTCTTGTTCCTTAAACCAAATTAAAGTCGAAATTACAGACACACTGATTTTGAAGCTTTGCAGAACTGGGATTCCTATTGGGAAATGTGCTTCTACTGATTTTCCAGCCCTGATGAGGGGTAAACATAAGTAGTGCCACTGAAGGTGCATTTCAACACTGTGCTCCTTTCTTCTGTCCTGTTAGCACACTATTACGGAAAGCGGAAAAACAAGCGTATAGGTCGGCCCCCGGGTGGCCACAGCAACCTGGAGGTAGCCATGAAGAAACCAAATAAAAGACGGAAGAGACGAAAACATTTCTTTGTTCATAAGAAAAAACGTTCTTCTACGTCTGTGGATAACACTCCAGCTGGATCTCCCCAGGTAGGACACTGCCAGCAGTGTTCATAGATGTGGGACGTGATCTTTGACTGCTTCATTTGAAACAGCAAATGTTAGTTCCTTGTAACTTCAGGGTTACAGCAGCCTTTTCTTTTTTCCTATCTCATCAGGGAAGTGGGGCAGAAGAGGAGGATGACCCGGATGAGGTGGATGAAGAGTCTCTGACTGAGGACAGCACCTCGGAGCACCAAGATGAACTGCTTGAAGAATCAGAGGTGTCAGAGAAGAAATCCCTCTCATCATCTCCCACCCAGAGTGAACTGTCTCATTCCCTGGCTCAGGACCGAGACAAGCGGAAGAGGAAGCTCAGGACCTTTTCCTTTTCTGATGATGAAAATAAACCTCCCTCGCCAAAGGTAACTAGGAAAGTGGATTTCTGCCCTGGCTTGCTCCCTGCTGAGCAAGCACCAAAATCTTGGGAGTATTAACCATAATATGTGTGTTCTCTGTTACCCCATGAAGGGCATTGTGAAAACTCCATGGGATAATTAAAATCCATGATCTTTGTTATGGTGGTGTCATAGGACTGTAATAAAGACTAAGCATATGTGATATTTTGGGAATTCTTTTGGCTTGTCTAGGACATAAAGATGGAAGTTGCTGAAAAGCTGCAGCTGGACAGTAACCCTCTGGAATGGAGCGTGGCTGATGTGGTACGATTCCTCAAATCCACCGACTGTGCTCCTCTGGCAAGGATTTTCCTTGATCAGGTATCATTTTCTGTCTGTTAATGTTGAATCTGTCACTTGGCTTCTTATCCTCTAAGAAGTCAGAAAAAGAATTTTTTTAGTAGGGTTCTGAGACAACAAACACTTGTGCAACCTGCAGTGCTTTCAGAGAGGAGAGTTCTGGGAATGACCAGAATTTTTCAGGTTTCTCATTGCTGGGGGGAGGATATTTTGTTCTGCAATGTATCTGAATCCTAGAACTACAAATAATGCCTACAACAAAGCACCATGAAAGAGTCAACATTTTATTTGCATCTTGGTTAAAATTCACCATAAAACCAGTGTCTGTTAAAACTGTACTATTAGAGCTGATGGATAGGGTGGTTTGTGGTGGTAGATGTTCCAGATATACTTCACTTTGTGGAACCTCTGTTTCTGTAGAAAGATGCAGTGATTGGTTAAGATGACTTTCTGCATGAAATTCCCTTGGTTTCTTTTGTTAGGTTATATTTTTTACACTGGAATCTCTTGAGAGTCTGTGCCTCAGTGGAGTTGAGCTGGCATTTTAAAAGGAGTTAATTTGTTAGAGAGATTTTTAAGCTGCCTGGGGGAGCATGAAAGAAACATCTAATTCACAAACTCACAAATCTGAAATTGCAGCAAGTCAAAGCTGAAGGAGCAGGGAGAATAGCAACAAAGTCACTATGGAATTTTTGTCTTCTGACAGGAAATCGATGGCCAGGCACTGCTGCTGCTGACACTGCCCACTGTTCAGGAGTGCATGGACTTGAAGCTGGGACCAGCTATTAAACTCTGCCATCACATTGAGAGGGTCAAACTTGCCTTCTACCAGCAGTTTGCAAACTGAGGAGCAGCCAAGTTGAAGTAGACCTTTGAAGCACAACTGCAAAAACAGGCTTCTTCCTCTCTAGCAAGTAAAGCCAAATGAACTTAGACTGAGGCCCTGGTGACCTAAAAGTGTGTGTCAGCCTCATTTTTTTCTATTTCAACAGAAGGAAGACAACATCTGGAGCAAAATGCCAATGCAAACACAGGGGCTACTCTACCATCTGCCAGCTTGGGAACACAATAGTCTCTTGCTCTATGGTTCCCTTTTTTTAATGTATTTTTTAATGATTACAGAAAAGTCTTCTCTTGTGGGAAATGACATTTCAATAGTTCTGTTGGCACAGAACTTTAAAAGGAGAAACAGATCCTATTTACGTTCGCATGTAGGCTGCCAGAAGTAACCTTTCTGTTCCTGATGTTCCACAGAATCCCCTTCCCTCCCTGTGGATGAACATTTGCTTTACCACAGCACTGACTTTGGAATGTGTTCTTTGCACATTCGTGTGTTAATGTTGAGATTTTTAATGAATTTGTTCATTGTTAGGACAACAATGTGGCCACAGGGTTCTGAATGTACAGTATAGCAAGAGTGTGGTTCCTTTTGAAGTTTTGTTTGTTTGTTTGGTTTGTTTCACTGTTGTTGGTTTTGCTTTTGTTTTTACTACCTCTGTAGCCTGAACAGTTGAAGTGATGAACTAAAAAGGGAGGGAACTGCTCTTTCTGGACACGTGGTCCATGCCTGCACAGCAGTGTCACTTCTGTGGGCATGTCCAGAGTGCAAACCAATGTCAGCACACAGAGCTTCTGTTCCAAAGCTTTAGCTGAAACTTCTGTAGGCATAACCTGGATGTTTCCTTTTTCAGATGTCAGAAAGCTTCATTATTTTGCACTTCTCTTACAGGCAGGCTGTAGGACATAAGGAAGGAAAGAGAAAGTGCCTCTGCATTTTCTGTATTTGGGTTGTCAGATTTTTATTTTTCTCTTTATCGTGTGAAGTTATTTCCTTTTTCTTCTAGCAAACAATAGGGCCATGTACATAGAGCCTGTCAGCAGACTTCTGCTTTGCTACCTGAACATCTTTTTAGAGAATACACCAAGGAAACTGCAATCAATAGAGGACTGCAATGTAGCTCTGCCAGTGTTTGCATTCTGGAAACTCTTATGAGCTTGACTTTGTATTTTTAACTATCTACAGATGCTCAGGATCAGACTTGGATGAAAATTTGGTGGGTTGGCAAGGGATTTGTGTGCTTTTATTGCAGAAAAGGACCAGTGAGACATCTTAGTTCCATCAGTAGACTCACAGTCGGATGAACTGCTGATTTTAATTTTCCAGGGTAATAAAATGCAATCAGCCACTTGCTGTAGGCCAGTGCTTTACACTTTAAGTAACAGGGCTTACATTACTTTCCATTAAAGGTGTGGGGAAACTTGCACCAGGCTCAAGATCTGCATCAAGTGTTGAGTTTCAGCTGGCTTGTGTTCATTCACTCTGCCTGTTGTTGGAGCATTTGGAGGAGCACAGGCAGGAGCTGGATGTGTGCAGCTCTGCTCCTTCATGTCCTATTCAAATCCATCTCTGCAGGAAGCCCCTGGCCTGCGAATGCATTTGAGTTAGGAAGTGCTTGCTGCAGGAATAGGTTTAGGAAAGACGCAGTTCTTGGGTTCTGATGAACAGAGGTTACTCTGGTCAGATGGAATGATTCAAATGTCCCTTAGGCCCAGTGTGATTGGCTATTCCAAAGCTGTGAGCTGCAGGGTTCAGCAAGGATGTGGTCTGTAGGCTGAGAGCTGAGTTGGCACAGCCTGTGACTGTACCTGCTACGTTGGTGTTGAGGGGGAGCTGCCTCCAGTGAAAACTGCTGGGACTAAACAGAGCTCAGTAACTGGGGGTTGTTGCTTTTGCCCCTTAGAGTAGCTGCGTAGTCAAGGCAGAATTATTCACGTATTAAAATCAGATTTTTTTTTTTCCTTCCAGAATCAAATTGTAAATGTCAGAATATTTGTTAGCTGAATATTCCTGAGGGAAGGCAGTGTGTAGCTAGGACAAGTTTTCTCCCACATTGTAAGCAGAGTGTGAAGACACAGTTAAAATGAAATCAAAATCACCTTTTTCCTCCTTATACCAGATATAAGTGGATGTTTTGGCTCCTCATATTGTGCTTGGATCATTTGCCTGTACTCCAGGCCCTTAGGACAAACTTATTTATAAGCCATTAGGCTTGAAAAGATTTCTAAAGAAACACTGCTGCTTTGCTGTCAGCATCTTGTCTTGAGAAATTTGACCAGTAGAGAGCTTCAGGACTGGAGGATGATGCTTTTGGATCAGTGCAGTAGAATTCACAGAGTTCTGCTGTCCTGATGACTGGCAGGATTGACCTGCATAGCCAAGAGATGTTGCTTCCACATTTCCCCATAGACAGTCAGATGTCTTGCTAGGTAGTTGTCAGGTGAGAACAGAGCTGAAAGTGTAATTTAGTGCACCTGTTAACTTGGTGCCTGGGGTTTTAAATACAAATGTCATACTTCCTTTTCTCAGTAAATAAAGCAGTCAGCAGTTTCAGCCATTAGTGGGGTACTTACTGGTCACCTTTGGCATGCTTTATAGGTTGGATTTTTCTGCCTTGTTTTGGGAGGCACTGACAGTCTGGTCCCAATGGGATCTATTTTTGTTGAGATTTTTCAAAAGGGATGTTTTCATTTTTGTGAAATGTTTTTATGCTGCACACGGGTACTGTACACTCTGTTTCCTGGAAAAAAATGCACTCTGTTTTATTGCTGGACTTAAAAGGGATAATTGGGGCTTTATCTTGATGGATGGTGTTTCTACTTGACTGTTTCAAGTTCCTCTTTCTCTATGTGTGGCAGATGACACAACTGCACTTAACCTGTTCATCTTACTCCAGTATGACTTGAAATGAGCTCACGCACTGCTTTAGTCGCTCTGTTTCTTCAAAACTGGATTTTGTGTAGCTGGTGTCTGAACCTTGGATTTGGGTGACAGCAATGTTTCACCAGCAGAAATTGCTGGGACTGCAGTAATTTAGGGTTCAGGGGTTTGTGCTGTCCTGTAGCACATAATTCACCATACAGTACAACAAAGCTGGAGTCCAGGAGAAAGGCACTGATGTCCTACAAATGTCTCCAGTACAAGAAAATGAACTCTCCACTGAGCCTCATGTACTATTAATATGGCTGGTAACAGGAGTTTACCCTTGGCTTGACCCACTGAGGGGTTGTGTTCTTGCTTGTCATGTTTTCATATGCATTGTGCAGTCTTGGGTTTGCACATCTTAGCTTTAGAAACCTGGTGGTGCCACTTTGACTGTGCTAAGCTTAGCATGTTAGGCAGGAAGATATTGTTGGGTCACTGTTGTGTGCTTTCTGCACCAACTCAAGGATTCTGTAACAGAGAATTATTTGACCTCCAAAAATGCCGTGGAGCTTTAATGTGGTTGAATTATCCCCAAAGCACAAGCAGCTTGCAGTCCATCCTAAACTGAAAGCTGTCCTTCCAGGAGAGGAGAGGTACAGACAGCGCTGATCTTGGTGAATGAAGACTACTTTTTTTCCTAACTCTAAACATTTCTGAAAGTTCTTCTTTGAGGAATGAAGTAAAAGGCAGATTAAGTTCTGTGTTGTATAGAACTCCAGGAGTGTTTGCAGTCTCTCCTGGGATTAATGGAAACAGTACATACAGAGTTTGAGTGTGGTTTTAAAGATTACATTCTCTGTCACAACTTTTATCAGTATTTTGTTGTTGTTTTAGGATTTGCTAGTGTTTGTTCTTTATTCCGGTGATGCTTTAAAAGAGGGAAGGAGTATTTAGCTGCTAGGTCCACAGAAGTGTAAATATATTTACAGTTGATTGGACTGAGCACTCCATTCTTCTGTATGAAGTACAAAGTCTTGGTACTTCATCAGCAGAAAGCCCAGTGGCTTGTGAGATTTTTGAATGTAATGGAATAGGCTTCAAAACTGTCGAGCTCGAATTGGAGACTGGATACTTTTGGACCAAATCTCTTGTTACTAGATGAAGTAGCCTTACCAGAAAGCCAAAAATATGATCCTGAACAAAGCTACTCCTTAACCAGTCCTGTCACAAAGTGTCAGCCTGGTTACTGCCTGCTGGGAGCTCAGATTACCTAAAAGTAACTAAGCACAAAGACATAGGCTCGGTCTGGAGACTTCAGATGTAGGATCAATCTCCCAAGGGACTGTGTGCTGACCCCTTGTTTCAGAGTGCTGCTACCCTTCCCCAAACATGCATGTGGCCTTGTTTTCAAAGGCAGCCTTTTGGGTGAAGGATTGCAACGGGACTTGGGAACACCAGAGACAACAAGCCTCTTTTATTGTTGTAAAACCAAACTATCAGTCTGTATGAAACAACAAAAATGAGTTAAGGTTAGTGGCACTTTGTCTCAATTTGTAGCTTCCTCAGAGTGGCATCTGTTCTGAAATGCACCAGAAATGCAAGTGGACTTTTGATGAGAAGACAAAGTTGCTCTGTTCAGGTGCCCAGCCAGCAGTGTTTGGCTCAGCTTTAAGCCATGGAGGCGAGCAGGTCTTGTGCTGACAGAGTTCCAAGGTTTGAGTGACAGCACAAACCAGGGGGAGCAGCCCTGGGGCTCCGGGACAGCTCATGGCACAGGGTCGACACTGAGCTCTGGGCACAAAGGAATTCTCACCCACTATGAAAATTGTTGAGCACCAGTTTCCAAGAAACTTCATGGCAAAACAAAAAAAAAAAAAAAATCTGGAGGTGTCATGTTTCTCCTTTTTTTTTAATATATAATTTCTGTTTAATAAATTTAAAATAATCTCTATAGACAATCAGAGGTCTTCTAGGAGTCTCTACCCAAAAGGGTGCCAGCTCCATACCAGTGGGCCTCTTTCTTATACTAACTCATTGGAACTGATGCACTTTTCCTGTATTTTGCCTTTTTTAATTAGCTGCTTGTTCTTAAACAAAGATTTAAATGCATATTGTGTTGTGTCCCTTCTGCTTGTTTTATCTTTCTTTAACTTTTAAAAGAAAATATATATATGCAGTGAGACTGAAGTACTACATGGAAGAGAAACATGCACAAGAAAATATGCCTATTAAGTCCCACCATTGTTTGAGCAGGTGTAACAATTTAATCAGAGGATTTTTTAAAAAAATATTTTGGATGGATATTTTACTTGTTTTGTCTGTAAATAGTGTACAAAATTTTGTGTTATATGACAGTTTTAAGTGGTTGTAAGAAAATTAAAAAAGATACTTAAACTGTTACTAATGGTGTTGGTATTAATATCATCATAAATACTGCTGCTCACCATGAGCAATTTTCCATCTTGGAAAACTGTGGAAAGCTGCCTGGCATCTTCTATTACTTACACAAAAGGTAAATGCAAGCCACATAAATACCACTTGGAGAGGCTTCATTTTAAAGAGCTTGATTGGGTTTATTCAGTTCTCTCAAATGCAGGAGTCCTCTTTTATGAAAGCTTCTTCAAACATAACAGGTTTTGTTTCACAGGGTGCTGAATCCAATTAATATACAGGAGCTGAGGACAGGACCTACAAATTGGAGTAATTTTATTGCTGTATTCAAACCTTGGAAGCTGCTTGATACAATCCACTGCAAACCTTGCAAGTGCTGCAGCTCTTTCTGGATTGTTTTGTAAAGGTTAGTGCTACCCCAGCAAGCTAAAAATTTAAAATAGGCTGGCTTTGCTTCCTCTGAATAACATGAGAGTCCACAGGATATTTCAGAAAAAAACTTTGCCTTGCAAAGTTCCTGATTCCTTACTTGGCATTCCAAGAGACTGTGCTCAGTACTTGTTTCTTGGCTGCGCTTCAGTTACCTTGAGCTGATTTTACATTGGGTGCAGAAAATGCATAGGAGTGGGATGAAACTGATTTGCTTAACACTGTCTTTAGACCTCTATAAATATGTGGGATTTAACATAAATCTTCTACTTGCCTTCACAGAGCACTGTCTGCTTGAGAGAAATCTGAAGTCTTGTGAATAGTACATAGCAGGAGGCAGTGATTTGTCTGCCACAGGTTTCAGATGGGATTACAGGAGTCATAATGAGATGAAACCCTTGAGGGGGTACTTTGGGGGAATGATCTGGTTTAAAACATGGAATATGGAGTAACATGAGGCATAAGCCCCTTGAGTTATTTTCCCAGACTCATGTCTGAAACATCGGGGTTTTTTTGTGTAAATAGCATTAGGTAAATCTTTAACTAGTATTGGGGTCCTGGTCAGGTGCGTGTGTGGGAGGTCTAACGTTCAGCAGCAGCTGTGAAAGCTAAAATATCCATCCTGGGCTACAAGCAAATAGGTCAAGTCCAGGTTGCAAATGCAGTGCTTAGTGGCTGTTTTTACTGTGTGCAAGGGGAAGAAAAAGCAACCTGCTTCAGTCCGTGTCTTTTCTGTTAAGTAACTATTTGCTTTCCTGAGCTTTTGCTTTTGGCAGCTCAAAGCAGAAGAGTGTTGTCCTGGGGCCAGAGGCACTGGACAGAGCATTTTGGCTGTGTATTCTCTAGGTCAGAGAGATGAGAGCATTTGTTTTTCTAGCTGCAGCTTCCAGACATGTATGACACAGCATAAAAATCAGAAAAATCGCTGTCGTGTGCCAATACTGTTTGGCATCACCTGCCAGGAAGGAAAGTCACGTAGGTAGGTTTGCGATGTAGACACAACAAATGTTGTTTAAAGAACTGTTGATTCATGTGCTTGGCTTTGCTTTCTGGGTCATATTTATAAGTGAATTCACATTTAGGCAGTGATTTTAAATTACTTAAAGAAATTAAAGAAACAGTGTAAGAAAGCAATGCAATGCAACATGACCCGGGTTGATCCTGCACTAAAAATACGAACCTGAACTTGAGGCAGTTGTGGCACAATGGGGCCAGACAAGGCTCACTGGCCAACAGGTCAAGTTTCAGTTTTCAAATGAAAGTGCTGACAAACTTTGTTCAATCCATTGAGCCGCGGGTTGCCCATCTGAAAAAATGAAACATTTTTGCTAAAAAACCCGGTTCCTACCTTCCCCTTTCCAGGCATTAGCAGCCTTGCCTGACCCTGTACGCTGTGGGCTAAACGAAACCTCAGGCGCTGCGGTTGTGACCCGGGGACTGCGCCTTTAGCAATGGGGGTGGACGCCGGAGCCAGACAGCGTGTGGCAGCTGCCCGCAGCACCGGACGCTCCTCGGCCGCGCTCCTGGGCCTTAGGGCAGCCCCGGGGCCGGACCCCTGTCCCGGGGCCGGACCCCTGTCCCGGGGCCGGACCCCTGTCCCGGGGCCGGACCGCTCTCCGTGTGACGGGCGGAGCGCTGGGGGCCGGGCGGTGACGCGGCGGGGCGGGAGGGGCGGTGCGGTGCGGGCCGGGAGGAGCGGGGCGGGCAGGGAGCGCCGGCAGCGGCTGGGCGGAGCGGAGCGGAGCGGAGCGGGGCCGGCACGGCCGCCATGCGCCGCTGAGGGCGCTGGCCGGGCCTGCCATGGGGGCGCCGCCGTCCAACGGCAGCCTCGGCCTCACCGCCGGCACCCCGCGGCCCGGCGGGGCGCCGGGGCCCGGGGACCGCGGCTGCGAGAACGGCGCCCTCATGGACAAATTCGGCATCTTCCTGCAGGGGCTCCTGGGCGTCGTGGCCTTCAGCACCCTCATGCGTGAGTGGCGGGGCCGCGGCCTCCGGCCTGGCGGGGAGCGGGCGGGGCGGCCCCGGGACGGGTCGGGCTCGGTAGCGGCGCCGCCGCCGCGCCGGGCCGAGGCCGTCCCGGGAAGGACCGGGCTGTCCCGGGCTCCCGGCCGGGCAGGGCTCGGAAGGGCCGCGGCGGCCTCGGGGGGCGCAGCCGCCGGCGCCGCTTTGTGGGTGCCGGGTGAGCTGGAGCGGGGCCGTGCGGGGAGGCCTCAGAGGCGCTGGCACAAGTCCTTTCGTTTTCTTAAACTTGCCTTCCTAATGCTCGTACCCGTGCTGATAGAATTGTGTGTGTGTATGTGTGTGTGTGTGTGTGTGTGTGTGTTCTGCTTGGAATACTTCCAGCAGGAGGAGGTGGTGTGTGCTGAGCCGCTCGGGTTTGGGATGTACAGAAGTCACGGGTTTGGCTGATCAGTTTTACTGCAGGTGCACCTTGTCATGTCACCAGCAGCAAAGTCACACTTGTTCCAGTTGTGCCTCGCTTCCCTGGAGGGCCGTACCTGGAGCTGGAGCAGCCCGAGAGCTGTGTGGCTCCTTCCACCACAGTCAAAGAGCAGTGTAAAGGCAAGGACGGTCTGTGGCTCCAGTCCTGTGGTGAGGGAGTCACAACAACGTGAAACAATTCTGGTGCATTTGTCTCTATCCCATGGTCTAGTTAGTATCCTTGGGGTGCAGGAGTGGAAAAGAAACCCAGTTCCATTACTCAGCTGACTGTGACCTTGCTGGTAGCAAAAAGTGGGAGAGGAACTAGAGAACATCAAGGACATGTTTTATAGCTGTATCTAAAGAGGAAGATCCTGTTTACATTGGAATTGCATTGATGCCTTTTCATCCTGCTGTCATACTATTATGGTTAACTCAGACATTTGCTAGCACGTTATATTTACATGCCTTAGTGTCTCAGTCACTATTAACAATTATATTGCTCTTCTAGAAACTATGTGTGTAGCTGTCGTCCTGTGGCTGAAGGGCAGCAGTAATCAGCAGTGTAGCATTTGGTCAGTGACAGGAGCCTCATAATTAGAAGTTTTAGCAGTTTCCAAACAGAAGTGCCTCTGTGTAAGGAGGTGATGGGTACATAGTGTTGGTTTTAGATTTAAGGGATACAGATAGGTAATTCCTTTGGATTGGGCATCAAAAGATTAAGAACTACAGATGTTAGTTGTCAGGGTGTTATCTTTTTCTCTGGAAATGGTATCTTTATGCATATTATAGTAATAATGGACTAAGTGAAGGCAAGAAAAAGTGAATATAAAAAGTAAGGACTAGAAAAATGAAAATCTTCTGTTGACTTTCTAACTTGATTAAGTACTGTTAAACCATGAACTGTGAGGAGTTTCTTGATACAGTTGTGGCAGAAGGGAGTGGAAGGAAGGCAGCCAGTCCTTTCTGTGGACTGGTGAGAAAAGGAGTTTATGTCCAAAGCAGACTAGAGCAAAAACATAGCAACTTACCACTCTTAAAAGCACATATATTGAAAAACAGAGGATAGGTTTGTTTGTCCCAGCTTTGCCAGCCACATTCTCTCCCATCTCTCTCCAGAGTATTTTGTGCCTCTCCCAGAGGAGGAGGAGAAGCTGGGCCTGTTACACTGGTACAAGAGCAGCTCTCTCTCTCTGTTAGATGCTGTTTTGTGCAAAAATCCTGTTTGTCTGTTTGCTTTGCTGAATGTTTCTATCCACTGGCATCATGAAGTCACCCCAGGACACCTTTTTATGTCATATGCAAAACACCTTATGTGTTGTTCCAAACCCTTTAAAGTTTCCTCAACAAATGGGGCTTTTTGCGACAGATAAGATGTGACAGAAAAGCAGGAACTTGTGGCTGAGAACAGAGGGAGAGATGACCTCAGCAAACATCTGGGCACCTACACATCTGTTCCTGTCCCCAGGCTGCTGGGGCAGGAGGGATGACACAGCTGCTGGAGCTGCATCACAGAACTGGTTACATTTTAGCTGGAGTAGCTCTGGTCCTAGAGCTGTCTGGTACAAGAGAGGCACTGAGGGAGTGCAGGAGTGAGACACTGAGGCACTGACAAGTGGCTGTTTGCAGGAGCTGTGTGAGATTTGTGACTGCAGTCAGGCCCCTTTGGAACAGCAGTAATTCTCTGTGTGCAGCTGTATCATTTCTCCAGCTCTTGTCTTACTCAGGACTGTCTGGTATTTAAATTTAATAAAGAGGAAGTCACTTGTCTTTCACTAGTTGTTTTTTTTTTAAAGGAAACACTAGAAGGAGATGTTCTAATACTTCAGTTGTGATTAATGGCAGTGAACCCTCTGTAGTAAAAGAAATTAAAGTAATGGCACCAGAGATACATTGCACAATTGCTCTTTATGCACAGAAACTGTCTTTCTTTGAAAAATACTCCATTTGACATGTAAAGAATGGGAAATTTTGGTAAGTGGCTTAATCAAAGGCTGACCCAGACACGCCCCTTTTCTAGACAAATTTTACCATGCTTACATTCAGTGGAAAAAAGAAAATATTTTTAGACGTAAGCTGTAAGAGAAGAAGGACCTTTTCTGTGCCTCACTGCTGGATGTTCATCTACAAAGAACTGAAGGCCTGTTCTGAAAGCAAAGTTATTTAAGATCTGACACTCCAGTGTGCCACCTGTTTGTTCATGTCCCTGTTCAGATGCTGTAAAGCTGTGCTGTCAGCTGACCTTCCAGTGACATCATTCAAACTTCCTATTTGAAGGGCTAAAATGTGTCAAGTATCAGGTTTTTAGTTTGTGGGAGATGTGCTGGCTCTCCGCCAGGGCGAGTATGGGATCTGCCCTGCTGTGTCTGTCCTCTGATACTGATAGGAAAGGCTTTTACCCCAGGCACATCATCAGCCTACCTTGTGTTCACCCTCACTGCTGAATGGGCACAACCAAGAACTGACAGGAATGGTGCATTTCACGCTTTGAGCCCACAAAATGTTTATTTGAAATGAATTCCTAGGTTTCCTTTTCTTTGTAGCTCTTGAGTCCCTGCTCTGACACAGGAAATGAGGATCAGTTTCACTTACTCACCCCACCTTAGCATTTAAAATGAATTACTTCCTTCTAGGTTTTTCCAGATTCAGATACGACCTGTCACAACCCCCTAACCTTTTTCTTGTGGAAGGTGCTTTAGCTAGTGATCATCTATGCTGAGTTTATATGGGAGTTTCCCTATCTCCCCTAAGAAGAGTAGAAGTTTGCATGTGGTTTTTACTGTTGTCAATTAAGGCCTCACAAATCCATTCCTTAGTCTCTCTGATTCCAAATTGTACCCTGCTGTTCTTGATGTGAAACACGTGCAGGCCTTTTCTGATTTCTGAATCAGTAGTGAATTTACTTAATATCGGAGCCCACCTATGTTGTGTTTAATTACTGTGAATGAATTTTACTGCTCAGCTGTGAGATGTGTGAAACAGTTTCACCCAGATGCTAGAGAAGTTCCAGTACAGGAAAAGCTGAACTGAACTTGGTTGAGAACTTCTGTTGGGTCTCTCCTGACCACAGGCTCTCACTCCCTATCCAAGGGTACTGACTGATGAAAAAACACCTCATTTTGGCAAGTCTGCTTGGACTGGCAGCCCTCTTGGACTCTGGTCACTAACTCTCAAGCCTGTTAGCCTGATGGTTTTAAATGTATTGCTTGGTTTTGTTCTTGTCCCTCCTGCCTTACGTTTGGATTTGTTTTCCACCTTGGTTTATTTAAGCCAAGACACTTCATAAGAGGAAGTCTTAATGAGTTTCCTTTGATGGAAGAAATGCATGTTTATGCTACAGGTCACAGGTCTAAGCCGAAGATAATATTTTTTTTAAAGTTTGCTGCCATCATATTTGTATCTTATTTCATAGGATCTTGATTTAAAATTATGGCTTTGCTCCTTAGGTGTTTGAAGTTCCTTGGTGCAATATTGGTGTTTATTTCCTGATGCCACAAAGGAGGTTTTAAATACTTTAGTGTGATACTGTATGTTCTGTCTGTAATTACAAACACCTGAGCATTCTGTGGCTGGGCTTTCATTGGTAGTAAATGATAAGAGCGGGGTGTTGGCATGGTATTCCCACACATGTATGACGTTAGGTGTAGGTATAAATAACTCACATTTTTATTACCCAAACCTGGGAAAGGCAAAGGGGAAAATCCACTGCCCATCCCCTTACCAACAAACTGTTTAAAGTAGTTTATTTACTGAGTTTGTCAGAAGATTGGTACCTTATCTGATGTGGCAGTGTTTGTTTTGGGCTACTTAGGAATGGCTGAGAAATCAGATGTGAGTTGTATTGATGAATTATGAAATAGAGGAGTTAGTTGGTTCTCTGCAGGTAGAAGGTTTGTGTCTGTCTGTGGGGAAAATATTTATATTTTCCAGCATATTTATATGCTGGAGAGGAGACCAGAGTGTGGGAGTCTGTTCCTTCTTTATGGCCTTGTTACAGTTTGTGTCTGTAAGGGCTGAGAAGGGTTTACAAAAGTGGAATGATTGAGTACAGGTGCAGTGAATAATTGAGTAGGTGGGTTTGCTGTTGAGGCTCACAGATGAAACAAGAAGAAACCATTCAAATAGAAAATAATATATATATTGTAAGGTGCTCTCTTTTGCTTACATAGCTTAAAGGAAATACCTTAAAAACTACATTCTTAATGCCACTTATCTTTACAGCAAGGTTTTCCCACTTAAAAAGCTGTCCAAGGAGAAGGAAGGCTTTTTCACATTAAAAACCCCTGTATTTGTAGGTAATTTAGTAGGATTTGAAATGCCTTAGTAAAAATATGCATTTCAGAGGAATTTTTTCATATTTGTATGAAGCTAAGGGAGTAATTTTATGGAAATAATGTTCTGGGGAGAAGGAATTAAAGGTAATTCCAGTTGCCTTTAACAAAAAAGCATAAAATAAGCTATTGGATACAAAAGGTCTAAACCATATGATCTAGCTGTTTTCTGTAGCAGTTTTCTTTCTGCTTGAGCAGGCTTAGAAAATATGAAAATTTGATAGCCTGGAACATCAGCAGTGGAATACAGACCTCTGGGTAACAGCAACTAGTTTATTCTGCATGGAGTTTCCTGAGATGCTGGGCAGTGGCCTGCTAGCTTTATTTAAAAATTCATTTCTTCAAAAGATTTTATATTATTTTGACTTGCTAATACTGCACCCTTGAATGTATTTGCTCTGAGTGATGCAGTTCATGTTCACGTGTATTCCTGGGGACGCCCCAGCAGGGTCCTTTGTGTGTCTGGTGTTAAAACTTGTCTTGTACAAAAGTCAAATCACAAATTGGAGCTTTCCTAGGTATGAAAATATGAACAGCATTGTGCTTTCAAATCGCAGACACGATGCAAAGCTGTTTTTTTTCATTTTCCTAGAACTGTCAAGTGCAAGCTCCTAGTGACTTGCCAGCTAAGTGCAGAGCTGGCATTCCAATGTGTGCTTGGGAATGACTTTAAGGAGCACTCTGGGGTATCGCAGCAGCGGGGATCAATGCCTCTGCAGGTAGAAGAAGATCTGCAAGAAATGCTGCTGAACTGTGATAAAAGGCGAGGTTTGGGAGAGCATTTTTTAAAAGTATGAAGTGACAAAAGCTCCCCTGGCAGCAGCGGGAATCACGGGTGGCGGGGTCGGGGCAGGACCCTGGACAGCTCCGGGGCTGCGGACAGAGCCCTGCCCTGGTGGGGGACAGAGCCTGCCCTGGTGGGGGACAGAGCCCTGCCCTGGTGGGGGACAGAGCCCTGCCCTGGTGGGGGACAGAGCCTGCCCTGGAGGGGACAGAGCCTGCCCTGGTGGGGGACAGAGCCCTGCCCTGGTGGGGGACAGAGCCCTGCCCTGGAGGGGACAGAGCCCTGCCCTGGAGGGGGACAGAGCCTGCCCTGGAGGGGACAGAGCCCTGCCCTGGAGGGGACAGAGCCTGCCCTGGTGGGGGACAGAGCCCTGCCCTGGTGGGGACAGAGCCCTGCCCTGGAGGGGACAGAGCCCGGCCCTCGGCAGCGCTGTCGGTGCGGAGGGAGGGAGGGACGCGGTTCCCTGACCCACAGTGTGCGGTGGGTTTGGCAGTGAAGGGCTGAGGCAGCTCCCTCCCGTCTGGCTGCGGGCCAGGGAGGAAACAGGATGGGGTGATGGTAATAGAAATGTGCTGTTCTCTGCCTCCTTCGGGCCCATTCCACGGCAATTAGTGACGATTGGTATCGCAGTGCACTGCAGTAGCTGTTGTGTAGGTTAAGTGTCTGCTTGTAGCTGCAGGACTTGGAAAAGCCCTGTGAGGTCACTTTGGTCATGGCCAAGTAAATTGTGTCTTACAATGATCCAGTGTTTCCTTATCCCCAGATGGTGAAGTATCGCTTGCAGCCATGTAGCATTGCTCTGTTTGTTTTAAATAAATCATCAGCCCTTCCACTGCCTCTGTGACATCCTGAGCCGTGTTTGAGACAAATAGGAGAGATGCACTACAAGCTGTAGCAGAAAAAAGAAATCCAGCCCTGGCTAAATTAGCAAAGTAAATTACTTTCTTTTACCATGCTAATATCGTATTACTCTTTAACATATGAAACATCTATGTGGGATAAATTCTGTCCATCGTGAACTTTTCAGAAAACGGCAAATCTTGCTGACAAATTTCGTGCTGTACAAAAGCATGTAATAATAGAGTTGGGAACTGCTCAGCTGATCATCTTTAAGTGAAGGAAATAACCTGGTATTTTATTAAGTGCTTACAAGATGCCAAATTCTTAGCTTCCATAGGTTGTAAATAGCACTTTATTGGTCCCCATGTTCTGATCATGTCAGGTTATTAATATTTTAGTGCCACTAACTATCCTTGAAACACCATGCCAGTAAAAGTTAAGACAAGGAAAATAAGGCACCAATTTAGACAAATAATCTGCAATCTCTAAGTCTCTTTTCATGAGGTCTGATGCCCTACTTTGCCTTGCTGGCTCAGAAAGTGTTACATTTTTCTTATTACTCAGCTGATTGCTGGATGTAGTTGTAGGCCCCTTAATAAGATTGTTCTAAGTATAATTGCACATGTCATTCACATTATGAAATGTTTAAGAAAAAGGATAAGTTATGTTGACATTTGTAAACTATTAAAATGATAAATTATCCAGGAAGTCTGAAGCTGTGTTTAATTAGAATGAACTTCTGGACTGTTAGCTAGGCTGGTGTTTAACTCTAAAGTGCATAGTGAATGTCTTCTTGACTGTTGTTTTATAATTAAATCTTTAAGGAGCTGATTTGTACAGACACACAGGGTGCAGTTTTCCATTCTGTGGTGATATTAATTTCATGATTAATGAAGTTTGTATTCTTAAAGTGGTATTTAATAAAGTCTTATCTGTGTGGATTTTGTTATTGAAGTGAAAAATCAGGTCTGCTTTCTCATGCCTGCTGGTAGGAAATGCTTTGCATTCTCAAATATTTCTGGATCTCAGCAAAATTTATTCCCTGTGAAACTCAGTTTTTTAAATCTCTGGCAGACTGAATACAAGCTCAGAGCTTGCATGAGTCTGCCTTTGCAAGGTGGGGTGGTGTGGGCATAAGGCTTTAGGGTTTAGTGAGGAATAACTAAACCTATTCACAGTGATGGTCATGATCCTGAAGACCTGTTTTTCTGCCACGTACCCTGAATCACACATTTTATATGTATTTGTTGTCATAACCTCCTACATATGTTGTCATATGCAAGGAAGGTTGAGAATGAAAATGAGTTAAAATGGATTTACAGTTCAAATTCCTCATAGCTCACTGTTCAAGGTTCAGATGCATAGTTCAGATGTGAGTTAGTTTACAGACATGCAGAGCTACAGCAGGGCAAAGTCGTGTCAAGGAAGTTACTAAACTTGTTTTTTTCTGGGTTTTTTCCTCTAAATGTTGCACCTCTTTTTTTTTAATAATAAACATAGTCTGTGCAGCCATAGACCAGCTCTAGCTCTCACACTTCCATACATTTTGATATGGTTTGGGTCATTTTGGCTGACATCTCATTTTTGGCTACCCCACTTTCTAACACCAAGCATTCCTCCTTGTTGGAACCCTGAAGCCTGGGAGTTTTGAACTTTCTGTGCTCTCTGGCTCTGACCCCCAAAACAGCACTGTTTTTGTCTTGAGGTCTTGGAGAAGGCTTCCAAAATTGAGTGATGGAGTTAGAATCATGGGTGTGTAGTTTGAATAGAAGTGTGTCATATCACATGGTGAAGGGATTGGAATTTGGGGTTTTAGAATATAGTAATAGGTATGGGACAAGATGGAGGTTCTGGGGCATTGACTTCTTCCTTCTCGTTCCTTCTTCTTCTTAGTTTTAGGTGGTATTTTTATGATTGGATAGAAAGTACTGCACTGTGGGTCGCAGGTGTCTAATCATTTGGGTCAAAAGTATAAATAGTATAAATGTTAGTTTTTAATTGGACAGTTAGGCCTTAAAAGACCTTGTAACAAGTAAAATACAGCTCCATTTTTTTCATTTTTAGCTTGTTAGCTGGAAATGCTGTAGCACTCACTGTACTATAAGTAAAAATTAATAAACTACTAAGTCCAAACACAAAACTCGGCCTCTCATGCTTCAACCCCAACTCTAACTAAAAGCAAAAAACGCCCAAAAAACCACTAATACCTCCTCCCACGGTCATGCCACAGTTCCTTGTTTTGTCTGGTGGTGGGACAGTAACAGGCTTGGGAGCAGCTGGGCTGGGTGTGGCAGAGTGCTCAGGTTGTGAAGATTTGTGACAAGGAGTTTATTTGGGTGCTGCTTCTGTTTGAGAGGTTTCTCCATTGCTCCACTGACATTGTGAAAGGGATGAGCCAATGGAAGTAACTACAAATAAGGTTCACTACAGCAGTCTTGGACAGACTAGCCAGTCCCCTTGAGTAAGTTCTTTACTTACAGAAACAACCTTTGCTTGCTCTTTCTTGTTTCACTATGGTTTTTTTTTCTGTTTCTCATAAATACAGGATTTTTCCATGGAACAAAGATTACTTTTTAATTACAAGCAGCTATTTACAACTACCAGCATATATCCTCTGTCTCTAATAATTTTGAAAGATACCACGCTCTAAAATTTATTTAGTTTTTAGATTAATTGCTTCTACTTCTTTCCTGGTACTGGAGAAGCTGCTATTCAATATCTTCCAGCACACCTTCCTTGCTTTGAGGCAGGTGGTGTGACTAACAGCCTGTGCTATTTTATATACACAGGACTTAAATGCATTCTTTGGAAGGCAATTGTAATGTTAGAAGATTAAATAGTCTAAAGAGCTCTAAAATTTTGGGGGGTGGGGGGGAACCCCACCCTCCTCAATCTAATCTTACAACCTTGAGTTGCTTGTGGCAGTATGTTTTCAGTGTTGGCATTAGGTTTTGGTGTTAAGGAGTAAGAAGCCTTTTGCAGGTGGCAATTGTTACATGATTTCATCCTGATTTCATAAATTTAATTTATGAAGTGTATACCTAGTTGTTAGATACATTATATCAAAGAAGTCTGCATAATTGGACTCTTACTGTACTTTCATGGTACTTGATCATGTGCAAAGAGAATCTAGGAAAGTAGGCTGTGTATCTTTTGTTCTTTTTAAAACACTTGGTGGTGTATGAAATGTCTGCCTTGCAATTCAATGCTCTGATAGTTCCAGCCTGGAAAGACTGAATCTCTTTAGAATTTAAATGGCCTCTGAACATGCAGTTTACATCTACCTTTGGCCTCCTTGATTTAACATATTTGCAGTTTTATTATTTTTTACAAAGTTTTTAGTTTTCCTTTTACATCCTTTTTTGTATCTGAACTTACACTTCAGGTTTGCTTTCTGCTTTTAAAACTGCTACGGTTTCTGCCTTGCTGAGTATTTTAATGAATGGTGATTGAGTTTGGAGCTGTGCTTTGGCAATTCTGCCCATTCCCAAGAGCTGATTTAAAACAAGCAGCTTGAATGACTTAAAGTTCATTGATATCTGTTGTCATACTAATAACGTTCAGAAAGCCTCATGTATTATTGAGTGATCTTGTGCATGCTGTATGTGAAAATGGTGTTGTGAATCGTAAATTGCTGCTTAGTGCACATTAATATGGATTGATTCTATTTGTTTTGTACTAAATAATTCATGTTTCTCAAATGGTTCTGATTTCTAACAGAGAAAAAAAATCCACTGGAACACAGCAGACTGTATTTTTCAGTCTTCACTGGGTGCTTTTGTAGCATGACAGGTGTTTTTCTAGAAACCTTGCTTTTTCATTTGGTAGTTGTTTAATGATACCTGGTTCAGAGTATAAAAGTATTTGCAGAAGAGATTTGTATCAACTTTCTAAAGCCAATCTCACAGGCATTTTCACTGGAAGCTTAATTTTGCTTTGCTTTAGCTATCATACCTGTTGAAGAAACAGAATAGCAAATACATCTGTCTCTGAAAGTGCTGGGAAACTGATTTATGATGACTTTCAAGCAGAGCACACCTTGACCTAACAGTGCTGTGTATGCTAAATGCAAAGGTAACAAATACCTGTCTCTTAAGACTGAATCGTGGCTTTTATCTTTATTATTTGGATAAATATTTCCTAAGCTTCTTGTGCTATTTACCTTGAAGCAGTTACTTGCAGCCCTTTATTTTTAGTATTGCCATGGCCTTTGGGAGCTCAGGGCTGGATGCTTCTGTTTGCAGGGTGTGTTGTAGATGCATTTTATGACTTCTAAAGTGCTCCTCTCTGGGGAGACAGCAAATAGGTTAGTAATCAAAAGTGAGGAGTTGTGTGCAATTCTCTCTCTGCTAAGATTGTTTAGCTGTTTTACAAGTAAGCTTTACCTTTAAAGAAAAAACAAAAAGGAAAAAAGGGAACAAAGCTCCATGACAATGGCTATTGATGTGGTGTGTCTGGGCTGCTGGCTCTGCTAAGATTTGTTTGTTTCCTTTATTGACAGCCGAGTTAATGCCTCTGTCAGAGCCACAGTGTCATGTGCTACCAGGATAAGTCTTGCTGAAATTGTCTTAGGCTGAGTTGTATGCAGGTAATATGATTTATTTGTGTCTCCCACAGCCAATCTATTCAAGCTAAGGGTTTAGGAAAGTTTTTAGGAGCTTGAAGTACGTACATGTTAGGAATAAAAAACTCGCCAGCCTCATGTAATGCATTTGGCTTCCTTTCCTGAGGCAGCAGAATCATCTGATTTATTCCAAAGCTCAGACAGCAGTATTTAGGGTTCTTTTCCTGATAATGATTTGTCCTCTCCTCCCCTGCACTGTGAAGGGGAGCTTTACTTTGTGATAGCCATTCCCTGCAGAATGACTATAAAGTTTTAGCTCTCACTAAACCTTTAAAGGGACAAAATTTACAGGTAGGTTTTTAGCTGGCTGTGAAAGCAGGTAGGAAGTAAATGCTTTTACACAGGTAGCTTTCAGTTACTGTATTTCACCAGCATTTATCCAGCAAACACTTTTGCCCGTTTGATAAATAATGTGAAATCCAGTGCTGACATCTTGTTTTTCAGTCAGGTCATCTGTGTTGAGACAAAGGAGCCCAGGTCATGAGATAGCTGGGCTTGATGGATGCTTGGCACTGGTGTGTTTAACTTTGCAGTGAAACAGAGCCCCTTGTTCTCTGCTCTGACAGAAGTGCCAGTCAGGCCACAAAGGTTTTGCTGCCTTAACCACAACATTATCATCACTGTGGCCAGTGGAACAGAGACTGGGATAAGATCTGTGGTTTGCAGGTACCTCGTGGCTGTGCAGACTCTGCATCTTTAGTGTGATGTGTCCCTGAATAACCAACTGGCTGGGTCGTTAAACTTTATTGTGTCCAGCTTTCTATAAAGTTTCTCCCTGGGTGACCTTCTTTAATGGACCAATTCTTAATTACACTACAGATTCATTAAGGCCAAGGGTACAGTGGAATTTAAAAAGGGGTTGTGTACTTGCATGGCTAATACTGTTTTCTCTCTTACAGAGGTTTTAAAAACCCCTTTTGCTGGGCAGCAAAGTTGGGAGCTCATCCACTTCATAGTGTGTCAGTCTAATACTGACTAGAACAAAATTTTCCTTTGTGTGAGTTATTCCATAATTTCTTGCATCATGAAGAAACCATGGTTCCTGTGTTTCTCCAGTGCAGCAATATCACTGAAAAGCAGTTCTAGTCCAATATAATTTCTGCTTTAGTATCATGGATGTCTCAAGTGTGGAGAAGTCTGGGTCTTTAAGCAAAAATACGATGTAGAATTCTGGGGCCCTTATGCAGGTAAATAAGCAGCAGTCTTTCAGGGTGTCCTGCATTTGAGCACGTAGCTAACGGGACATAGGAACAGAAGGAAGAATTTGCAGTAGGGCAAAATTTGAATTGCCAAGGGCATAGTGCATTTTGGGGCTGGAGAAATGAGTAGCACACAGAAAACACTGGCTCTTTTGGTGGCTTTTTGCAATCTCATTTATTACCTCTTTTAAAACATATGCACAGAGAATTCCTTTAATTTTTTAAACTGAGTATGGGGAGATGCCCTGCTAATAAGTGTCACAAAAGCTTTTGGCAATTTCGTGATGTATAGTTTACACACCGATATATCTTTTATAAGGCATCCTTGTAGCCAGTTCTCATTGGACATGTTGTTTCTTGCACAGTGAATTTTAAAAAGAAAAATTCTATTTTGGGGAAATCTTTTATGTAATTTCATGTAATTACTTATTCTCACTGTGCTGCTACCGAGAAAATAATGGGAAAGGGACAAAGTGAAATGGCAAGGCCAGCCTCTTAAAGGCTTTGCTTTAACAGTAAAGGGAGGTAAGTTCAAATTAATGATAAAGATCACAAATAACATGTAAATTCACTGATAGTTGTTATTCCGTAGTCATGTCAATTTTCAGGATTTATTATCATGCATGTGCTTGTTCAGAACAGACATGGTTCCCACTGTTGTGGGAAAAGTGTTGATACTAACAAGTGGAACAGTGTTTTTCAAAGTCGTCTGTGGTGGTTTCAGTTCAACTGGGCAGAAACTCCCATTTCTTGTAGTGGTTTTAGTTTGCCAATTTGAGATTTCCAAACCAGTGCACCAATTTATGTGGTAGGTTTACTGCTGGCCAAATTGCCAGTGCACCCTCTAGAATTATTGAATCATTTCCAGCTGTGAGATAGAATTAGGAGGAAGGCCAAACAGGCCCAAACTTTGAAGGGTATAAAGAAGAACCTTATTAACAGAAACAAAAAGAAAAAATTGTAAGAATCATGATAAAACCTTCAAAACACTTTCTCCTCCCCCCAGACCCTCTTTTCTTTCACACTGACAAGGTACAGAAACAAACCAGTTTACCACCTCTAAAATAGTCTTTCTCCAGTTTGCTTAGGGAGAGGAGTCTCTCTCAGTCTATGGAGACTTCTCTACAAGAAAACAGTTCTCTCGTGGCTTTTAATTTTCACAAATAGCTGCACAGAAATCTGCTATCATGAAGCCCCTCCCATTTTTTCAGCCTTCCCCCAGCTGAACTCGTGGGCCCTGTTAAGTTATGGGTGTCAGGTGTAAAGGAAGCTACCAGGGTCCTTACAGGGAATTATTTTCTGTAACTGGTCCCTTTCCTACCTTACCAAAAAAAAATAAATTAATACAAACCACCACATCTTCCTGAATAGAATTTTAAAAAACAAATTAAAATCTGGCCTGCATACGTAGTTGAGTTTACAAGTTTTTTACAGGGTTGGAAATTGTAGGTCCAAATTTGTGAGGCATATGGTCTGATAACCAAATGTTCTGAAAATAGTGCCATTCTCTGAGAGCGGCCATCTGAAAATCTGCATCTGATTGTGAGCTTGGGTGCTACTGCTTGGTGTAACTTCAGCTGTTACTCCACACACTGTGAGCATCAAACAGTCTTGTACAGGAAGCTTGTAATACTTGTCAGGAATGCTGGAAATTGTGTGAATCAATACCAAAGTAGCCTGCAGATCCCAGCAGTCTTGCACTGTGAGGGCTGTGTTGGAGGATCTGTCTGGTTGCAAACACCTTATTTGGGAAGCTCACACTGCAGCAGATTTCTCAGTGTGACATTCTGTCCCTCCACATATGTGTGTGTGTGATTTTTCAGTTAGCCATAATTTAGTCCTTTGATAATTGGTTCAAATCCTGGAACTTCTTAAGTGTCAGAGCACAGAAAAAATGAGTTCTAGACTTACTCACCAATTTTTCTTGGAAGGACTCCAAATGTCACCTGCTCCCACCTCCTGCTCAGAGCAGGGCCGGCCCACGTCCCCTTGCTTTGAGCATTGTCCAGGGTAATTTTCAAGGTCTGTCAGACTGCAGTCATTGTGTGTTCTTTGGGCAACTTGTTGCAGAATTTAATTGCTCTCCCTGGAAATTTTTACTTCTTTCACCCTGGAATTTCCCTGGCTCCAACTTGTGGCTGTTTCCTGTGGCCCGTGCACTTGTGAGAAGGATCCAATTCTGCCCCAGCTAAAACTGCTCACACACATGAGGAAATGTGAATGTGGTGTGCAAACGTGATCCTCACCAGCCTTTCCTCCTTTTCTCTTTGGCCAGCTCAGCTGTCCCTTTGCTGAGCTCTGCTGGCAGAAATATGTGGGGGGTTTATTAAATAAAACATTTAGTCACAAACATGCTTTGTCTGTGACCCATCTTTGAAAGAGTTTTGAGAAGCACTGGAAACACAGGTGAAATTCCTAGCTCTCTCCTCAGAAGAGCAGTATTGTCATAGTGTAGTTGCAGAGGACACTGAAGATGTTGATCTTACTTTTTTTAAAAAAAATTTCAAATTAATGAGCTGGAGAAATCTTTGATCTTTACTGGGGTCAGAAAGATTCTTATTGAGAACTGATAGAACCTGCATATAAGATGCAGTAGTGCATGGATATGTAGAAACACTTCAAAGGTGAGATGAGCCAGGTTTGTGCTGCTACAAGAGCAACCATCCAGAAATTTGGAGTTCTTGGATCTGTATTGAAGTTACTTCCATCAGCAAAATAGTTCCCATGGGACTTCTTGAGGAGATGCAGGAGACAGAGAGAGGCTGGATTTCAAGTGTTGCTTTACATATCGACAACTTGGAGATATTTTATCTCATTTCTTGTCTCCATTCTGGCCTTTAGTCTTCCCTATGAATCTTCTGAAATTCTGATTGCAAAACTCCCACATTAAAGTACACGTTAGAAACCCTTCCACAGTACTCTGGCATTAATTATTCCTAGAATTTCAATGAAGTGGGAAGACAATTCAATGATCTTGAATTTTGCATTAGCAATACTGTGTCTTACATGCTTATCTATTATGTGTCCGTCTGGCAGCTCGCACGCTTGTTGGCAGAAGTACTTTTATTTCCTTTCCTGAAAAATTCTGGCACCGGATGTATAAACAAGCAAGCGCTTCTTTCTCCATTTATAATTCAGCAGGAAGTTGTGCACGTTATTAGTTAATGAATATTACCTCTGGTGGATGGATGGTTGCTGGTGCTGGCTGCTGGTGCAGCGCCGCGTCCCCGCAGCCAGGAGCCGGCACACCGAGATCCATCTGTCAGCTGACACCAGCCCTGCTTTGTGCTGAGACTGCCAAGAGAAACTGGGACTGGCAGCAGCAATCCTCACTTCTTTTGGGGGAGGGCGAGGGGAAAAATTACTTTCCCCTCCCCAGTTTGCTAGGTTCTCAGAAAGTGCCAGTGAAGATTCTGTAAAAGGCGTGCTGGCTTTTGGTTCCAAAATGAATGTATTAGTAGCGAGCGTGCCGAGGACCCTGATCTGAGCAGTGTGGTTGTCTACAGCCTGTTGGATTTTTGCTCAGTTTAGTTACTGGGAAAGCTCAAATTCTGCATCGGGGGTGTGTTGGGAAGTACCTGGCAATATCTGCATCTGTCAGAAACCAGCTGATGCTCACAGACACTGCTGCAGGGAGCTGGGCTGGGCAAACAGCACTTTCATATGGACCTGCTGGGCTTTCAAGTGTACAGGTACATGTTCATTAGGTTGCACCTCCTAAAGATTTTACTCATTTAATTTGGGGGTGTACATTTTTGTGGTTTGATTAGCCAGTCAGTACATTCCCAAAAGACAACTACAGAGGCTTTCCAAGCTTGCTGTCCTGTTTAATGTTAACTCAAATGAAATGCGTTTCTAGAACTGGCCAGAGAAACACAAACCTTATCGAGGCTGTTTCCCAGTACAGATAAAATTTGAAATGCTATTAGTGGAATTGCTTTTGAATATCCAAAATGATTTTTTTTGTGATTTTTTTAAAAGAAATTAATGAATTCAGGGGCATTACACAACTTCATAGCAATAACAGACAAAAGCCTAAGCTTGGAATTCACCCCTGCTCAAAGCATGCACACTGTAGCATTTTAATGCCATTTTGTCTGCAGAAAAGCATCTTGCACTAACTCCACAGTAAGTTGAAACTTCTGTTTCTTGCATTTGTTTTGTGATGCTTTGTGGCTTCCTGTTGTTACACGAAAGTGCCACTAATTAAAGTAATCCATAGTGTGACTGGGGAGGACTTGTCATAAATAACAAACTGGTTTACTTGGCTGAGTGTTGCTCCTTTTTAACAGAAGTTTTATATTTATGTCATGCTGTTCACAGGGAAAACTGCTGGCAAATGTTGCTATTACAACTTTATCTTTGGTGTAAATGTGCAGACTTTTCATCTTGTCACTTTTTAGTTTCTCATGGGGGTGAATCAATGTCAGAAGCAGTGACAGACAGTGAGATGGCAGGTTGGCAGCTTGGTGTTCCATGAATGTGCTGCCCCTCCACCTTGGAAGTGATTTATTTAATTGTTTTATGAGGACAGTTGACTTTGGGGGAAATTGCCTTACTTGTGAAAAAGTTATGGCTGGTTCAGAAACCAGAATGTGGTTTAAAGGCTTGTCATATGGACAAGTATGATGTACACAGAGCATCCTGTGTTAAACTGAAATTCATTACTAATAACTGGAGAAGCAGGTTAAAATACCTGTTGATATTTTGCCTGACTATACCTGCTACTGTTTGTGCCTCTTGAATTGGAATCTCTGCAATTTGAAGGGGTGGAAGGGAATAAAGGCTTACATTTTTTTTTTTTTTTTTTTAAAAGAACCATTTCTGGAATAAGAGCCTAAATAGTTGTTTTTCAAGAACCTATGTTGAAGGAACAGGTGAGTGGTATTTTTGGCAGAAGGAAGTAAAACCTATATGTAAGCCCCATTCTTAGTGGAAAAGTTTCACATTACTTTGTTGTGTTTGTCTGTCTTTGGGATGTGTAAGGATTTAGTATCCTGCAGCTGAAACAAAGAATAAATCTGTGTTAGGATATGAGGCCAGATCTCACAGAGGTGAGGCTGCCACAGCTCCTGCCCCAGGTCTGACCTGTGGCAGGGCTGAGTGTGTGTTCCCAGCAGGAAAAAAAGCTTTTCTGACCCAGAAGGAGTTAGAAATGGAATTTCCTAAGAAGACAGGACAAACTGCAGACCAGACGGAACAGATGTATGGAGCAGCCACTGTTTGCACATCAGCAACTGCTTTTATGCCCCTGTCCCTCTATTTTCCCACACTTGTTCTTCAGAAGTCATCTTGAGCCTTCCAGATGGACCTGGGATGGGTTGGAAGTACATGGAAGTAGCTGGGCAGGGTATGAGAGGAGCTTTCTATCAGACTCCCAAACAGTCTGTGTAATAAACTGCATTGAAACTGCAATAGACAAGCTTGCCTACTTTTTTTGCCTTTGTGTATAGTTGTAATGAATTTTAATACTGATTTTTTTGGTTTGTTTTCAATTAACAGTTGTCAAACTTTTTGTGAAGAGATTATCAGACTAAAAAAAAAATAAATCTGTCCTCCTTTCCTTTTGGAATTCAGTTTGCCAGCAAAATAGAGACAACTTGTCAGAGAATGTATTTGTCTTGCTACTGAGTCACTTGATTTAATTCTGATATTATGGACCTGCCCCATGTTATGAGAATACTTTCCAGTTTGGGTTTGGGTCTCCAGTGAGGAAAAGAAACAGCTCTTTCTAATACCTGCTTTCCTGTTGGAAATTAAATTTTCTGGATGGGCAGTCATAAAAGCTTGGACCAATGGTGGTTAGATGTGGATTATTGTTTTGTGTGAGAGATATTGGCAGTCAGATAATGGAGCTCTAGGAACTTAGAGGTGACAGAAGGGAGTTTCTTTAAAAATGGATCCTTGGAGTTTGATAGTGAAGTGCAGTAGAGAAAGATCCATTTCATTGATGGATGTCACGTTTCTGCAAGATGATTTGCTTTCACTTTTCTATATTTTTTGTTGCTTTGGAAGTTGCTGATTGTCTTCAATTATTTTTATTTTTTTTCTCCCTAGTAAAACGCTTCAGAGAACCAAAGCATGAAAGACGTCCCTGGAGGATATGGTAAGTTCCTGCATGATTTATTCTTAACTTCTTTTCATTTTGCATGTTATAGAAATTGAGGGGATGATGTTCGTGTATGATGATTAAAATAAAGAAAAGTGATGACAAGAAATTGGTAACTGTCAGTGAGGAGCCAAAAATGTTACCAAAATACATGAGTCAGGTTACCTTCTGTGTGTTTCCTGGGTAGTCATTTCTTACTGAACTCTTCTAGGAATCTGTAAAGATGTGCATTTAGTCATAAGGCTTCAGGTTGCGCTTCTTCCTAAAGATGGCAGCTTAGAGTAGCCCTAAGATGCATCTAAACATCTACAAACTTGCACAAGCTTAAAAGAAGATCTCAGCTGGGCACAAATAAAATTCCATGTTTTGTTGGTATCCTACTATAAAATAGAAAACAGGATGATAAAAGATGCAAGTACATCAACCATTAAATGTATTTGTGTTTGCTTCAATCCAGTAATTTTTAAAATTTAATAATGCCAACATAACCTGAATCAATTTTGAGACTGGTGTAAGTGTTAGGCTGCCATTCCACTTGTTCAAGACTTCAGTGGTTTAAATCCCTCTCTTACAGTGCTGCTTCTCAAAATTAACACTGACCTTTATTTTATTGAAAAAATAAGTACAAAATCTTTGTGTACTCAGTCTGCCTCAGTCTGAAATTCTGACAAGTGAGCTGATAGCCCTTAGGTTTTAAGCAAAGAATCTTGTTCTGGAACTCAAGTATTGTTATTTATAGCAGGGTGTACTGATTAGATAAGTAACTCACTGGCTTCTTGCCTCATCTCCAACACTCTGGTGCTCTCTGTGCCATGCAGTGAATAAAGAGATAAAAGTTCAAGACAGTTATCAGGGAGGGTAGATGAATTCAGGCATAAAATGTCATTTGGATCTGTTGGGGTATTTAGATTTTTTTAGGCGTGGAAACAAAACAGGCAAAATTATTGTTTTCCTGTATAATACAAGGAACACACTCCTGTCTGCAGAATACTCTTGTTATGATTCTGATGTTTTACATTTAATAAAACATGCACTGAAAGTTTTGGTTTTGTGCAAAGGATGATGAAAAAAGAATGGTAAGGGCTGGAGTCATTACTGAATCACTGTCTAAGTGGGGATTTATATTTTCCCCTTGAGTAACAAACAGTTTTCTCTCTGACTTTATCATCTGCTTTGGAGATAATACTGTCAAGGCTGGAATTTTTTTTTGCAGTGTGTTCTAAGCCCTGCACTGTAGATAAAAATCCAGTGAAACCACTTCATGCTTTCAGGTGAAAAATATGCTGGCTTTTAAAGGAAATACTGTAGATAAACGACTCATTAGTCCTTTAAGTTGCTCACCCACAAGCACACGGTGAGGATTTTATTTTTGTCTCTGCCATAAGCTTGCTAAAAATGCATAAACATAAAAGGTCCAAAATACTTATCAGGGCTGGGATACTCATTGTTTCCAGGAGGTTATTAAAGACTTAGCTAGAGTTAGTCAGGATTAGCTCTTGGATAATGCATATGATACCAAGAGGATATCCATAGACTTTACATTTACAGTGGTAGGTTTCAAGTTAATATGATTTGGGTTATTGTTAGAAAAAATAGGGGGAGAAGTTAAAATGGAACATTGTTAAATAAGCTAAAGCTAAAATAAATAAAGCTAAAATAAAAGCCAAATACCATGATACTTTTATTATTCTGGTGTTTTCATTTGGAGGAAAACAATTAATAGAGACGGAGTTTTAATTAACAGAAATCTGCAATGTCTGGCTGTGTTGTAAACAGTTTTGTGTGTCTTAAAAACTGTTTTTACTTTATACAGGTTTTTAGATACTTCCAAGCAAGCCATAGGGATGTTGTTCATCCACTTTGCAAATGTCTATTTATCAGATCTTACAGAAGAAGATCCTTGTTCACTGTGAGTGTTTGATTTCGGAATAACTGATCTTTATGGAAGTTCTGTAGCTGAGTTTGGTGTATGTGGATGGTAAGGCAAGATACAGCTGAGAAGACAGTTTTCATGGTAAAAATCAGTCACTTTAAAAATCCTGTGGTTTAAGCTTAGTTAATCAAGGATCGGGATTCTTCTCTTACAGTTCATGGCTGGCAGGAGTCTGGACTTTGTGTAATCTGGACTATTTTAAACCTAAAGGGCAAAGCCTTGCTACTTTTCCCTCTCCAGTGAATGAATGAGAACTTGGGATGCACACTGCAGTTCAAGTTTATTTACTGAAGGTGCTGGGACCAAAGGAAATGGATGTCCAGTTGTTTTCACTGTAGTAAAGCAAGGCTGTGAGGCTGCTTTCAGGGTGATTTAGCAAAAATCATTTGTGTTTGTATTTGCTTCTAAAACCTACATTGGTTGTTGCAGTATTATTTTCATTTTGTTAAAAATGGGAAATCTTGCTCAGTAGCCAGGCAGTTAGTGCAGAAATTAATTCTGCAATGTCACGCTTGGAGCAGTGTGACTAAATAGATAAACATTTCTCTGTAGTGTATTAAACCTGAAGATTTTATGACTAAGACCCGACAGGCTGTTTACAGGAGCTCCTGAAGTAAATGGTAATTGTTTGGGTTTGTTCTTGATAAGGCTCCTGCTCAAAGTAGCTTACACAATGCGGGTAATGGAAGCTGTGAAATTACTTTTAAAAGCCCAGTAATTTGTCTTTTAGAGCCAATCCAGTTCCTTTCGATGGCATCTGCTATCTTGTTCTTGGGCAAACAAAGGAGACACACAGCTCAGGGAACATGCTTGTGTTGCTGCACAAGCCACTTCTATATCCCTTATTCCTCCTTGGTTCCTTCTGTGCTCCTGCATGGTAGAACTATGCAAGAGCACTGGCTTTTCTCTTCCCACCACAAAGCATTTTGTTAGGAAAAATGCATTTATTTTAGCACATTAACTGTAAAATTTGAGTTATAATTATGACAGTTCCAATAATACCAGGCATCATTGTAGGATTTTCCTTGCTTAGAGATTTAAGAATTTCCTGATAGGTCTAAAACCTGGCAGGTGCAAATTAATTTTATTCCATTTTTATAACTCAAAGTATATATTCAAGTGAGGTAACAAAAGCACGTCAGAAATTGTCAGTGCTTGAGGCTAATGCACAATAGTGCGTTACAGTATTTTAAATAAAAAATAACTTTGTTCTGTGTTTTCAAAAGGGTTTACTGACATGTGTGCTCTCTCCTGCATCTATATGTTTTTCTTTTCAAAGCCCACTTTTAATGTAAGTGTAGCATGACACAAAACAAATAAGGGAGTGAGGTTATTCAGTGTTCTTAGGATAAGCGAAATTACAGTGTGGAGCTGGATAATTCCTCAGACAAAGGTGCAGGTGCTTGATAGCAGGAGAAATATCACATAGCATTAATCAAAATCCGTCTTAGGAAAAATATTTTTGAAAGAGGGTCCAGACTTGCCTGTCATCACAGCAGCTCCTGTGCAGGTGCTGGGCAGGTTAAGGGCACATCCTGGGGCGAGCACCTGGGGTGACAGGAATCCCAAGCACCTGGCGTGCTTGGGAATGTCGGTGTTCCTGGGAATGTCGGTGTTCCTGGGAATGTCGGTGTTCCTGGGAATGTCGGGCACGTCTCCCTGCTGTGCCGGGAGCCTTCCCTGGCTGTGCCGAAGTGCTGGCACCTCGGTTTTCCCTGCTCCTGCTGCTGCCTTCCTGCTGCGGGCTTACAGCAGCCTCTTGTGGCCTCGGCGGGACTAGTGCAGGCTCGGGATTGCCAGCGTTCCTCTGCAAACATTCAGCCTTGATTTTCGTATTTGGCTAATGCAACGTTAATTCAAACTCGGGTTTGGCGGGTAGTTATTAGACAATAGCTATTTTTAAAAAGTTTTGGGAACTTGAAGGACAGAACAAAATTACTGAGACTGCTAAAACTATTTAAATTTTAGGCTCTCGGTGTAATTACAGAAGTGGGTAAATGATTGTTCTCAGTACTCTGGCTTCTCAACATACTTTCAGATTTTTTTTTTCAATCGTAACCTGTAGAAAATGGACTCTGATTCCTTGTTTTCCTTTCTGTTTTTCCTTTCAGGTACCTTATCAACTTCTTGCTGGATGCCACCTTAGGAATGCTGCTGATCTACATTGGGATTCGTGCTGTGAGCAGTATTGTGGAATGGCAGCAGTGGGAGTCCCTCCGCTTTGGGGAATATGGTAAATGTTTCTGTTCTGGCACTGAAGTGAATCTCAGGGTACAATCCCTGAGTATTTCAGCAAGAGGTTAACTCATCCTAAAATTGTTGTAGTCATTTGAGTATTTCACTTGTCACAAGGGTTCTTTTAAGTTCTATATCTAAATGTAGAGCTTCTGTCTTAGAAAGTTCAACAAGTCTCTGAGCATTTACCAAGTTTGGAATGACTGCTTGAATATTTATTTTTTTTTTTAAGGAGTGATTCAACAAATTATGATATTGGATAATCTCATGGAAAAAATACCAGCATGATAAATTTACTCTGAAACACTTCTAAAAAAATGATTGCTGGAAGGTCATTTCCAACTAAAACTTCCACTGAACCATGTGCCACTGTCTGAAGACACAGACCAAGAGTTCTGCCAGCCCTCTTAAAAAAGCCACATCCCTTCAGAGAAAGGAATGGCAAGATGGCCTGTACTGCTCCTCAAGTAATGATCACTGGAGCTTGTGCACGTTGGGCCTGTATCACTGGTGAAAAATGTGTGAGGGACAGAGTGTGAAATCACTTTCAGGTGAAGTTCAGAGTTTATCTTCCATTGCATTACACAGAAGTCCACTGATGTGCAGAAGTTGTGGATTTGCAGCTGCAGTTGAATATAACAAATACTCAGCATCAACATTTAATTTTGTTCAGTGTGTTATTCTCCGATTGCTGAAAATGGAAATTTTGTATGCATGCCTAAAAATCACATATGAAGCTCCTTGAGACAGAAATAGGAGGAGATGTTGCCTTATAAGTGAGCTGTGACTCTTCATCAGAGAGAAAAACAACAACCCCAGTGGTTTGGGAGGGGGGGGATATTTAAGAAAGTAAAAAATGTTTGCCTAACAAAGAAAGAACTTTCATAGCAGTTTTATAATTATTATTGGTAGAGGTTTTGGTTTTGTAGATTTCTTTGGTTTTAATGATCCTAAGTAACTGACAGAACTAAGAATAAATAAAGGGCTTGTGAATTTGGAGCACTTTAAAAGCTTAAGTTTGCAATCAAATAGCATTACTTGGTATTTGCTTTAATGTCAGAGGTTAAGAGATGATGACAAGCAACTTAGGAGGAATGATTACCTATACCATTAGGGCATGTTAGATTTATAGAGATTTAATGTGTATCTTTCAGGGTACAGTTTATGGCCACTTAAGCTGTTTAAATCAGCACTGCCACTACACTGTTTGTCTGCATTTATCCCACATGCCACAGTCCAGCATTTCCTTGGACTGGTGCATATCTGACTCTTCAGGGAATTGACCAAGTGAGCTAAACCATCAAAAATTCACTAGATGTAAAAAAAGTAAGTAGTTCCTCCAGATTAGTCCCCAGACTTGTCTCTGAGGGATTAGGTTAGCACCAATGCCCAGGGAAGGCAAAGGGGCAAGGAAAGAGCTGAGACCTCTTGCCCAGAGCCCCATTTCTGATTGTTGGTTTGGCTTGAAGCCATTTAAAGATTTTTGAGCAGCTTTCAGCCCATATAAAACTTGAGTTTCCATATGTAGGTAATTGTAATCATGTTAGATATTAGATTTTATTTCTTTCTAATAACATTTGGAATTTTTTTTGTGTGTAATCTGTTGTCCTTTCCCATTTTAATGTTCTTTTGAGAGTAAGCAGTCTGTGTGGATGGGGAGATGTGGGGAGTTCACTCCCCTGAAATTTCTCTATTTCTTACTGACTTTCAAAATGAGCCCCAGTTTATCTTAGTTATGAGGCATTTCTGACTGCAGTGATTAAGCTCTTAAAATCAACAAATGAACTTGTGTTCTGCTGTGGAGGTGGTCTGTGGCTGCTTCAGTATGATCACTTTGAATCAGGAAATCTGAAACACCTGAACTTTTTTATTGAGTATTCTCCTGTGTGTGTGTATATGTATGAAATTACATAAACCTTCTTTAATTAGTTGTTCTCTCTAGTACCAGATCATTTTATTAGTCACTGACTTTCTTTTCTACCTTTCTATCTTTATTAATGTGCTGCCCTACCCTTTGTGTGTTAGGTTTTTAATCAAGCTATTGTAGGGACTATTTTAAAGCATAATGCAAAGCTGTGCTTCCATTAATCATGTGGGAGACACTTCTGGTATAAAGAGAATTAGAGAGCAGATGGAAAGTTATTTGTTTTGGCTGTGCAGTAAGGTTAGGCCCTCTGTAAGAAATCCCATCTATAAGGACAAGTTGCATTCACTTGCTGTCATCTTCTGATAAGTGGCCCTGTTCCTGAAGTGAAAGCCCTCTTATCACCAGTTAATTTAATTTTTTTCAGTTTAACCCAAAGAATACTCTTATTTTTTCTAAGATTTTTTTAAAGTAAATTTTAAAATTTTTAATTTAGGGTAGAAGTGGGGACTAAAATGCAGTTCTCTGGGGTTGCAAGTGTGTTTAGAACTTGGGATTTTGAAGTTAAATATGGATATTTAGTATATAATCACAGAGCAGCTTGGTTTGGGGGAGAACTCAAAGCTCATCTCATTTCACCTCTTGCTATGGGACCTTCCACTATCCCAGGCTGCTCCAAGTCCCATCCAGCCTGACCTTGGACACTTCCTGGGATAGAACAGCCACAGCTTCTCTGGGCACCCAGTGCCAGGGCCCCACCACCTTCACAGGGAACAATTCCTTCCCAATATCCCATCTAACCCTGCTGCTTTTTGGCAGTGGGCAGCCATTCCCCATTGTCCTCTTACTCCACAGCCTTTTCCACAATCCCTCTCCAGCTCTCTTGGAGCCCCTTCAGGTACTGAAATGCTGCAATAAGGTCATCCTGGAGCCTTCTTTTCTCCACACGTCTCCTCTCCATCCCATGACTCACTGAAAAGTATCAGAGTCTTGGGGCATTTTAGCTGGAGTAGTAAAACCAAGTCTTCAGATTGGAGATCAGTGTGATTTCAGTTTGTTTGTAAGTGTGGGAAAACAAACAGGAGCCCTCCTCCCACCCCCAGACAAGTCTCTTCTTGTGACTGAGTGATGTTTGTGTTTCTAGAGCCTAAATAATCATTTGTCTCATGTTAGTTCTCACAGTGAGCTCATTTCCCTTCTTAGCTCTATTACTTGATCCCTGGTGATTTATTACTTGAAGCTGTCACAAAAATAGCAGTGTCCTGCTGGTTTTAAAAGCCTCTTCTTTATATGGAGGATGGTTTTGAAGCGTAAATGCCTCAAGGAAGGAATGGATACCAAAATACCAGCATTTATATCTGGTGGCTGTTTGTACAGCAAAACAGCACTGCAGTCTGATTTATGAACAAAGGGCCATGACGCTCCCTCGAGGGCTTTTTACATCAGAATTTTAAAATTTATTGGATTTGTCTTCATATCTATGGTTTTATATTTTCAAATTCATTACATTAGCAGTTGGATTTTAATAGAAGTGCAGAATCTGTTAGTATGTTTGAGTGTGTAAGAAGGAGAAAAGCAGTCATGACCTGTACTGAAAAGAATGTTCCCTGCGTTCTCCTTCCCTTCTTGTCTTGAGCTGCTGTAGCTGCTGTGAGTAGAAAACAGGTGATAAATCCCTCCTAGTGATTATAAACTCCACTGGCAACTGAATCGTGCTGTGGCCTCTTTGCTTGGCTCTGCCTCTGCATGGCAGAGCTCAGAAATTGTATTTGATGCATCTTTTCCCTCCAGCTCATAATTTGCCACTTGCAGAGCAACTTACTTATAGCCATGTGGGGTAGATGGCACTGACTTCAAAACGATTTAAAATTTATTTTGGAGTAGTTCTATGAGTTGGCATTTTCTTAAGAAAAGATTTCCAGATCTGAAAAACAGAAGGAAGTTACAGGATAGAGGAATAACAGGTATTTGGTTCAAGAATTGTCTCTAAATATACTTCTACAAAGCAGCTGATGGCAGTGGCAGATACAAGTATAGACTAATTTGGCATTGCCCAGCATTCTCCAAAAATGCTGCTACAGTTGTCACTGCAGAGGATTCAAACTTTTTCATTTTTGTTCTTTATTTGCTTTTCTTGCAGTAGCAAGATTTCCACTAATTTGCTGAATTATTCTATACACGACAGGTATACTTTGGAAATTAAATTAGAGCTTTATGGCTTCAGCATTAACTTTAAAGTTCTAATTTGGGTTTGTGTACAGACTCTCTGAATGTACAAATGTCCAAAATATTCTTTGGAGCACCTTCTGGGTGTGGTGGTGTTTTTAACTTGAATTTCATGGGTCATAGAACCATAGAAAAAATTGGTTAGAAAGGATCTACAGGGGTCATATAATCCAATCTCTTGCTCAAATCAGGATTGACTTCAAAGCTGAAGTGGGATGCTCAGGGCATGGACCAGTCAGTTTTTAATTTATCCATGGTTTAGTATTTAAGAACCCCTTTATCTGAAGAGCCTACTCCAGTAGATTTAACCACTCTCACTGTGAAAGCTTTTTTTCTTCATATCAGAATTGTATCTTCACCCACCCAGTCTGTATCTTCCCACCTTTCTTCAAGGATGCTACTGGGACACTGCCAAAACACTTGCTAAATTCAAAGTAGGCAGCATTCCTGTTGTCCCCACTTGTAATTATAGGTGAGTGATAATTTTGCAGGTGCAGTAGGGCACACAAAAATCCTCAAGTAGAATTTAATATGCACAACTTCTAATTTCAGTCATCAGCCAAAGAAATCCCCAAAGAAACCAGCACCAGTCCCCACAAAAACATTGTGGAACAAAACATTCATTGATGAGAGTGCACAATACTTTTAATACAGAGTTTCACAGTTTCTGGATATACAGAATCTCCTGAGAGTTGCAAAAGATGCAAAATGGTTTTCACTGTCTTTGCTTTAGGAATTAAATAAAGATAGGAAAAGAGATTAGAGTAAACTGTTAGTTTCAATAGTAAGGCTGTAGCTAAAGCTAGAATTTTTTTAATATTTGCTGATTAGTCAGAAGAGCTAGAGAATGTTAATAAAAATGTGGAGTATAGAAATAAATTGCTAAAATTTGCTTCTCAAATCTAATTCAGGCCTTGTATCCTCAGAAGAATCACAGTTGCTCGACTTTGACTTGCTGATGTTTTCCCTTTCAAATTTCTAACTCTTTGGGTTTTTACAAGAGAAGCTGTAACTGCAGTATGTAATTGTAAAGCTCATCCTGTACAACTTGGTTAGGGAGTATTTGTTGTTTTGGACTCCAGTCTGACTTATCAGTTTCTCTGTGTAGCATTTCAGCAGCAAACACTAAGTCTCAGACTATTACCAAGTATTAGTACTGAAAGCCTTTCAGGAGTGTTCCAGAAAAGGAACCAGCAACTGTCCATTATGCATTACGAACACATAAAGGCATCTGATTTTCCACTGCCCATTATTCATCCCCAAGCTAGGACTTTGGAGCTGACTTTGAAGAGATTGCAGAGGCTGCTGCAAAGACTAAAGATGTGTCATTCCCTTCCAGAACTTTTCCAGTGAAGTGCAGCTTCAAGCTCACCTGCAAAGTTCATTAGGCTTACCAGTCCTCCTTTTTCCATTTTCTTGTCTTCTTTTTCTTTCTCTGCCTTCTTTCAAAGATTCTAATAGTGTGCATAAGTTTTTGTATTGAAATATCTGTGATCTTCCTTCTGTCCTAGCAGATAACTTCATGCATTCAGGTTCTCACTCTACCCTCGAGGTGCAACACCCTTTCACACCTTTTCACACTGGAACTAAAATATGATCCTAGGCTTTTATTCAGTTAAATTTTTCATAGCAGCTCTTGCACCTGTTGCTTCAATTGGTTAACTAACTTTGTAGAGAGGAAAGCCTAGGGACAATGGTGGAAATATAAGCTCCACTTAGACTGAAGGGAAAAATGTGTGAAACCCAGCCAGGTTTCCCTCAAATTTTCCTCTTTAAGATACTTAATATGTCTTGATAGAGGATAAAAATTAACAATATGAGGAGAAACACAGTGAAAGTTTGTCTTGCTTTCATCAGATTATATAAACATTATGAGCATATCACAGGTACTGCTGAATGGAGCAAAGTCCTGTTAGATTCAGTTTATGGTACTTTTTGAAAGCTGGGGTGAGGCAGAGGAAGGGGAAGGAACAGCACTAAAAGAATTGGAGAAGGCACTTCTGGAAGCTTTAGCTGCCCTGCTGCCTTATAAGGATGTTTATTATGAAGTAAATCAAACCTATGCATTTATTGAACCTTTCTTCTTTCTTGCAGGTGACCCCCTGCAGTGCAGTGCTTGGATGGGCCAATGTGCTCTGTACATCATGATTATGACATTTGAGAAAACCATCATCATCATAGTGCTGCTTATACCTCAGTGGAAAGAGGTTTGTGTTTTTACAGCGTTTTACAGACAAGTGAATTTTAGGTGGAAACTGTAAAGACTTCCAGCAGTGTTTATTGGTTTGGCTCAAGCATTGTGATTGTCTACACTCACTGCCAATTAACTCTGTGGTAGTGGTATGTTTTTTAGTTTAATTGGGATGAGATCTTTATCTACTGCCAGGTATATCATACCATATTTTGAGGGGTTTTTGTAAACTGAAGTATCCAAAATTTAATTCTATTTCCTAGTCTAAAGTACCCTTGAAATTACTAAGTGGTTCTTTCTTTTCTTACCTCTAATTCTTGTTTACAGCTATTTTGTATTCTTGTAGTATTTCAAAGAATTTTCTTTACCTGACCTTGTTGATAGGTTTTAACTGTAGACTTTTAGAAATTTGTGGTGGATTAGTGAATCCACTGATGCTAACTGGATTAATCTTAATTTTGATGGACTCTGTGCAACCAGATATTCAAAGTGGTGCTGTTACTGCCCATTAAAACCAATTAGCTCTGTTGTATGCTCTGGACTACTTTGGGAACTCTCTTCTCATTACTGTGTATTTTGTAAAACTCTGCTCTGTTTAAATTTCCTAAAGATGGAATCTACAACATGTTCCTAGGGAGCAGCTCTAAAATGTTCAAGATGATTCTAAGGCAGCTCCTCAGACTTCTGTAAACAAAAATGACAGAGATAAGTTTCTTGTCAGCCTCACTTACTTATCTGTGGTAATTTATGAGCTGTCCTAAATACTTTGCTTTTCTCAGAACTGCCCTTTTTTGGTTCACCTGAGTTATTTCTGTCACATTAGCTTGTACACGAGCATTGCCCTGCCTAAGCCAGTTGTGTGCACGTACTGCCATGAGCTGAACTTGATCCTTTTCTTTTCACAGGTGGCTTTATTGAATCCCATAGAGAACCCCCAGCTGGAGCTGGCAATCGTCATGCTGATAGTTCCCTTCTTTGTTAACGTTAGTGCAACTCACTCTGAGATGTTTACTTGGATATCCTTCTGCCATGTGCTCATTAATTAACATTAGTCCTTGAAACACAGTGAACCTTGGTACTTAAGTTAATTTAAGGGCTTCTAAAGAATGGGTAAATTGTCTGGATATGTAGATTTTACAAAGCTGCAATCCATATGGAGCTAAAGAACCACGTTCAGGAGAGGAGCAGAAATGCCTCATAGACCCCTTTGGCCTGATGACTTCAGTAGATTGACTGACATAGAGATTATAAAATTACAGTGAAATTTACTTCAGGAAGCAGTTGGTGTAAGGACAGACTCTTGTGAAGTATCCTGTGTCTGACCATAGCTAATAGCAGCTGGCCTGTGGTGGAGCAGAGGAAAAGGGCAAGTGTGCAGTCATGCTTCCCAAAGTACACTCTTGCAGCAGTCTGGGATTTAGGGATTAGAGCCAGAGACAGTGGGTGTCCTTGCATGTAATAACTGCTGGTAAAGCCTTGCTACATGAAGAGTTAATATACAGTCACTGTGAATAGTCACTACTTTTCTTATTTGCCTCTCTTCCACTAAGGGATAAAGTAGCTGTGTTCTAGAGCATTCCTGAAAAGTGTAATAAGATGTGTGACACCATGCCTAGACAAGATTTAGCTTTTGGCCAGTTCAGAATTATTGTCAAGTTCATTTGGTCAGTATTTGGACCATTCTTCTACTCTGAAGAAAGCTGAACTGTCTCTTTCCCCTTCTTTTTAACAGGCGTTAATGTTCTGGGTAGTAGATAATTTCCTCATGAAGAAAGGAAAGACAAAAGCTAAACTTGAAGAAAAGGAAGCAGGACAAGATTCAAGAAATGGAAGTAAAGTCCGATACAGGAGAGCAGCATCACATGAGGAGTCAGAATCAGAAGTATGTAGAGTTAATTATTGCAATTAATGCAATATCAATCCAGTTCATCCCTTCTGACATTGATTTCATTGTAGCCCTGTCAACTTGGGTTTCATTCTCTGAGTGCGTACCTCCAGCAGTAGCTCCCAGCACTGGCAGTTGAGAGCCAGTTTAGTCATTGTTGTATTGCTCTGGTAGTTAATTTCCTTCCAGATGGGCAGAAAGGTACAATAATATATGTAAATACCACAGGTGAGCTGTGCTGCAAGTGCTTGCAACAAAAACCTCACAGGGAATACAAAACTAATAGGCAATTCTAATTCAAAGAGAGGTTAATAGCTTAAAGTGAGAGGAAACTGGTGGAGGCAACTGACCTGATTTTTGAGAATTATTTACATAGTTGCCTTAGCATAACATTATTCTAAATTACATTAAGTGAGCAGTTTTTAGTTCAGTTGAAAGATGGGTAATTTCTTTGAAGGTGAGTTGATTTGGCTTTAGTAAGTTAATGTAACTTCTCTGTGTGTTAAACAGTGCTACTTATATGGAGTTTGCCATGTAATGTGACTGCCTTGTTACCAGTGTGGATCAAGACCTCAAATATTCTCTCAAGCTGCCTCTGCTGTTCTGGCATCATTCTTTGGGTTCAGAGGTAGTGGCTGTAGTTAGATTAGTATGCACCCATCCTTCTTCAAAACTTCTGGAGGTTTCTGATAGGATCTGCAGTGATGTTTGATAGTGTGGCAGTAAATCCTAAATGTGTTTTGTAAGCTCTTTCCTGAGCAAATAATAAGGTGCTTTGCAGGCATAAAAAAAAAGTAAAAGTGCAGAAGTATAAAGAGGGAGTGTGACTGTTCCACGTGCTCAGAAGCTGTAATTTGTTTTTAGATCCTTATTTCAGCAGATGATGAGATGGAGGAGTCGGATGCCGAGGAGGACCTGCGCAGACTGACCAACTTAAAGCCCATCAAGAAGAAGAAGCATCGCTTCGGTCTGCCCGTATGACACATTCCTCAGCCTGTGGACTTGCAGGTTTCGTGGCAAAAAACTTCTGTCAGTGGGGTTTAATGTTGCAATTGCATCTCCCTTTTCATACAAACTGACTTAGAAGCAAGGTCTACCAACGGAAGGCAGAGCAGTTGGAAGACTTCCAGTTCAGTTGCACTACAAACACACTGACCAATTATGCAAGAATGTCTCCTCATCATGTGTGGAAAATGGATGAGTCACTAAGGATTCGTGTGGGAGGTGTCAGAGAAGATCAGAGAGAACAGATACAGAATCTTTCAGTTACTGATGGGACAGTGTAAGGAGTTCTCTAAAAGGCGTCAAAGTTGACCAAGTTAAAGGAGTGTGTTTTATTACTAAAACTGGCTTTTGCAGCATAATTCCTAGAGCAGAATAGTTTATGGTTACAAACTGTAACTTAACATTATTTTTTTAAGTACAAATGTTTACTTGCTACCGGGTACCTATGGAACTAATAGGTGGAACAAAGATTTTTTTCCAAGTCTTCTCAAATCTATCTGACTATTTTATATTTAAGTTATATTTTCATACAGTTGTATTTAAAGATTCTCTTTATCACAGAAAAGGGTACAGTTCCCTTTTTTGTGCAGAACAGGTCAAAAGATTTGTAGTGAAAATCTTATTTATCCTTGTCTCCTGATTTAAGACAAAGGGATTGCAAAGGGAAAAGCTCTCTGTCACTGCTGAAGTCATCAAATATCACTAAAAAATGCAGTCCTGTGTGTGTTTTTGACCACATAATTTGAAAATACCTTTTTCAGTAGGAGGTGGTGTTTGCGTATTTGACAAAGGTGCACTTTAGTCTATAACAAAAATCCATTGTGATAAGTTATTTGTGAAATGAGTATCTATGGATGACTCTGATTATTTCTGTTTCTGCAAGTCTCTTGTGCATACCTCTCAAATGACCCAAAAGAGATGGAACGTTTCTGATACTTTTTCTATTACAGGGCCTGCACTACAGGACTGTGATCTCATTGAAGCACTTGTGCTACAATATTGCAGATACAATTCTGTCCCTTGTTTTTTGTTGGAAAAGCAGTCTTTTAGTTAATGTGCTTAACAGCAACAACAACAAAATTTCTCCTGTTTAATTTTCATAGTCTCATTATACTTCAGTAGTAAAAGAACAACCCCAAGGGGTACAGTGCAGTTGTTACCACAGCATTTGTGGGATCTTCAGTGTCTCTTCTGATAATTGAGAACACGTGGTGATCTGAAACCTAGCAGACATGTTTTCAGTGACATCCTTTTGCTTTGTGTATTTTCTAAATGATTCTTTCTGACAGCTTTCCTTGCTTAGCTAAACCTTGTGCAGGACAAGGCAATGTGTCAAAGAGGTGACAACAGACCTTAAATGCAAATCTGTTGTAGTGTCTGGACACCAGAAAAATTCCAAGCCTTAAACCAGTTTCATTGGAAAACTGCTCAGAACTTTTTAAGATTTTTTACATTTTTTTATAAATTTACTAGGTCTTAATGTGATTTATTATCCAGACCACTTAACTGGGCCTTAGTAAATACTGAACCATGCACTCCTGTGCTTACTGTCACTATTCCAGCATCCCTTTTCCCAGGGGCTGCCAAGGGGACATGATGCTCTGACACCTCAGGGTGTCCAGCCAGCTCAAAGGGACATTTACCAAACCTGAGGTTTTAGTTGAGCTACTGACCTTTGCTACTGTGCACTGAAACGTAAGAACTGCAAAAATAACAGTACTAGTGTTTTCCTTTAGACTAAATGTAGAAACTAATGACAGTGGAAGCTTACCTGAGTTGTTTTGACATGGGGGATGGGGATAGGAAAATGTCCCTAATCAGTGTTGCCTCTGGTTTGGGGGCTTTGGGGTTTTTTGATTGATTGTGTGACTCACATCTTCTCTTGACTTGACTACTGGGTGGGTGCAGATCTCCAAAAGCACACTGCTTCAAGGAATTCATCAACAGGTTAGTCTCCTACAGCTCACTTTTCCAAAGGGATTTAAGAGCTAGGACCGGCTCTTGTCACAATCATCAGCATTTATTTTTTTAGCATAGGATTTGTTCTATTTCAGACAGTGAACTAAAGCTACTGACCATGTGCAATGTCCCAGTGCAGAGCCATGGCTGTCCTTGCCAGCTGAGGTAACTGAGCAGCGCACACAAATGTAACTGTACAGGCTTGCATCTTATCTTCCGTTTCCCTCCTCCAGTTACTTCAATTATCTAAATTATGCTAGTTTTACATTTAGTCTGTGAAGTGTCAGTATAAATCTATGGCCTTAATCATGTAAAAATATTTGTTTTGAGCAGACCTCAAGCTTATTGACCAAGTACAAAACAGTATAAAGCGCTACAGAGCAGTTTCTTGGTGGCTGTAGCAAAGGTTCTGAATGCCTAATTTTTCATGTCTTAAGTGCGTAAATGTCACTTGATGTGAGATCTAGATATGTCTAGTAAGATGATGTAGTAAAGCACTATGATCCAAAGAGACAGAAGTATTTTAAATACCACAGTAGTAATAGGAGGAACAACCTTCAGAGGGGAAAAGATTACTTTCTCTACCAAGACAATAATTTTATTCAGAATTTTAGCTAAATAACAAAATCTGGCTGTTTTTTCTATACATTCTTTGTTATCATTGTGAAAGAGATGGAAAATGTAAAACTGGCAGTTTTCCTCTCTGTAAGACAAAAATTGGAATACTTGCAATAATTGTGAGTAGGATAAATCCTTTTGTCTGACAGGCTTGCATGTGTGAGAAGGGAGCGTGTGCTTAGTGCTTCACTATGTCTTACCACTTGTTAAAATGTATTGGCAGTACAGTCTGAAATGGACTTTTCATAAAGAGTTGATCCAGTAGTGTTACTGCAACATCACATTTGCATTATCCTCCAGTTGTCACTCAGATTTCTGCCTGGCAAATGTACTTCAGGACAACTCATAGCAAAGGTTTAATTCAGGCTGTGTTTAGAAAATAGGATTCTATTTAATGAAAATAAGCTATGTAGTGAATGCCAAAGTAAGAGAAAGGGACTGTAACTTAGAGAAGAAACAGAAATATTGGTGGAGATGGAATTTACCACGAGTGGTCAATGCATTAGCTCTTCCTCGTATCCGACCTGTGACACATCTGCATAAACTTAAGACACTGGTGTTGTCTAATATGTGGTTTCCAAGTTCTGGCTTCAATATGTTCAGATCCCCTTGTCTTACTTTAAGTAGGTGAATGCTGTCTGTTAATGTTGCTAACTAAAATGTACTATAGCTTTTCTTCAGGGAAAACTCAGAAACTGAGTTGCAAATTAGAGCAATGCAAAGTGATCCCCTCGGGCAGGTGTCTGCTCTGATCCCTGCCGAGCCCGGGTAGGGGGGACTGGGCTTTCCTGCTCTGCTCAGAGCTGAGCATCACAAGGAATCTCTGCCACTGTGCTTGACTAACTAGCGTTTGCAACTTTGCTGTGCTTTTTACAGGAGAAACCAGTAGCAAAAGCGAATAAATTCAGCCACACCAAGTCAGAGTACATCTACAGCATAGGCGTGCAAACTTTTTTAGGTGAAGTTTCCAGTTCAATTACTGAAAATGACTACTATGGTTTTACAAAGTAAAACTACAGTATCTTTAAAAAAGGGACTCTTTTGTAGGTGTTTTTGTCTTGTGTGGATATCCGTCTCCAACTGAATGTGGGGTTTGTTTGTAAGTAAATTCAGAGTATAGCCAATGTGAGCAAAACCAACAGCTGTATTCTGCTGCCCTCTGTTTGGACCATATTGTTTAATCAGTGGTGTTACCTTAAACTTAAAAAAAAAAGGGTATCTGATGTAATTACATTGTATAATGGTTTACAATAAAGTTTTGACTTATTACAGATTTGTACACTTGTTTTATACTTGTTCTGTTTCAAGGTGGCTGTGTTTCAGTGTTTGTGGTGTGCTCTTGTGGGAAGCAGGTTCTGCTGCTTAAGTTTAACTTCACCTCTAATTGTGTGCACTGTTCTGTTGATTTTCATTTCAGTGTATTCATTTTACCTTAATGGAAAGGCCCCTGTGATCAGGAAGAGTCACTGTTCTTAAGCTGCAAGTTTTGTTTACAAGTTTAAGAATCCTTGCAGGCTCCTCTCAGATCCATTCCCTGGGGAAGGCTTTTTTTTCAGGACTGGAGCTCCACAGGATGGACCCAATCCTGCCTCTGTAACTCCTCTTTAACATTCTCCTATTGCTTTCATACTTTCCACCTACCACATCCAAGCAGTCCCATACCCACTGCACCCTTACAGGGAAAATCAGAGTATAATCTTCACTCAACCAAGTGTCAGTCCCCTGAGAGGTTGTTAGCACTTTGCTGGAGGGGAAGTCAAATCTTCCCTGAGATTTGGAGGCCACAATGTCAGCCGTGTGTACATTCACTAAATTCTCTGTGGTCATTGCCATATTTTAGTTGGAACCATTCCTCCAGCAAAGGAGTTTTCCATAATTCCTGTTGCAGTAGAAGATTAAAACTTGCTTTTTTAATAGTCACTGTTGGATAAATGAGCCATCTTGTTCCACTGTCATTCATGTCCATTTAACAGATCTCAAGGACCTCACCAGGTGAACAGGATTTCTAGTCTAAAATACAGGTAACTAGATTTAGGATGGGTTTCCTTTGTGAGGAAAAACAGCCCATAATCTGTGCAAGAAAATTATTGTGCCCCTTGTTGAATTGCTGGTATAGGAAATGTAATTAAAGAGAACAGAACTCTCCAGCCTTTGGGGATGTTCTAGAAGCCTCAGGATGTGCTGCCTGCCTCTAAGTGTTTCACCTGCCCCAGATGGCAAGCAAGGTTTGAGTGGCTTGATTTTGTTTGTATAGATTAAATTGCTATGAAAGCACAACTCTGTTGCTTTTGAGTGAGGAATATGGAGTACCAATTAACTGAAGCAATTTTGAAACCTGAAGGGAAAATAATAGTTCAGTGTCTTGAATTCTAAATATTTGCTCTAAACACGCAGAATGTTATTTTCCTGCCAATCAGAATAGTGATACTTGTGGGACCGTAGAGAAAAGTCTTGGTAGAGAACTGTTACTTTGTACAATAGGAAAAAAAAAAATCTGTTTATTCTGAAGTCAGTGTTTTATTCTGTTTTGTTGGCCTACTAAGGGCACTGCTGCTCTGCAGAAATGCTTCCTCTGGTTACTAAGACATGGGTTTAAAATAGAAAATCAGCCTAAGGAATAGCTAAAGACATAACGTCCAAATTGCTTCTTAGCCTACAAATAATTCCCCCAATAAAGGAGAAGATCTCAGGCCTGGAAAGATTTCAGCTTAAAGGCTGAAAATTTGGGCACTGGGAGGCCTGGGACATAGTTCACCGCTGACAGATCCCACAGTCCTTCTCATGCAGTGCTGGAGCTGTGGTTTGATGTCATGTTTTCATTGTGAATTTTTTAGTGACCTCTTGTGCTTCTCCATATCCTAAAAGCACTGGCAGAGGCTGAGGAAAGGCCATAGCAGATTTCTACCACTACAACAGTTTTCTCACTAGGGGAGAGTGTTTGGAGGTCTGCCATGCCTCCCCTTCTCATATTAACCAACCTGTCTGGAATCTTGGTTCTTTGTAAGTGTTGAGTGCGGGCACAGAAGCTGGGGTGGGGTTTTTTTATGTTTGTTTGGGGTTTTTTTTGTTTTTGGGGTTTTTTTTGGGGGGGGGTTGTTTGTTTTTGTTGGGTTTTTTTTTGTTTTGTTTTATTTTTGGTTTTTTGGTTTGGTTTGGTTTTTTTGGTAAAGGTTTAATGTAAAAAACCAAAAGGGAAACAATCTCCCACTCAAACCTCTCCCAGTAATGAAAAATAAAATTCATGCTCAGAGATGGCAGGGCTTTACTTAATACAAAAAATTGTTTAGAGAACAAATATTAAAAGTTCTGGAAAAGGTTTTACTGCTGCTGGCCAGTGCAGTGGATAACACCACGTTTATCCATGTCTGAGTAAGCTGTTGTGTACAGACTTGGGTGAAATGGTTAAACTTGCTAATAGTGCTGGAAGTAGAAAGTGATTTTACTCTCTTAGTTGTGTAAGAGCCAGCACTGGAGCATGATCAGAGATCGAGCTGTTAGGGTGCCATACTTTATTAACTCTCTAAGAGTCTCAATACTTTCCTGTTAAAGATCCCTGTGCAGAAGTGATTCAGGGCACAGTGATGCTTTGGACATTAGGTTTATATCATCTTTAGAGAACACATATTTTGTTATGCTGGGAAAGCGATGCCCACTCTTTTTTTTTTTTTTTTTTTCCCTCCCTCCCCCAAGAGGGTTCAGAGTCAATTTTGTGTCCCTAACAGCGTTTTGCCTTTTAAACCTATAAATAGAGCCCCAGCGGACTCCCCGGGAAGCGTCTCTGTAGGGACCAGGCTTCCCTGGGGCCGCAGCTGCCGGGCCCGTCAGCCCAGCCCGGAGAGAGCTGCGCTCCCGAGTCATGGCCAGGAATAAACCTCCGACAGCAGCAGCCTCCTTCAACCTGAATCATCCCGGCGCTGCTTCGGGAACATGACCCGGCCCCTGACTTCACTCGGATGCGCTATATAAGTCCAGGAAAACAACAGGCGCTCGCAGAGCTCGCGGGCTGGATTTAATCAAAGCCGGGAACGACCTGGGAGGGATTTCAGCGAGGGAGCACCGCAGTTATGTCACAGGTACGGGGACATCTGTGTGCTGCCTGCTCTCCGAGAGCGCCTGGCAGACCTGGTGCTGGTTTGGATGCTTTGCTTGGAAAAGTTTATTAGCGAGTTCTTCTCGTTAACCGGTGAATTCGGCTTTTCTCCCCTGTGACTTGTGTGATTAAAATATTTTAACAAGTACATTCTTAGGATGGGGTTTTTGGTGAAGAAGGAAGGCAGCTGCTCTCTACAAGGTTAATTAATTTAGTTTCAAAATGTTCTGGTTTGCCTTAAGTATTTTTATTTGTGTAGAAAGAGAAAAATCCTTTCCCCTGCTCTGCTTTGTGATGTTTCACAGAAGGAGGAATCTGTGCTTTCCAAGACACTTTCTCAGACAGTGATTCTGAAATTCTGTTTTGAAAAGAGGCAGCTGTGCTGAAACATCCCTGTATAAGGCTTAGTGTATTAACATGCAGGAGAAAAGAGTGGGACTGAAAATTATAACTGTTAGGATAAGATATTTGAGACTGAAATTCTGTATAAAATGAACACTCATGTTCATTTTATAACTAATGATTTGTCTTTAATGCATTCCCCAATAATCAGCGTTTCAAAGTGCTCTTGAAATGAGCTCGGAAATGGTGAGGTTTCAGGTAAATGTTACATTTGCAACACAAGCTACATGTGCCTGGCAGAGGTCTCCTCAGCATGAGAGTTTTACAGGATTGGTGGGACATAGAGTAGGAGAGCAGGGTTCTTCAGCCTCAGAGACTAATTCAGTTCAGCTGATTTTCTTTACTCCAAAGAAAATGGGACTTAAAACCCAGTTGTATGTCTTGTAAAGTAGCACTTTTTGACTTGTGACAGGAGGAGATGAAGCACAGGCTGCATGCCTGTGCCAGCTAGGAATGGCTCCTGGCAAGCCCTGCTCCCCAATTCTGGCAGCATTTAGCAGTGGTGGGGCTGTGACAGTGGCAGCTGCTGGCCAGGACTCATCAGAACCTCTCTGTGCACCGGCTTTGCTCTTCAGCTGGGGCTGACTAATCCACAGCAACTGTCCTGCTGGAAAATCCTCTGTGATCAAAGCATGAGATGGTTTATTTTAAAATAACTGGGTGACATTCAAGAGCTCTGCTCAGCCTGTGCTGTATCTTTGTGCCACTTTTCCTCACCTTTACCCCAGGAATTTCCTTGTCCCGGTGGGAAGAAGCCTCACAGGTCCTGTCTGCTGCCAGTAGTGGGTGAAGGAGCTTGGCAGATTTCACATTTCTCTTAATAAAGCAAGGGGCTTTTTACCCTTCCTGGGTTGGTTGTCTGTGGATGATGCCATGGGCATGAGGGACTGTTCCCATCACGTGCCAGTTGTCATTACAGGACAGGTAATTCCCTGGCTGTGGGGATATTTGGTTCACCAGCTGAACAGCCATGTATGAACTGTTGTGAGTTTTGGAGGATTTGCTGCCACCCTTTCCCCTCGCTTGCTTTGGTTACTCATCAGTTTTCCTCCGAGATCTCGCAAATGTTTTATTTCCCAAAACACATGCAAGTGGGATTGGCAGTGAGCTGTTCTGAAGGTTCCCAGGAATTTGCAGCAGGCAGAAAATATGCTGAAGGCTCCAGCAGAGCCAGCCCCCGCCGTCCAAGAACCAGCCATGCAGGCATTGTCTCTGCAAGCTCCCTGGGACTTGCTGCTCCAGCCATTTGTAGGCCTTGAGGGATTTGTTTCCTTCCACAGCTGTTTTCAGCCTAAAAGGCAGTGCCTGGAAATGCCTGAGTGGGCTCCACCACTGCCAGAACCCAAATATCAGAAGCCATGTATATGTAGTGATGGTCAGAGAAGTTTCTTGTTGATCTTTCAGTGTGTAAATCTGTTAGAGTTGGAGCATGGGGGTCTTCTGTTCCTCTTAATCATATCCCTGTTCTCCTGAATCTTGCCACAAGAGCTGCCTGGTGGGACACTGAAAATCTGTCCATGAAATAATAAACTGATGGGGCAATGCTGATGGTGTTGGCTGCTGCAGAGTGAGGCTGTGTCTGACTGTGGAGTGCTAATTTAAAGATCTGGTCAGGCTGATATGAAGCAATGTTATCCCTGTTTCTTTGTAGTGGGATAAACTGTGAACAGATTAGTACTTGGCTGTTGCAGTGCACCACCTGATGATGCATCTGTTTCTGTATTAGGTTTCCTTCTCCTCCTTTGGGCTCCAAGTCCGGTGCTTCAGATTTGTTCAGTAGACAACCCTGTTGAGTCCTCAGATGCTTTTGTTCCTTAAATTTAAGATTATTAATTATGGGCCAAGTGTTTATTTCAACTTAAGGCAAATCCAGATTTGGAATCTCTCTGACCAGTTTCCCAAAGAAGTAGTAAGTAGACTGAGGCACAAGCCCAATTAAGTAATAAAGTGATTTTTCCTTTCCACATATCGGACAGGTTCTTGAACTACCAAGCAGTACTTGCAGAATAAGCAGTCAGGGTGGACAAAGTGGAGGGTTTAGTGCACCCACTATGAATTATTTACTCATTTCCTGCTATGAGATACACATTAGGAGGAGGAAGAGGAGGGCAAAACAGGCTCAAAACTTTAAAGGGTAAAAAAAGAAAATGCTATTAAACAGAATTAAAAGAAAATTTATCAGAAAATCAGAATAAACTTACAGAACAGTTCTCCTCCCCCCACACCCTCTTTTCTTTTCTACTGACAACATAAAGAGATAAAACCTGTGACTTTCAGTCACTTTACCACCTCTAGAATAGTCTTTTTTCAGTACACTTAGGGAGAGGAGTCTCTTGCCATGCCAGGGAGACTTCTCCACAAGAAACAGTCCTCTCATGGCTTTAGTGTCACAGTGAATCAGTAACCCAGAAAAGGAAAATCTGTTCACCGTGTGAGTGTCCCTCCCATCTTCTGCAGTCTTCCCACAGCTGGTTTCATGGGCCATGTCAACCTACTGGGGTGCTAATTTAAGGATGAGCTGTTCTAACATAAAACAGAAGATTTTTGGGAAGGGAAGTGAAATTGTGATTATGGAAGATCTGAAGCAGCTGAGTATGTAATCTTAGAACTGAAACAGGTGAAATATTGTGTTAGCAACTCTGTTGTTGTTTGGGTGGAGGCAGCTTTGTTCCCTGTGCTTTGAAAACAAAATACTGATGTGTGGGTCTGTTTCTTAGCCAGCCCCTGTGAAAAAGAAGCGTCCTCCAGTGAAGGAAGAAGACCTCAAAGGAGCCAGAGGAAACCTTACCAAAAACCAGGAAATTAAATCCAAAACCTACCAAGTGATGAGGCAATGTGGTAAGTCTCCTTGCTTGGAAGCAATTAAGCAGAGTAAAACATTGACTTAATTGCTCAAGTGAAAGGGTCACCTCTGGAACAGCAGCCTGCTGTTCATCTGATGGACAAGTGAAGTATTTATCAAATGTGTATATATGTATTTCAGCAGCACTGGTTTTACTCCCTGAATTTGTGTGTTATTTCACTGATTGTCTCTCCTGGTTTTCTTCTCCAAGAACAAATGGGCTCTGCAGCACCTTCTGTGTTCAGCCGGGCTCGGACAGGGGGTGAAACAGTCTTTGAGAAACCGAAGGATGAGCCAGCCAAGAGCGTCTTTGGCTGACAGTGGAGCTGGACATGTCCCACCCAAATGATTGTTTTAACATTTTTCAAAATTTCTGTTCCTTACACTAAAGTCACTGTAGACTCAAGTAGCTAACTTCCACTGTAAGTTCTTAAGCAGGGAATATACTCATGTCAAAGAGTAAAACTTCCATGTTAATTGATATTACATGCTTTCTATGTATTGGACAATGTTTGCTGTAATCGTTTAATAAAAAAAGGTTGTTGGTTGTTAGACTCAGCTTGGCACACTGTGGTGACCCATTTCATTTTGGAATCAGATTAAATCCATGGGCACTTTGGCACTACAGGTGATGATTTTGTCTGTCAAATGCAAAGAATAAAAAAAACCAAACCCTGATGACACAGTCTCAGTTCAGTGCAATTTCTTCGCACCATGCCCTCACCAGGAGGGAGCTGAGGAGGAGCTGATCGATGGGGCAGCCCAGAAACCTGGAGATTTCACCCAGATTTGTGTTGCCTACAATGGCACCTTGGTGAGGGCCCTCAGGGTGCTGACATGGCACAGGGCTGTGGCTCTCCCCTCACAGTTCCCACTCACCCTTCTCCCCTCACAGTTCCCACTCACCCTTCTCCCCTCACAGTTCCCACTCACCCTTCTCCCCTCACGGCTCTCCCCTCACAGTTCCCCTTCACGGTTTCACGGTCACGGCTGTCCCCTCACAGTTCTCCCTCATGGCTCCCCCTTTCACAACCTCTCCCCCGCACATCCCTCCCCTCACACCCTTCAGGGCAGCAGTGCTGATTTCTCTTCATGCAGCTCGGCTGTGAGGGCAGAGGTCCGGCTCTCAGAGTGCCCCAGCACCGAGGGAGGGATTTCAGCTCGACCCCCAGTGGCTTTTTCCTCCTGTCCCACTGGATCGAGTGACAGACTCGGCCGCCATGTCCGGCCTTACCATGGAGGTGAGAACCCACGACTGTCTCTGTACAACACCAGCACACTCTGAGGGGGAACTGTTCTTTTTTTATTTATTGTTGTTTATTTCTTGATTTGCTGCACTAAACATCAAGCCTGTTTTCTCCCAACGCCCAGAATGTCTCCCCTCAGCTGGATATTTGTGCTAAAACACAGAGGAGCCTCTTTTGGCACCCGCCATGCTTCCCACACACCCTGAGCCTGCAGCACGTCTGGGAATGGTAAGGCAGGCACCGCCTTTGTTAAAGAAATTACTTTTATTTTACCCAGGCTAGACCTGATTAACAGGTAAAAGTGATGCCGAAGTTCTCTGTGCACCATGAAATGTATCATATTTGGCTTTTGTGTCCCAAACACTTGACATAAAAGGTGACAATGCCCACACAGATCCCAGAGAGGCTGTGGAGAGGAGTTCACCTAAGGTAGCAGCAATCCTTTGGATTTAAGGGGAAAGCCTCCTTAAAGATGTTGCTGGTGCATTGCCTTGCCCTGTTTTTTTCACTGTAAAAGATTATTATTTGCAGCCCAGACTCCAGCTCCTTGTTTTAGTGGGCACAATGCCTCCATGGGGCACAGGCTCCTCACAGGTACACTGCAGAGCCTTTTCCCAAGAAAGATCCTTCCAGTGCGTGGAAAAAGTCATGGTGGAAAAAATTCCTGCCCTGATAATATTGGAGCTGTCTTTGCATGGGGTTTAACAAACCCTCCTTAATTAACCTGTGTTGAGAAGTTGGAAGGAGATTGTTCAATAGTTATAGAAATGATGGTGAGGGACAAGTGGGGCAAAATGTTGCTTTTGCTTTCTTTATTGCAATACAAGGGTTTGCAGGCAGGGTAGCAGAACAGGGGGTTGATGTATTTCAGACCTTGCTTTGGATATGTTTGTGCTGATTTGACAAAGCAGAGAAACCTCTGTGTCCCACACAGATTCTACAGGGAAGCCATGTAAGGTATCTGCCAGAAAACTGGGATTTGGCAAACAGCTCTCTTTCCAGGATGTTGTCAAGTTCAATTATTTGTGCTCCTTCCAAGTGTGACAGTAAGGACTGGGCATCTTTTTTGATTTTCCTGTCTTTTAATGTGGACCTCATCTAAAAAATGTGAGGGGCAGAGCTGACACTGTAGCCTAAATCTGTGCAGCAAAAGCAGCTCTTGAACATCTATGTGATTTTACACGTGGGCATTAGAAAACTGATGACAGATCCAGATTAATTAAAGCTTTGGCTCTTGCAGCTCTTAGGCCACTAAGTGTTTAATCCTGTGTATTTTAAGGGATTAAAGCATTATACTAATTGTACAAGTTAATAGAATGTATAGCAGTTTAATTTTTTGTCCTTAAAAAAATATATATATACATGTCCTGTCATAAAGGATATGATATTTGCCAGCAGTATAAACAGCCTGAGAGGATGTCTTGGGTTGCAATATAAGATGTAACCAGCAGTATGTATTCTGTCACCATCTGTTAAAACCAGGTGGGGCAGTGATCTTTATCGTTTCCACAACCCATTCTTCCTCTGGTAAGATATCTCCTGTTAATGGCCATTGAGTCCCACTGCATCACTGGTAAAATCACAGCATCCCACTGGGAGATGCTCCAGCCAGGGGAGCATTCCTACCTAGACAAAATCTTAGATTTGCAACACCAAGGGAGTCTTTTTCCACTGGATTCCCAAAGGAAGACCAGGCCCATGTACACCACCAGTGGACCTCCAAAGGAAAATTGCACCCTTCTACAGGATCATTGCTTCAACAGAACCACATCTGTCACTGCAGGACGGCAGCCACCATTTAATGGGACTGCTACCAACACCCTGACTGACTGATGGTGTCAGGTTGTATTCTGACTCTGTCAGTGTTCTTGTACTACAGCATTTTATTTTAATTTCCCTATTAAGTTGTAGATTAGTTGGTTGGTTGTTGGTTGTTTTTTTTAGTATTTGCATATACTAGTAAAGAACTGTTATTCCCATTCCCATATCCTTGCCTGAGAGCCCCTTAATTTCAAAATTATAACAATTTGGAGGGAGTTTACATCTGCCATTTCAAGGGAGACTCTTGCCTTCCTTAGTAGACATCTGTCTCTCAAACCAAGACAGACAAATAAAGTTTATGTTTTTAAAAGAGTTACTTAAAGCACAAGCCTTGTGAAGACCAGGCTGTGCTTAGCACATTCTTTGTAGTGGACTTGTAGATGTCTGGCAAGTAATAAATTATTGAGCTCTGCTTTAGTGTCTCCTTGTAACTCAGAGGCCAATAGAAGCTTGTTCTCCACATGGGCACTTTGTAAAACAGCCATGGAGACAACATAGATGCTTATATTTCCACAGGATCTTTGTGTTAATTTAGGACAATGCATGGCATTACCTACCAAGGATCATGGCCTGTTGAGCAGGGAGGCACAAAGGCTGAGAAAGCCATCAGCTGTAATATCTCATGTGAATGCTGCCTGTCCTGGTAATCTCCAAATCTCTGAATTGCTTGTGATAATGTTAAGGATGTGCCCTTTCAAATTATTACCGTGGAATATGGTAGAGATCCCTGCAGCTTGTTGCACAGACCAAGTCATCTGCCCAAGGGATCTCAGGTGACACAGTGAAATCTAATTAAAAAAAAAACAAAACAATATAGAGATTTCTTAATTTTATGTGTTATGAAACATTAAAATTCTGATGTTTAAGAACAAAGATCTGTTGGAAAAATAAGCATTAGCTAAGTCTGAGTTTTACCTATGTTTATTGGGTAAATATTAAATTTCCGTGTCTCTTCAAAGTCTACATGATATCCCCAAGTACAAGTTATTCATTAACTGATTAAGATAAACAGAGATTTCATTTGAAAATTTGTTTCTTCCAAAATGGAGCAGAGAACATTGCTTGCATTGATGGTCTTTTCTTCACTCATTGTATTAGCAGGAACTATTGATCAGAAGGTATTTGCTCTATTTTTATTATCAATATCTCATTTGCTCATTTGGTGATGCAGTGGTATGGTGGTAACTGGCCAGGCAGTGCAGGTAACTCCTCTGGTAACTACTGCCTGGGGAACCTTGGGTGGATTGTGTTGAGATTTTAGAGCTTTGGATTTTTTTAAGGTCTTTTTAGTTGTCTATTTGGGCTGTTGCAGTACAAATGTAGCAGGAAGCATTTGCAGATGTGTCTGGTCATGCTCTTCCTTCGGGATGTAAGATCAAATTTGAGAGATCAGTAGCTCTGCCTTGGCCACTGGATGAGGTTTGGATCTTGACACAGGACCAAGCAAGCACTATGCAGTGCCAGTAGGTTTCTGATGAGTGTTTAATAATAAATATAGAATGGAAAAGAGGGAAGCAAAAAATTATTTGCACTGTCTGGAAGAGAAAACTCTGTTTTGTACCATGACAGTGGTGACTAGTGGCATTGTAAGAACACCAATATTAGAGAGGAAGAGGAAGCTTTAAGTCAGAAGGTTTCTCTGTCCATTGTGCCTACTCAGCAAAGTGTGAAGTGGAACTGAAATGTAGGTGGGTGTTGGAGGACAGGGCCAGGCCTTGTGGCTGCTTCAGGGGCAGCCAAGAGCTCTGCAGAAAGCCATGGATGGAGTGTATGGGCCCACAGTGCCTTTGCCTTTGGGTGCATGCCTGGGACTGGTCCTCTCTGCTTCTTTCACCAGGGGCACAGCAAAGCTCCTCCCCATGCTGCATTCCACTGACCACTGGTTTGTGCTGGCCACAGCCTAAAACGCTGCTGGGGCTGGGTGAGTGCAGGAGATACAGGTCCTCCCCCCTGCAGCATCCCTTGGGCATTTGGCAGTGGAGTGGATTCTGCACCAGGTAAATTTTGCACAGGACAAGCTTCTCCTGTGTTGGAAAGATCCTCAGTGGGCAGCAATGGCCACCATGTGCCTACACTGCCCCAGTGAGCCAAGCTTGGGACTTGGTGTTCCTCATGGCAAAACCTTGCTCTGAATGTGCCATGGGCAGGTTTGATTATGGCAGGGCAGCAAACTTTTCCATTTCAGCCAGTGTCCTAACAGAGAAGAGGACACTGGATGCTATTAATTTTCAAGCAAAGTAGAGGAGATTAATTATTGAAATACCTAAAGATCAGTTAGTCATTCAAAAGACTTAGATGCTGGAAAAGTAAAAACAGAAGTGCAATGATATGTTCTGTTGCTGAGCTTTTTTATTTTAATCAGCTATTGGACTGTTGTGAGGCTGGTGATGCCCAGATCAGCCTTCCTCTAGTGCCACTGCTGAAATAAGTGTAGAACCTTTTGAGAGACAAATGCAAAAGGAGGTGTCCATGCAGACAGGTGCTCCAGGCAGTTCTTGGTCCAGCCACCCTCCAGGGTGTTTCAGGCAGCTCCAGAATGGTGCCCTCCTCCTTTGGGTATCAGGGGCCCTGGAAGAACCAGGCCAGGAGAAACATGAGTGCTCAAAGGGCGTCTTTGCTTGTGCAACCACTGAGGGGCTGGGAGGCCCATGTGGGGTTTGAAACCTGCTAAACATCCTGTGGGACACAAGGTACCAAGTTGGAAAACAGGCAGCAAAGTCAACAGCTGGGAGAGTAAATAAACAGTCACACAAAAAATGGGGCCCTTCCCTGGGTCAGGCTTAAAGAGGCTTCTGATCTTCCTGAGGAAAATCTTGGGCAATGACTGGGGTGATGCAGCAGCAGCTTCACTGTACCCCAAGGAGATGAAAAGGTCTAACAGCAGCTTCTGTGGAACAGCAAAATGCAGATGTAGTTGCAGGTTTTGCATAGGTCAGTGTTTGTGGCTGCAGAGATGGGAATAAGCAGACTGGTTCAGAACAATCCCCTCTCCAGTTCCAGCCAGGCTTTTTAACAGTTCATTCCTTCACAAATTTTTCCAATAGCATCATCTGGGTGAGGACTGTTTGGGAGCAAAACCTGGGTGTTTCTCTCTCAGTCTGTTTATTTTTTTCCCAGCCTGCTATTGAAATCTACAGCCTCCACGTGGACTGCAAGGTCACATCACGATTTGCTCACACTGTCATCACCAGCAGAATTGTCAACCGAGCCAATGAGTCCCGAGAGGCCACCTTTGAAGTGGAGTTACCTAAGACAGCCTTCATCACCAACTTCTCCATGTAGGACCAGTCCTTACCTGCAGTGTGAAGGACACAGCTCTGAGGGGGTTCATCTTGCTGCTTAGGAGCTGCTGGGCAAAGAGCACAAAGAGGGTCCTCTGCAAAAATGCTCTGTGGGGCTAAGTAGTAGGCAGCCAAATAAAAAAGAGGCGCCCAGGGTCAGGCTGCCTGCTGCATAGGCCGGGTGACAGATGTGCTCAGGTGGTGTTTCCCCTGCTCCAGCCTCCTCAAGACTCTGCAAGGACAGGAGTTGCATTGTGGTAGTGATTCCTTGCATCCTCCTGGGGAGGGATTTGGGAGGAAATAGTGTCTCTTGCTTATGCCCAGAGATCCGCAAAAAATCTTCTGTTGAGTTGCTTTCCCTAGTGCATTCCTTCTAATATTAATTAATTTTTATGGAAAACAAACAGGTCCATCGATGGTGAAGTATACCCAGGAATAATAAAGGAGAAAGCTGCTGCTCAGAATGAGTATGACACAGCAGTCTCACAAGGACAGAGCGCTGGCCTCGTCAAGTATGTACCTTGCTATTCTGAGTAAGGCTGCCCCAACACTCCTCCTTGGCTCCCCGTTTGGCTGGGGGCAGATTAAACCCTGGACACAGCCACATCTCAGTGGGGACAAATGTGAAAATCAGTCTTGGGTTCTTGGTGAGAGGGACAGTGTGTCTTTGTATAGATATGTATATATTAAAAAATTATTATTACATATATCTATATCTCTATATTCATATATATATATATATGATTCATAGGTGGTCCTGCAATGGGCTCCAGTAGAAAGCATGCCTGGTTAGCAGTGCCTTGGGACTCACTGTCATAGAATCACTGTTTCACAGATCACAAAATGTCCTTGAAAAGGACTCTACAGGATAATCAGCTCCAACTCTTAAGTGAATGGTCCATAGAGGGATTGAACCAACAACCATGGTGTTACTAGCCCCATGCTCTGACCAATTGAGCTAATCTCAGGGCCAAGAGTCCTTAATGATCACTTAGTTCCAAGCCCCTGCCATGGGCAGGGACACCTTTCAGGTTGCTCAGAGCTCCATCCAGCCTGGCTTCCCATAATTTGACAAGAGCGTTGCCGTGCTGGGATGATGCTCAGTGCTGAGTCTGTGCTCTTGCAAGCACAAAGGACCATGACCTTGATATCACAGTTATCACAGATATCACAGTTTCAGGGTGCATTTAATCTGTGCTTCACAGGTATTCAGTCTGAGGCATGTAGGAGTTTCTGCTCCATTTCTCGGCTTGCACCCATGACACATTAATGTAATATATGTGGCGTACATAATAGCACCTGGTACAATGTAAAAAATCCTCTCTATGATGAACAATATTTACTGCTACTCCTTTTTTTTAATCCCACATGACCCTTTGGCCTTTATTTTACACATTTCACAAACCCTTGGCCACCAACCTTCCCTGCAGGAAATAAATCCCCGTTCTTCCCCCCAGAATTACAGACAGAAAGCTGGAGCAGTTCCACGTGTCTGTCAGCATCGCGGCTGCCAGCAAAGTGACTTTTGAGCTGACCTACGAGGAGCTGCTGAAGCGGCAGCTGGGGAAGTACGAGCTGCTCATCAAGGTCCGGCCCAGGCAGCTCGTTAAGCACTTCCAGGTGAGCTGGGCAGGGAGCAGTGCCGCGGGTTTTAGCACAACCACGTTCCCTCTGAGACACTGCTGCTGACTTCTCTGCTGCCAGATCGATGTGCACGTCTTCGAGCCCCAGGGCATTCACTTCTTGGAGACAGACAGCACATTCATGACAAACGAGTTAACTGAGGCACTCATCAAAGAGCTGAACGAAACCAAGGTAAGGCAGCAGCTGCCAGGGGTTACTGCCAGCGGCACCTCTAAGTTATATTGCTTTAAATATTTCCTCCGATTGCTTTTGCAGGCTCATATTTCATTTAAGCCAACTCTAGATCAACAGAAGAAAGATTCTGAGCCTGATGGAACGCTTCTCAATGGTGATTTTGTTGTGCGTTATGATGTTAAGAGAGAAGCCACTGCAGGTGATATACAGGTAAACAAAAAAATAAATGACAATGCTTCCAGATCACAGATAAGTCCAAAAGTGAAGTGCAATCAGCAAAACACCTACATTTGCTTTGAAACACCAAAATGACAGGAAAAGCTCTTCCCATTAATCCTTGGTAAATCCCCAGAGACACCAGGTACATTGCAAACACATCACTTAGGGAAAAAAAAAATCAATCTTTGAAATTTTATTCAAATACCAAATCTATATTGGTATTTCCTGGATGTCTCTTTATACTCTTTTTTATTATTAGTTTGGCTCCTCCAAAGTCTATTTGTGTCTTCTTGTAAATGAAGTTTAGAGGAATGTGATTTATGTAACTTAAAATGATGCTTGGTCTCTGATAACTGAGGCATAACTAAATACAGTAGGAACTTAACAAATATTTATGAATCAATGCATATTCTAGGGAATAAAATAGAGTACTTTCTATATAATTTCACTGATGAAGTATACACAGGTGTGCTAAAAGGTGACAGCCACAGTCATTCAGCAGAGATGTACTCATAGGTAATGATGAAGAGGTAATGTGATACACAGTGATAATATGCATATATCATACATATGGCACTGAGATGTCTAATATATATGTATGTAGGCATGCTGCTCTCTGGTAATTTTCTCTCTACAGAGAGTCTTGCTTCCAGCTAGGAAATACATTTTACTTTCTTTAATTTAAGCTCTTTGATTTGGGCTTATCGAGAAGAGCAGAATGCTGAACATGCTCTCCACTACTTGCTATGCCAGAATGTTAAGATTTATTCTTTATTTCTTTAGATGTACTTTTATAGATGATTTCACATTCTGTATTTCAGATTGTCAATGGGTATTTTGTCCATTACTTTGCACCCCAAGAAATGCCGGTGTTTCCCAAAAATGTTGTCTTTGTTATAGACCGAAGTGGATCCATGACAGGCAGAAAAATTGAACAGGTAACTTCCCTCAAAGCATGAGTTCTGTTAGCAGCAGTCACACACACTTCTGAGGAAGCAACTGGGAATTTCTCATTTGAAACACACCCTGGTTTTGTACACAGCAAAACATTCAGACTTACAGAAGTGCTTGAAAATACATATGCACAGATTGAAGTTATTGAAGAGTAGCTCTTGTCTGACACAACTATTTTCATGGGTACTAAACACTGAGGCAGAGAGAGCTTTCTGCATCTTTGCAGAACTTTTTTTGTGTTTATGTTTTTCTTTAATGAAGCTTAGAGAGTTAATTTATCTGTTAACTGTTGTATGTTTACTGATGACTGTGTATGTAGCTCTGCTTGAGAGCAGACAAGTTCCCTACAGCCCTCATAGGATGGATTTTGTGTCTGTAAGTTAAGTGAATTGTCTGTTTCTAATGGTCTCAACCCAAAACCTAGCATTAGGGTTTAATAAAGCCTTTGGGCTGCATCTGGAACAGAGCTGTAGAGAACCCCCTTATTACACTGCAATTTCAATCCCAGATCTGGCAAAGAAGTGGAAATAATCAAAATTATGGCCTTCTCCTTTCTCCTCTCCAACAGACAAGGGATGCCCTGTTGAAGATTTTGCAGGACCTCCGCCCAGACGATCATTTCAGCTTTATCACCTTCAACAACAAAGTAGTGGAGTGGAAGAGCTCTTTGCTGCCAGCCACTGAAGAGAACGTGGCCAGTGCTGCAGCATTGGTGCAGACTCTCACTGCCAGGGGAGGTACACATGCATGTAGCCACAAATATGAACCCAGTGGAATGAATTGCTTAGAAAATAAGTCTTTTTAATAGTTATATAGTGCTCCAGAGCTACCACCAGTGCTTACAAGGCAAGTCACTTTTTAAGACTTGTAAGTGATGAGTGGGAAAGAAAGCCTGTAAGTGAACAGAGTGGTGACTACATTATGAGATAGATATAGTTATATAATATATGAGAGATGCTTACAGGACATCTATGAACCATACAAGCCACAGAGTTTTGTTTCCAGTTTTTATCACGGAGACAATTAGAAGATTCCTTGGTAGCATGTTTTTTCTACAGAAAAATGGAAATTCACCCAACATTTGAAACCAATTTGCTGACTGTTTTTGTTGTTTTTATATCGTGTCTCCTTGTAAAAGCAACAACAAAAAAAGAAACACATCCAAAGTTTTACTCCTGTGTAAGCCATGCCACAGAAATAAAACAGGCAAAACAGACATGTGGCATTTCAGCTGGTGCATCACTCAGTGTGCTTGGTATTATTATTTAGTTTTAAGCACATCTCAAGGTCTCTGTCTCCCTTTAATGTTACACTGTCAGTATTAACAGAAGCTTCCTACCCCAGACACTAACACGAATAAACCCACCATTCTCAGCTCTATTCTCTGACTTCTTAGATAAGGCAGGGAAACTTTTCTTAAATGTAGGTTAACACATGACAGTGTGTTTACTTAAGCACTTTTTAATGGCTCTAGACATGTTTGTATTTCACATGACGTATGTATGGAAAGTACTCCCAAAAGAATTCTCTGGCACTGCCATTGCAATATAACACCCAGTAATTAAGTCCAGTAGGCTAAGTCCCTAAATCCTCTTCCCTTGGAAGGATTACTTCCTGCAGAAAACTTTAAACAAGTCTGAAGGGCCTCTGCAGATGAAGGGCAGCAATCCCTGCAGATGATTCTCCTGTTCAGGTGAGCAATGCCTTCTCTGTCACTGCAGGCACAGACATCAGTGGTGCCCTGCTGACTGCCGTGGGCATGCTGGAGAAAGCTGAGGGGCTGCTAGAGCGCAGCGTCTCCATGATTATTTTGCTGACAGATGGCCAGCCCACTTCTGGTGAGTGAATGAATGAAACCGTCCCCTGGGGTTTTTTATCTTTTTATCTTTTACACTTGCATCCCAATATTGATAGATCTAGCCTGTGTTTTAGAAGAGCTTTGGAGTACGCAGGCTGAGCTACTGCTGGATCTGGAGAGGGGGGTTATGAGAGGGTTTTGGTGAGGGCTGTAGGGAGTGATGGCAGAGCCTGCCTGCCTGTGACTGCACATCCTTTAGCTGGGAATTGTTTTGCTGCATACATGTTGGCTTCCCAGTTTATAAACTCGAGGGAACTAGAGACACACCAGGCACAGCTGAAACAGAAAAGTAAAATACCTGGAGACAAAACATGGACATTTTGCAGATACTGTGTACAGTCCTATTTGAGGGAGAGGCTTCTTCACTCTCTGTGCCTCAAACCTGAGGTATTTTCAAGGTGCTTCTTGTTCTGTCTTCTTTGCCATGACTTAATTCGTGATCAGCTGTGACAGCACAAACCAAAGGATTGAGATTGAAATATCAGGTGAAATAAGCAACAACTCCCAGTGCAATGATACAAACTCCCTTGTCTTGAACAGGGATCTGTCTTAGCTTTGTTTGGCACCAGCATCACTCCAAGACCAGCAATATTCATTCATCTGTAAGCCCTTAATAAGATCAGTCTGCCTTTTAGATTGTATGAGCCATTCTGCTTTGGGGTTTGTTGATTTTGTTTTGGTTTTTTAATGAAATTGAGCTCACAGTGCTGCCTCCCCAGCACAGCCACAGTGAGTCTCCAGTGCTCCCCACATCCAGCAGTTGGAAATCAGGCCAGGGTAAAGTGTCAGGCATTATTGTATACATTGCCTTCCTTAGCAAAGCAGCTCAAAGGGAAAAATCTCAGCTGCTCCCACGATATTGCTACAGGCAGTGACAGTTTCTGCCTGGAAATGCTGAGGGGGGAAGCTCTCCATACATGGCCATCAGCAGCTCTTCAAATGGGGTAAGATCATGGTGTGACAATCTTTTCCCTCTGTCACACAAAGGAGCTGGCAGAGAAGCATGACTGAGTTCATTGGCAATTTGTTGGAATTGCACCATTAACCAATCCATTCTTCTCTGAACTGACACACATAATTTTTATGGATGGTACTTGTCTTTTGAATGCTTGATGAAGTGCATCCATCCCTTGTGTTGTTAACTTGTAGTGTGTGTCCCTTCTACACTAAAAACCTCCTCTGGCCCTGTAATCCTATAAAATATTTTGCACTTAGCCGTGACAACATCAGTAGAGCCTAGTAAAAGTCATTAGAGGAGAATCACGTTCTGGCACTCCATATGCAGAATCGTGTTTTCATTTCCAATTTAGATTACCAGCATTCTATCACCTATCTTTTCAGCATTTTATTGTGAATTATTTTTTAAAACTTCAGGCAGAATTGTCCATTAACTTGCTGCAGTCGTTTTGCACTTGAAAAGACCCAAACCCACAACTGTGTTTTGTTTCATTTACAGGTGAGAGAAATGTGGAAGTAATTCAAGAAAACGTTCAGAAAGCAATCAATGGGAAATTTGCTCTTTTCTGCCTTGGCTTTGGGTTTGATGTCAGTTACAAATTCTTGGAGAAAATGGCCCTGAGCAATGGGGGAATAGCACGGCGTATCTATGAAAATGCTGATGCAGCCCTGCAGCTCCAGGTCAGGAGTAAGGAATTTGCCAGGAAAACCATCTATCAGCAACAGTTTATGTCTAGTCCTAGCAGAGAAACCACAGGTCTTCCTAGATGAAATGTTGGGGTTGAGTTTACTTGTTACTTGAGTGGAGGGAGAAAGACAATTTTGGGGTATCTGAGGGCTTGTACCCTCCACGTATCCATGACTCAAAGTCTTCAAATCAGCTGCATTCAGGCAAACTGGGAAAATTACACATTTCTGTACTGTAAAAAGAGAAATTGTTCAGGGGAAGTGTACAATTTCTGAGTTTTCAGTAGTCTTGCACTACTAAAGAAAAAGCTTTTTAAGGAGGCTTTAGACATTCAACATATTTCTTTGCACAATTTTGCTGTCATTTGTGTGTGTTCTCTGTCTCACTGTTTATTTTCAGGGCTTTTATCAAGAAGTGGCTACCCCAATATTAATGCAAATTGAAATGCAGTATCCAGAAAATTCCATTGAAGGATTAACCAAGAACAATTTCAAGCTGTTTTTTGAGGGATCTGAAATTATAGTGTCTGGAAAAATTAGTGATGAGTTGGATCTTTTGCCAGTGGAAATTAAAGCTCAGTCAGTAAGTGTTTAGTTTACTAATTGTGAAAAATAATCTCTCCCTTCTGTCTTTTGTGGCACAATAGGAGGCTTCAAGAAGTGTTTTGTGTTTAGTATATGTTCTTTACATTTTGGTATTCAGCTGTTTTCCCATTGTTTAAAACCTTTGATAATTTGCTAAAACTACACTCTCTTGAATTTGCTACAAAAGAAAAACCTTGAAGAATATCCACAAATAAGCAAACAGTAATTTTAATTAAATTTTGTTGATTCTTTTACAAAATCTAAGTACTTCTTCCTTTTAAGCACTTTTAGGTTTCTCTTGTTGCAATGAAGCAGGAAATCTCAGTTATTTATCTCAAAAAATGCTGAAATAGAATTTAATTACCTCTTTTTTTCATCACTGTTTCAAGACCAGAAATACATATCTAAAATACATGCTTTTTAGATACTTTGGAGTTGCATTTTCCAATGGGAAAGAACAAAATTGAGGGACAATTGGTACTGAAAGATACTCCTTTAAGTCTAATAATGTGACTGTAAATGGAGGCTGGAGCTGTTCTTTTGATGGTCAGTTTTCTCCCACTTCAGCACACGAGTAATTTGACTCTTATGGAAGAAGCAAATGTCAAAGAGAAGGAGCAAGTATTCCAAAATCAAAGATACATCTTTGGGAATTTCATAGAGAGACTGTGGGCTTACTTGAGCATTCAGCAGCTTCTGGAAAAAGCGTACGTGATTTTAATGCTTCACATAATGAACTTCTAACTTCTCAAAACACAAATTCCTTATTCACAAACTATATGATCAGAAAATACAAAGAAACAGAAATATTTCTCCAGACAGCATCAAAAACGTAAGATACTGGGAGACTTCTATATTACTGTATGATGAATGTGAAGTGCCTTTCAGTTTTTGGTAGCACTACAACATTCAATTTCATACATACATGAACACGTAATGTAACACATTCTTCATGGCATTACTATGAAAAAGATTACAATTGTATGGATGTGTTGAGCTGTTCTTGCACACCCAGAAATGGAAATAGCTAGGGAATAGAACAATATGGATGTCCATAAGATACTTCATAGATCATGTATCTATTACTTTTATGTATTTAAACCATACATAGGCTCCAATGTTGCAAAGAATTAAGCATTTCCATAATTTCAGGTACATGAACAGCTGAGTTATCCCCACAAGACTACTGACCCTGACCCAATAATACTACTGACTCAATAATAAATATCTGTGGAGACACAACCAATATGTAAAGGAATCTCATTTGTTCATAGTCTCTACATATTTTTGCTTCATCATTAACACAGTCTTTAGTATTTCAGCCCAAGAAGAGGACCAGAAGGCCCTGGAGGCCCAAGCCTTGGATCTGTCCCTGCGGTACAGCTTTGTCACACCCCTCACTTCCATGGTGGTCACCAAACCCCAGCAGAAGGAGGAGCTGGCAAACAAACCCACCGAGGCTGGTAAAAACAGCGCCCCCTCCGAAACACTCTGCTCTTGATTCATTGTTGTTGACTTCCACTTAGGTCATTTGATAGTGATGTAATGAGGCAAATTGGAGGCAGGAGTTCAGGGATTGGCTTGCAGGATTTTTTTGAAAGGTGAAGTGATGAAACAGGCACTACAATAGAAATGGAAAATAGTTTGTTTAAATATTAACTAAAGGTAGTTTAATCGCTGTTACTATTATATTCCTGACAATGCAAAAGGGTTCCACACTTTTCTCTGTAGCATTTAACTGGAAAAATGAGTGCAGGGGGGAAAGCATGGCCTCAGAGTTTTGCAAGTGCTCTATATACTCATCCTTTAACACAAAAAACCTCATCACCTGAAGCCATTGTTCCAGTTTGCTGATTCATGTGGGTAAAGTAATTCAGTGTTTACTGCATGACATTCATCTGACCCTCTTCCTCTTGACAGATAATGAGAAGCCCAAGAGTCTTCCAGTAGGAGGTAAATGTTTTCTTCTTATCCAGTAGCATATTTTTATAGTCTCTAATAAAAATTTTAAAAAAGCTAAACCGAAACAAACAAAAGAGTTCATGGTGGTTGTTCTATAGAGTGAAGTATCTGACATTTGAAAAATGCGTTGAAGTAAATTGTAAGCAATGCCTGCCACAGTCTGTGCAGGTTTTGGGTCAAGAACAGGGTCAGAGGGAGAAAATCTTCCATTCAGAAAGTCTCAAAGGTCAAAATTATCTATACTCTTGAGGAAAAGTAGTTCTTCAAGGCAGTGGTGTTAATGATGCTTTCTGCTTCTTCTTACCACGTGTGAAGCATCTTTCAAAAGATCCCTCTCAAGAATGCCTTCTGAGGATGAGTCAGGTATATTTTTCCCCTCTGGAAACTGCATTTATTTGAATAATTATTTTATAGGTGAAGAACCTTGGTTTTGCTCTAGTTCTTTCACAGAAATGTATCGAGACAATCACAATGCTGCCCTGTTTTTGGAGGTTGTCTCTTTCAAAGTGGTGCTGGGGAGTTCAGTAGCAGAACCACTCCTGTAAGGTATGTAATGCAATCATGAGTAAAACACAGGTACTCTCTTCTCTTTCTCCAGGTTCTCATAGACTGAAGAGTGGGTCACCTGCTGGTAAGTACTCCTCCTCTGCTTCTATTCAGAATAATTCTATGAAGTTCATTTCATATGTAGGGTCATATCAACCATATTCTAATAAATGCATTTGGTTTGGAGATGCCCACTTGATACACAGTTTAGTTTTTATTGCGAGTATTTCAGTCCACAAATATTTTATAATGAACTATATAAACTTTTGAAAACAATCTTGGTACCTTTTAGAAATGAAAAAAAACCCCATACTTCCTGAAAATAAATGTGAAAGAGCTGGAAAAGTATGTATTATTAAGCTGAAAGAAATGGATTTATAAACAAAATAATTCACCAGTCCTGGACTATCCAGAAAAATCAGTGGACAACAAGCAGGACAGATTCCCTGTTTCAAAGGGTGGGGAGGGAGGTGCAAGGCATAAACCCAAAGCAACAAAACATTGGGAAAACCCTTTTTTTTTCAGGTCGAAGGCGTTCTGAGCTCCAAACTGGCAGCAACAGGAAGATGTTTTCCACAGGTAGCTGCTCACAGTGGGGTCAGAGGGGCTGGGCTGGGTGTGCTGCATTCAACACTGCCCAGTGACCATTGAAAACACAGCTCTAAACCCTGCCACACCTCTAGATGAGCATGGGCCCATGGCACGGTCCATCCTGAGAGATAGGCATTGCATGTTGTGCTTTTTCCCCCATTGGGACTTCTCATCTTAGGCAAAGCTCTTCGTAGTCATCAGTGAAGAGCTCTGCTAAAAAGGCTTCTGTCCAGCGTTTGTCCTGGTTCATCAGCTGACTTAGAGAAAATGGTTTCATTAAACTCTTCTTACTAATTTTAATTATTTCAGTTCCCAGGGTCAGAGATGCCGTAAGAGCCCAACCTGTTGGTAAGTGACACACATCCTAGTCCCATTTCAGTTATTAATGTAACTGTAATGTACATGTCTTCATGCAACAATGCTTCTTGTGACAGCATCAGCTCTGAAAATCTTTTACCTCTTCTTGCAAACCTTGGCTAGTTCTTTCCATTTAAGTAGGAAATCCCTGTGTTCCATGAGAAGACCTCTTTGGCTCGAGGATATAAGAAATGCAGTACAATAAATCTTCTGCCTAAGCCTTTTTAAGGGCTCATTGTTCTTATTAAAGTCTGTATTTAAAATCTGTTGGTTTCATTCATTCAAGATGCTGTGCTTGGGTGTGCATTTCAACAGTTATTACTTTGTTTTTAATCATTCTGTCCTATAAAAGCTATAGCTGCCATTTTAGGTATAAATCTATAAATTATTTTTGCTGTGCCTATCCAGGGCACAGGCTTGATTTTTTTGTTGCTGTTGCTGATATTTTTCTTCTGTCTTTTCAGCCAGTGAACATCCACAACTTCTCTTGCAGTTACCCAGACAAAATGAAAGAATCTGCTTAAATATTGATGAAAGACCACAAACCTCTGTCCACCTAGTGTCAGATCCAGAGCAAGGTGAGTGACCCATGTTACCCCAATACCAAGACAAGGAGAGTCACTGGGTCTGAGTGCAGTTGGTGTTTTTGGGAATAACCCACTCTCGTGAAGAGCCATCTCACACCTGCTGCCTTGCACTGACCAGAGAGGCTGTGGTAAATTCTGCCTTTCTGTTAGGTAATATTAGTGGTGCAACAGCTGAGGGAACTTCTCACAGGTCTGGCTGAGGTTCACCTTCTCCTCCTGGTGTCACATCCTCCTCAGTCCTTAGGGTTTTTTCCTGCCCAGCCCTTGGAGGATGCAGAGAACTTAAACCTCATGGTCACTGTGTGCCAACAGAAAGGTGCATGCTCTGGAGGTACAGCAGATTTTCCGTGGTCCTTTCCTTGAGGAGCCATGGCCTAGGCATCAGGTACCTGCTCTGATTATGAACATAGATACCTCTGTGCAGGAGTTGGAAGCATGGGGTTAAACAGGCTCTAGTGACCCCACCAGAGTCTTGGGGCTTGTGGAGCTGAAATCCAGAAATGCTCCACAAAACTAGATTTGAGACCCTGGAGTCGTTTCAGTAACAAAACTGGAGCAGGTTCATTAAGATCACTTGTACCTTAAGAGAAGAATCACCTGACAAATTTCTATTAAAGGACTCACTGTGACGGGGAAACTTGGAGATGGAATAAATCACTTTGTGCAGTTTGATATTAACTATGAGAATCCCCCCGTGCAAATCCATGTCTACACTCATGCAATCCTTGTAAACCACAATAACAAGAACGATTGGCTCTCATGGACAAAGTCAGCCTCCTCCACCATCCAGGGGTAAGAAAAATCTCCCTGTCCTTTCCTAAACTTGAAAATGCGTCAGATCTTTGTTCATTCAGACCTCTACTTTCCCATTTACCTGAAGTAAGTGCTTCCAAATGTGCTTCTCCAGCAAGTATATCAGTGTAAGTAGCAGCAGGGATATCTTTATAATCCCCATTTCAGATCTGGAGAAGAAAATAAGTTTGATTTTAATTCTCTGTGCCTGTGTAAAGAGAGCCAGAACAACTGCACCATCAGCCTGCTGTTCATGTATTAATGTTCCAAAGGAAAGGAGCCATGCTGGTGCCACCAGCAGCCACTTTGTGTTCCTCCAGGGCAGAGTGAGTGCTGCCAAGTGATGGCTTTGACATTTACTGTCCCTTTTATACAGCACTTGGCTCCACACAGGCTGGGGTTTTCTTCCTCCTCAGTTTTAGCAATAACTCCCATCTGGGAAGCTGACATTTTTTATGGGCATGCATAAAGTATTGGAATAGCTGTCTGTAACTAAATGTCCATTGTAGGAGAAGGGATACTTTACAAGCAGACTTTATTTGTTAGAGCAATTAGAGTAGGATCCTTCAGTACCACAAGGAAGAGCTGAGTGTAGCTGGTGCCCCCAGCCTTTTTCTATTGCTGGAATAAGTCTCCACAAGGATCCCCTGCTGGCCTGGAGCAGACAGGACACACATCACTGCTCCCCCACATGCAGTTCTAGACAATAACAAGTCCTACAACAACTGCTTTCAATTATTCTTGTAATCCAAACAGGGCCAAGAACTTGCTGGATTTATGTCCCAGTATAATTTGCTAAGCAGAATGATTCTCCTGCTTCAATCCAGCACTCGAGCCCTTGCATCAGCACTTTGGTGGTGGCTTTGTTAATCCTGTCTGCAGGGAGCAAAATGACAGTGGCATTTGTGTTCTGCAAGACCACCTGGGATCACAATAACATTAATAGGTCAGAAGAAAGGCAAGGTCTGAAACACTTGTGAAATATCCAAGAAAAGAAAAATTACTTGTTCATAAAAAATATTGAATTATTTCATTAGTCTACCTTTTTTCTCATTAAAATGGTGAGAATTTTTTTCCCCATCCAAGCATTTCTTGTCATTATGGATAATAAGGTGTATCCATCAGCAAAAAATTGTCCCTTGGTATATTTGCAAGACCTGTTGTGCAGTACAGAGAGAAAAGATATTCTACTCAGTATTTTCTAGCTTCAAAATAACTACAAACAGATCAGGAAAAATGCAGTTGCAAAGAGATAAAATGCATATATATTACAGGATATTTTGATTAATTAATGTCAGTTAAATACATATTCTTTCATCACATTCTTCTTGGAAATAATTTCATCATTTACTTCCTAGGCTGAGAGTGTCAGTTGAAAAGGAAAGGAGTGTTACAGCATCACTGCCTGATACAGTCACAGTAAAAATTTCTTTGGTCAAGTTTCCAGATGATTTCCTTGGGCTCTACTTCTTGAACACCGACCGTTTTTCAGACAAAGTCACTGGAGTTCTTGGTGTGTATTGTATGAATGTGTGTAGCAAAGTATGCTCTTGTAGCTCAGCTCCTGAAATGACAGTGTAGCCAGGGATTGTTTCAGGTAGTTCTTGAGAAATTTTGCATTTAATTTATTCTCTTTTGGACATTTAACTTTTACTGCCCAGCAATCCCAAAAAGGGGAGGTCTCACCCTGGGAACATAAAACACATAACACAATGCCACCCACCGCTCAGTGGCACAACCCTAAGTAGCCCATTATGGGTTTAGAAGTTGTTAAAGTAAGACAAATAATAATTGGGCTTAACCTCAACAGTGCTGTGGAATGACATGATTGATGCAGAAAATTAATTTGATGGCAAATAACATAAAATTGTAAACAATTATGGTTAGGAAATGAAAGCCAGATGCTCCTGAGCATCTCGGCTACAAAAATCCTGGTGGGATCTAAGTTGAAGTTGTTTTGGAAACATTGCAAATTTCTTCCTTCCATTGCAAATTTCTTCCTTCCATTGCAAGGAAGAAATAATTGTGAAAAACCATCAGAGAAAGTCTGAACCTTCCTGTGGAGAATGTTAGGGATAACAGGAGATCACAGGTGAAACAGAGGAATTTTCTGAACTTACTCAGTGGAGCATCCAAACGTGATCTTTGGTTTGCTTCCTGAGCTGAAGAGCTGCTCTCCTGGTGTTAGAGCTGTCATTTGGCTTAAACGAACAGCAACACTCAGCTGGTTTGTATTTTTAAATAATTTCTGTGTCTGTTGCATAGGTCAATTTTATTCAAAAGCACAATTTGGGAGTAACTCCAGCAATGATCAGAGAGCTGTGGAAAGACTCCTGAGAGTGTCTGGATCTGAGCACAAAGTTTCCAGGTACCAGATATTGGGGGGGTGGTGGGACACAGGGACAGACTACTGTGCTTTGAGATGTATTTTATCAGCAAATACCAGAGATCAAAAGAAATGAAACTGAGGGGGTGTTTGTAAGAACACACCTCTTTGGTGTAAGTAACTAGCATTTTAATTTTCCCCCAACAGCCTGCATTTGTTGTTTAAGTGATGCTACAGGGCTCAAGGCTTCTATTTCATTGGGGGAAATAATTACACCCTGGGGTACAGTTTGCATTATTTTCCTGGGCAGGGGAGGGTGGTTCCTCAGTTGGATTTACCATGAGAAAAATTTTCTATTCTTCAACTGCTTTTAGCACACATCTGTGATGGGGAGTAAGTGCTGTGAGCGTGCAGGTCCTGGGAGTGCTAAGGTGCAGTTCTGCCAACACAGGCCTCTGACTCCTGGTGTCATGGACACATCAGGGCAATTCTGGCCCTGCCCTTTGATTGTGTTATCACAATTTCTCTTGTTTTGATTTCATTTCAGGTTGTACACAAAAGATTACAGGCTCGAGTCAGCCAGTGAACCTGTTTCCTGCTGGTCAATAGATCTAACTCCCTAGAAAAAAAAATTATGTGAAGAAAATTATGCAAATGAAGCTCTTCCAAGTATTTTTGATACTTTCATCAAGAAAACCACACAGTTAAAGCCTTACTGTTGCTCTATATATGTGTCACAAATATTTTACCTTGAAATAATTATACTTTCAAGATATGACAGTGCTTGCTTGTTTGCTATTTGAAAATTATTTCTAATCTGAAATGTGGTTTTGTTGTTGAAGATTTATGTGAATGAACTAAATAAAATTGGTATTATCAGCTCACAGTTTGATATGGACACATGGACTTATGTTTCCAAACCAAAATCAGTAGTGGCATCATCCAAGCCAACAAATGTGTTATGCAATGAGTAATAGATTTCTACAATTTTATCCAGTTATAGATGGTGGTGTTCTTGAACCACACGTTTGTGAAAATACTATGAAGTTTGAGGCAGTATTAGTTTACCACACCTCTCATTTTCTATTTTATTGCTGTATCAGGGTTCTCTTGGAGATTGTTCTGTCAGAGCATTCAAAGCTCATGAAATCAGCAGTGAATGGGGCTGTGCGTGGGATGCAAACCCACACCAGCTGTGGTTCAGTTCATTGTAGCAAAAGTCTCTGAGGCTCTCTTTTGAAAACATCTGAAGAACAGCCATTGACTGGTTGCAACACACAGCATTTCAACCCCCAAAATTAGCAGCTTTTTGGGCACAATTTAATACATTTTGCAAACATTGGAAGGTGTTCTACAGATAATAACCATCTCAAACCAAACCTGCTGTGCATGAAGGTAACACTGCAGAGTAAACACACCAACAGAAGCCTCTGCCCATGAAATGCAAGCTGTAGTCTCAGTCTTCTGCTTTTTTGTAAGTTTTAATTCCAAACCAATTTTGTTTTAGAATATCCATTCCTTTGTGTCTTTGAATGCATAAATATGCCAGAATTGTAGGCATTTAACAGAAGTTGCTTTCTATCCTGCCAATAATATATAACTGGAAAAACCTTTTTATTTTAAAGCAATGTACTAAAAGAGAAACAAATTCTTGCCAAAGTCAATAAGCTAAAACAAACTGTGTAATTAGAAGCCTGTTTTTTAAAAGAACTGTGCAGACACGATGCCAAGATACATTTGTGTGAATTGCTTGTACTTTCAAGGTGCTGATTTTGCTGCACAAATTACATGAAAAACTATGTGGAATTTGGAAACTGGAAGCACCATATTGCTCACTTCACTGCATCAAAAACAGACTTCCCAGTCTGATTGTTTCCATTACAGATTAATTTGGGATGTGAATCACAAGCTGTTGATCCAGGGTTTTATCAGCAGACTTGTTACAAATTAAATATTCCCTGCTTTCACCTGTAGGGTGTTCTGTGTCACCTCCTGCCCTGCTGCCAGCAGCAGTAGCTCATGGCTGGGGCAGCTTTCACTTGGGACCCTCTGCTTTACGTGAGGTTCCAGCAGGTGCAGGCAATGCTTGAGAGCTGCACTCAAACTGCAGTGCCTGAGCTCTCCCAGGCAGCTGCTGCCCTGCTAATGCAGCTCTCCCTTGCTGCAAAGAAGCTCTGGGCCAGGGAATTTATTAAGGTACGATAGGAAGTCCTCACGTTTTTTCAAAGATTTTATCTGACTTTGAATAGACAAGTAGTGCTGACAGAGATTTCTGTGCTTTTTGCAGCAGCCCGAAGTTGCTGGTGTGCCTGGTTACTGCAGCTCCCAAATCCATGTAGTGCTGTTTCCCCTCTGCACATATACTTTCCATTCTGTAAGTAGGTGCCATTCCACTCTTTGAATTGTGTCTTAATTTGTTTTTTAGTTTCCTCCTCTGCTTTCCAAGCCCCCAAGTGAGTTCTGGTGGGTTTCTGATTTCCTGTGTTCCCTTCCCTTGCTCAGAAGCTGGAGGCAGATGCAGTAATGAATATTTGGCATTTTGTAATTTCTAATTGCAATACAAAATAGTGCCAGTGTATATGCAACAGAGCTATACATATCTCTCAGGATATGGCCCCACACTTCTATTTTAACCAGCACTGTAGCAATCAAGAGGAGGAGTAAATGTTTTGTCTAACTGTGGGCATCTCTCTGCTGCTTCTCTTTGCCCTCTGTTACCTTTAGCTACATTTGCTTTTACCTCCTGCCCTGCAGGAATCTCCGAGTGCTTATCGAACAGGAGACAAAAGCAAAACCAGACCAGAGTCCCTGAGAGCAGCTCGTGGTTCCCAGTTCAGCCACAGACAAGATTCCAGAGAATTGCCTCATCCCCATAAATCAAACAGGAAAGTTCTGGCTGGCCCAGGATTGCCTTGTGCCCAAACTCTACCAGCCAAGTAGGTCAAGGTCTGCTGTCTACTGCTCTGCTTTATTGTGTGAACGGAGCAAGTGAGGATGGGAACAGCCCCCGTGGGCAGTGCCACAGCTCCTGTCTTAGGATCCAAAATGGATCATTCCTTTATTTCATTCTAGTCCATTTAATTAATTCTTCTTTGACAAAAATTTAGAACCATGTAAACTTAAACTTACTAGTTTTAAAGTTCTGATCTTCTCTCCCTCCTTCCTGTTGCTTTCCCCTCCTTCCTCGTTTTTCAGTCACTTATTACTTTCTGTAGAAATTACTGTTTTCTTTCACCATTTCTGTCTGGATTTAGCAGGCAAAGATCTGCAGCCACTGTGACAACCCTCTCCTCTCACCTATTTCTTTTTCTTCTACAAAACTGCTGCTTTCAGTAAAGGATTTTGCTCCTCAAAAAGGCTTGTATCTCCCATAAATTTAGCAGTAAGTATAGCTTTCCTCAATCTTTTTCTCTTTGATTTTTCTCCTGCATTTTTGTTCACTTCTACCTTCAACTGAAAGAGTTGAAATTCTTTCATTCTTTCAGTTTAACCTATCACATCTTCTATCATCTGTTTCTCCCACTACACTCCTCTTTTCTCTGTGTTGTGCATTCTAGTTTTCCATGCAATGACTTTCCTTGTCCTACTACTGTTGGGGAATTTTCTGCTTTGCTATGTGAGACCATAACTGCCTTTTTGTGGCTGGTTTGATTAAAAGAAATCTTGAAAAAAGTAAGAAATGGGGGGGAGGGGAGAGGGGGGGAAGAAGAGAACATGTTTTTGGTTGGTTGGATTTTTTGCTTTAGAAGTAAGTTTGTAAAAAAAATGAATATATCAATAAATGGGGCACTTGCCCTGAATGTGTTCATAAATTCTTTTATGGGAACAGCAGGAAGGGTTTTCCTCCAGAAAGATAGAATTCTAAAGAGCTATCATTACACAAATGTGAATGCTGCTTGCACTTGGTGCTTCATTAATTTATAAAGATTCACATACTCAAAAGTTAGGTTCCAATTAAAATGCTAAAATGCAGAAGTCCTGGGTGCCAACAGTCACCTCTTGTGCTGGCAGCAGCCCTCAGCACTGCACAGTCAAGGGGTCAGGTGGTTCCAGGTACCAAGGGATTATCCCAAAATCTGGGCTGGGCTACCAGATGCTCTCTTGTGCTCACTTTCAAAATACATCTGGCACTCTGGGCTTTGTGAAACTGGCATGAGAACACTGAGCCGTTGGAATAACAGAGCTAGGTACTAAGTACTGATACTTTTATTTAATCACTCCTGACAGTCATTTATTGATTAAAAATTGGGTAGAGGGTTTCTGTTATGTTATACAAAGTAACATTTTAAATCAGAAATTTAAAACTAAGGAGGACATTTCTGAGGATGAGGGATCTTGCACTTCAGATTGGATCAAATGCACAGTAAAACTCTCCATGACAATCCTTCATACCTTGTCCTTGCTAAACATGGTATGTTTATATGCTTTGAATAATTCTTATATGTTGAAAATACTATTCTTTCAGACAAATATCATCTGCCTGTGCATTTGGAGGAAGTTGTAGTTGCTTAAAAGAGACTGGAAACAATATAATCTGTGTGAACACCATCTATCAGCCCAGCTCCATTGTCATGGACAAACCAGCAAGGAACATCGACCCCGTGCTTAGGATCTCTTCTGTAATCCTTCTGCCAGCCCCTGAAAGGAAAAACACAGCCATGGGACTTCTGAGGTAGGAACTGCATATGGACAAGGAATCTTGCCTAAGTCTTTGCTAAGCACTTCATTATTTTGTACCTTGTTACTGTCAGTTCATTGTTTTTAACAATCATTGTGGCATCTGGTTTCTTGGGATCAGACCCAGGATGAACTTCAAGTATGGTGAAGTCAATGGGCTGGAAAAACTGTCCTAAAAAGAGAAGCCAAAATTACCATTTCAGGCATTAAAATAGAAGAAAACCAAACAGAAATCCCAGAATTTCTAAGCTCCTGTTCTGGTTTCCATGCCCCTTCAAGGTTTTGATTGGATAAGCAAACACCAAGTTTCAGGTAAGGCTGAACATATGCCTGTGCTATTGTTGGTATTATTTTCTGTTTATAACCCAGAATTGTATCCACATCATCTGGATGCCAAGTTCTAGCTTCTGAGAACACAGAACAGTTATAGCCTTTTCTAGAGATACTTCAAGATATCTTCACTTGGTGTCTTGTCTATTCTGTTGAATTCATTACATGCTTTCCAAGTCTTCAGCTTTTTTAAAATCAAATAATGCATGTGTTGATCTCTGAAATTTCTGGGTGTGATTATTCTCAGCAAAATTACAATATTCTGTCTATGAATTATGTAGTCTCATAAGGAAAGACCAGCAGGGAAACACTAAACAAAGTCATACCCAATAATCCATGGGTCTGTTCAGACAGTTTATCACTTTTCAATGTATACAGTCCTAGGAAATCTTGGTGGAGAGGATGTTTCTTCCATACTTGGTGCAGAACAACAACAAATGAGACACCGCTGCCCATTGAGAGCACCAGATTTTTTTTTCTGTTAATTATCAAAGTTAAACTGAGGAAAAAAGAGAAACATGACTTAGAACATTTGTGTTTACCAGATTAACAGCAACAGAAAGAAATGTGAGAAGAGAAACAAATATAGCTTTATAAACTGCTCAGTGTTTTTTAGGAGAGAGGGTTTGCTTCCTGGTTTGGTCCATGGAGTCTCTCTGTGTGTTCACAGACAGTCACAGAATCATATTAAATGACACTGGCAAAGGCTACCTGGCCTTTAAACTTTTCAGTAAGATGTTTTTAGCAAAACCTGTCCTTTAACAGTGTACTTAGTTACAGATAGGTTGGTGATATGTAGATACAGCACCTCACACTCAGTGATACAAATTCTATTGATAAAACCATCACTTCTTTGCCTGGATGCTACATGACACTATTTCCTTTAGTTTTTTCAGATAAGTCAACTCCCAAACTGCCTATTTTAGTGCTAGGATAGAGAAGATTTGATTCTGATTGTATCAGTGATATCATCCATGTGTTTATCACAATAAAAAATCAGGTCTATGAATGACAGATTGCTCTTTCTGCTGCACTGCCAGGCCTTGAGACGGAATTTTATTCTGCACAGTGAAATATAAAGGAGGAAGAAGAGAAAATGTTGCCTGTTCCTTCAATAAACCTTTTGCACAGGTATAAATGATTCTGTAATAGATCCCATGAGAAATATATCTGCTGCCAAGAAAAAAGATACCAATTCTGCAATTGCCACAAGTTCCATTTTTTAAATGGAGCTATTTTTGAACACTATTATGCCTTTGAAAGATTACACACTACGTCTGAGGTTACTCCTTAAGTATTTGCAAGACACTGCTGCATAAAGCACAATACCAAATCTAGTTTTACCTTAGTCATAGCAATAGAAAATCAGGGAAAAGCCTTCGTTTACTTATTTCAAGCAGAGGAATCTGTGAATAATTCAGCAGTTACACAACAAAGTAGAGAACGGAATCCAGCAGGGCTTGAATCAATTACTTTTGTGGATTCACACACAAATCTTAGAAGTATATTATTGATCAACATTTAATAAGAGTAGAAAATAATACAAGAGCCTGATACCCTTTCAGTAAGTCTTACCCTGCTTGTTGCAAGGTGACTGAGTCCAGCCAGGTGAAACCTGTTTTTTCATCACCATTCTGAATTGTGATCATCTCAGGAGTTACTGTCAGCTTTACATCCAGGTACTTATTTGCAATACCAAGTTTTCCAAAATATGAGTTTTGGACCTTTGCATCACTATTTGCTCTCTTATCACCAATAAGTTCTCCATTGACTGTGATGCCTAATATAGAAATGAAACAAGTATTGTTTTATAGACAAGACCTGATCAACTGATGCCAAGGAGTGTCCTGAAAATTTAACAACTTAAGAAATTAAATACGAGTTGAAAAATAGATCAGAATTACTTGTGCAAGTTTATACAAAAGCAAAATAAATTCTGGGGGTTGTTCTGTGAATTTCCACAAAGCCAACAATCATTTTGTTGAGGAAAGTTCAGTTTTTCCCAAAGCACAGAGAGTCTGTGGTGGGTACAGAGTCCGAGTGACATCAGTCTCCCTTTACCAGATATTCCACAAACTGGTGATCCAAAGATTATTTTACTGCTTCTACTACAACTCACGGAGATAAATTACTACTCTCAACCCTCACAGTGGTTTTTAAATTGAGTTTAAAAGTTCATTTTGCTACAAGAAGTGAAAAAAATCATGGTAATGGTACACTAGTCATAGCTACAGGACCTCCTGCTAACTTTGCTGGGAAAAAAAGCTTATGCATTATAAAGAGAGAAAGCCTTTAAACATATTTTGTTGGAAGTATCCTGTATTTTTTAAAAAGTTAAAAACTCACCTGTAACTGGGTCATTTATTAAATTTAAGATCATGCCAGGATTTTCATTGATATTGAAACAAATGGCATCTTTTTTTTGTGGCACTGATATAATGAAGTGTGGATCTCCATCAACTGTAAAGGCAAATCACTGGTGTCTGTACAGTGATACACAGGGTCAAAACTAGACATGAGCATTTAATATTGCTTAATATTTAAATTTAATAATAATAACTAAATAGAAATTATCTAATAGAAAACAGTTATCAACAAAAAAACCTACTGATGGGAAGGAGGACTGAGAAAATGACCACACAATTTCAATTATTTGATCTTTAGAAGACAGTGAGAGATGTTTAACAAGTAAATTAAAATACTCACCCCTTAAAAATGAAAAAATGGCTGCTTTGATGGAAGGAAATTATTGCAAATATTCATAAGAATTGTGTAATTTAACCTTAAATACCCTCTTCTGTTCTCTTAGACAGACACTACTCCAATTACTCACCACTAGTATACCATGTGGGTTGTGGTGCATACGTGTGATATAGTGGAGAAGCTGCAGAAGGAAAGAAAGTTGTTAGAAAAATGTACACCAAAGTGGAAAATTGCATGGCCCATGTAAGATGTCAGGGAGTTAATATGCAAGGTAAATCAGTAATTGCATCCTAGTTTTTAAAACATGTAAGCTATGCAATGACAGTTTGTGTGCTGCTTTTGAATCAAAAAAAGCTTCAGCATAGAGACAGATTTCACTTGTAGTTTAAATTGCTCTGAGGGTTTCCATATAGCCCAGACAATTTATCTGTAGGACACAAATGTTTCAGACTTGAGGATTAAACTATCAGCAAGGAAATGCAACATCATCCACTGAAAACTTCTGACTTTTTTACATTTGGGGGTTTTTGTTGTTTGTTTTTTTTCCCCTCCAGAATGAATTTAAGTCTTTTAAGTGAAGGCTTGAAAAAACTAGACAGAGACTGGCACTAATCTCCAGAGCAAAAACATAAATCTAACTCTCCCATTTCCAGGATTGCCCAGCCAGAAATTTGGTGGATTAGTTACTGTCTCTTGAAAAAAACAGATGCTTTTTGTACAAGTGACTGAAGACATTAATTTAGCCAGAGATACTGACATCACAGTCCCTTGGTTTATACAATTCCAAAGGAAAAGCAAAGTGAAGTCCATTCTGTTCTTGGGAAACAGCTTTCAGGAAAAAAATGGTGCTTTGATGAACAGGCATTTACTCCTTATAAACTATTTAGCTGAAACTTTGTCACCTCATATTGTTCAACCTTTAAGTGTGTTTTCAGCAGTGAGCACAATTTGGTAGTATTTGTTATAGTGCAGTTGTACTGGAAGAAAAGGCATCTCTGCCTCTGGTAATTTCAGTTGACAGATCCTGCTCCATTCAGAAAAGTAAATTAAATTACTTACCCAGCAAAGGGCCTGTGAACATCCCTGCTTGAATGAAACAAAATGTTATTTTAGAGACTACAAAGAACAAAACCCAATCTTACTCACTTCATTCCTTCCTCCTTCCAAAACCAGCCCAAAAATCTTGTAATTATGTATAAATTTCTAAATATTAAAAAGTAAAAATTTAATAAAAACAGTTTAACAGTGCCACAAAGCAATGGTCTGGAAGGAGCTGAAAGCACACCCTGCTTTCCAGCACAAATGTTACTTCTCCAAGAGCATGGTGTTTGCTCACTCTGGGACTGGGACATCCTGCTGTTTTCTGATCCTTCTGTGCCACCTTGTTCTAAACTGTACTTCTGGGAAGGAAGAATTGCCCACCTGGTTCCACATTTTTCTACTTTTCTGCTCTTTCTACATCTGAAATTCTGTCAGGGTGTCTGAAGACAGGGCTCTGTGATTTAGAAGGGGCAAGCATGGCATGAATGAAGACATCTTTGTATGAGATTGTTACACATGGCCACCTGGAAGTCCCCAGGGCCAGCCCTGGAGAGCAGCTTACTTGTACTGGGCCTGAATTCTGTGGTGGTGGAGTGCTGCAATCATCAGAGACAGGAACTGAACTGGAATCACTATTTACAAACTTATCCATATGAAAAGTTGTAGATCTATTTATAATACAGTCTTGATTAATTCTTCATGGACTTTATGAAAATACTGCAACCTAGATCAAACAAGCCATCTCTATTAAAAACACTAAGTAAATTTAATAAGAAATGTACATACCTTCAGCTGTTACCATGGGCAGGTAAGAAGTAAAAGAAAGAAAAAGAGAAATTTACAGGATTAATCTACAATTAAACAGGAAGGATTCTGGCCCTAATAAAACATTGTAAAAAAATTAAAACTGTTTGAAAACTCAACCAGCTATCTTCAGTATTTTGTAATGTCATTTCTTCCCAGTGACACAACTCAGTATTTGTAGATCAAACAGAAATGTACTGAAAGTAAAAAGCTGTTATGTGGGGCAGCAGAACTGCAATTTATTACGTATGGGACAAGAGCTCTATTTGGAATAGTTATGAATGTTCCTTACTCGTTTTACTATTTTGTGGTTTTCCAGGCATTTGGATGATTCTATTAATACTGACTGGATGATTCAGTGTATTGATTTGTGAATTGAGACCTCAGGGTGAGTAAAATTGTCTTCTTTTCTTACACAGGGGCAGTGCTTTGAGTATTTTCTCCTGTTACTGCCCTATACTGTACAGAGAGGATTTCCTTGGAAAAAGTTTCAGAAAAGAACCTTTGTACTACAAATACCTGGAAAGGGCAAGCAAAGAACTGAAGATGACTGAGTGCATGCCACTTCTGTCAGATGTTTGGGGTTTCTATCTTATGGAGGCCGGCCACAAACTTTGAAGTCATTCTGCTGTGTATTGACTCAAATGTTAAATTAATCACAAAGGGGTTTTATGTCAGTATTCCATTACAAGAGTAATGAAAAATAATGCAAAAATTTATCAGCAGAATTCCTGAAGAATGACTCAGAGTTGAAGGGCACTTAGCAATTTTACTGGTTTCAGGACTTACTGCAGCTGGAAAAATAACCTCACCAAGCTCCAGCATCTCTGTTATGCTAAAATGCCTTAAGTTCCTATGCCAAATCAGGAGATTATGAAGTTTTTTATCTAGAAGGCAGCAGAGAGCCCACACACAACCTCCAGGGAACTTTTAGGGGCTCTAAACAAAAGTTGGAGAAAAAATTAAGGATGGTGATAGAAGAGACTGGAAAGCCTCTGTCAGACCTGTGGGATGAGGGTGGCTCAGACAGAAAGTGGAGATGAATTTAGGATGGCTGGGGGACACCCTGAGCAGAGAGCACTGCCTTGCTTGGCCAAAGAGCAAAGAGGAACAGAATACTTGTTACACAGGTGTTAAACAGAGAGGCTGAACTGTAGGAAAGAAGAATGTTTCTATACATATATATATATATATATATATATATATATATGTATATACATATATGACTACTGTGTTTTGCATATGTAATCTCAATCTTTTTACAACCTGATACATCTTGCCTGAGGAAGAGCTCATGCAAATTTTCTCTTTTCATGTGGAAAGAGTACTACAGCTATGCCTAGGCTGAAGTACATAGGAAAATAAAGGAGAAAGTGATGGTAAGTCATCTGAATATATAGCTGGATTATTACATTAGAAATGCTTCCTTCTTGCTTTTCAGGGTCTTTTACTGTAATAGGTTTTCTATTTAGTTTAAAATACATTTATTTTAGATTTATAGTACTTTGCCCATATGATTTAGTAATGAAGGATGGTTTGATGGAAATGAGCTTTACAATGAGAAGTAATTTTACATAAACCACACACGGGCCAGGCTTAGAAAGTAGCTATTTTAGATACATATTTAAAACTGTGCCCACATGATAGCCTTTCTTCAGGGGAACATCAAAGGAACTCTTGGCTTCTCAAATACAGTACAATTGTGAAGATGTCTATACCTTCAGTGGGTTTATCAGCAATCCCCTCTTCATTGTCATCTTCTTCTGGTTTTGTTACCACCATGGATGTCAGTGGTGTTACAAACTTGTACATTAGTGAGAGAGCCAGGGCTTGAGCTGTAAGGTTTTCCTTTTCTTCTCCTGTAGCTGTAATGCTGAATACAGGAAGAGACTCCCAGCATCAGTGATTGCTGAATCACTCACCACACTTCAGATTAAATATTTTAAAGTAAAGTCATTTCTCTGCAGGTAATTTATCAATAAAATATATCTGTCACAGTCTAAAAGCACTTCTGATTCTACTGGCTGTCCAAGAGAAAGGCAAAACTATGCTTTATACTTGCAATAATTTAAAATAGTTTCATTTGCAACCTGAAACAGGAATACTGAGACTAGGCAGAAGAATAGGTTGGTGGATTTCCCTCACTGATTTTTATGCTTTCCTACTGGCACCTCAGTGGGATGTGAATGTCAGCTTGACATCCTAGAAACTGCAGGAGTCAGAGTGTGTAAGGGGTTCACTGCTAAAGTATTAACCCAGGTATAATTACCGTTTTTCCAAGAGTTGTTCAATGGTAAGATAAGCCCAGAGCCTTTCAATGTACTCTCCAAATATGTATTGTTGTTCTTGGAAAGCCTGAGCTGTTTGCTCAGCACCTTGCTGTGTAGTGTACAACAGGGCATCGTTAGCCTGGGGGGAGGAAGAATATTCTCTGTATCACATGTAGCCAGGGTCTGACAGAACGTCCCAAAAATTAAGACCTTCACACCTGAAAATCTTACAAAATTGAAAACCAGTCTGGTTCTACACCCAAAAATTGCCAGTGTTGCATGAGGAATTTTGTCCCATTGTTTCTGGGAATTTTAGAGGTGTACACTACAAAACATAACCCAGTTTTCCACATTCACATGGCACATTTGTTCATCACAGGGGAAGTAAAAGAAGCATTCAGAGATTTTGTGTAGCTTACATAAGTTAAAGAAATCCATACTTACACCTTCACCTCTTACATCCACAGACAAATGGTTTTGGTTGCTGTCTACAAAGCGCCCGGCCACCACAATCTCAGATCCATCATAGAAATGCTTAAAGCTGTTAGTAGTTAGGTCTGATATTTCATTTTCTGGGTAGTTTAACTCCACATCTATGAGCATGGGATTTGACACCTCATCATAAAACCCCTGTAGAATTGAAAAAAGAAAAAAAAGGAAAGCATTTAACTATCACTATTTCTTTAATTCATGGGTAGATCTGTAACCAGAAACATCCTGCTATTTGAGCAATGAAAACTAGAAGTTATTTTATGAGAAATATTAAGATATTTAGTTAAATTTCAGAGTGCAAGGCCTAGAAATCTACAAGCAATGGAAATGCAAAAGGACATACAAACTCTTTAAGTCTTGCTAAGAGAGAGGAAAAATATTTGAGAACAACGTGCTGCGGATCATGAGTTCCAGCAACATAAATCAAGAGGGATACCAAGCCTCCCATTATGTGATAGAGATAATTTTTTACACCTCTTCTCTGCAGAGACTGACATGACAACATAATCAAAGCAGATTGGGTATTTGATTTTAGCAGAGCTTGCTAAAATCTTTGCTAATTTTTTTGTGAATTCTTTGAATGGCTGCTATTGAAATATGAGAAGTAAAAAAAGACAACCCTCTATGGCCTATACAAATTTCTATGTCTTATATAACTCTAAAATGCCTCCAGAGTGTGGTAAGATACACCTGCTTGCAGTAAATTTCTAAAGAAAGAGTATCTAGGGCTTTATGATCTGTTACCTTTCTTGTCCCTTGACATGACATTAACCACATGCTCTGTGAGGTGCAGGAGATAACAATGATTGCAGCAATTCCACCAGTGTCCTTCAGAACTGGGACTTGTGTCACCCTATGCCAAGTTTTGAACTCCCTGTCATAGCCCAAAGTATTTCCCTTTTACTGATTTACTTTACTTCCCTTTACTTCCTGATTATATAAGGGAAGGGGAAGATTAAATGCAACTAAAGGTGTCTTCCAACCCAAACTGTTCTGTGATTTCAATGCTCTGATCACAGCAGGCTCTGGAGTATCTCAATACCAGATTACACACTGCAATTTTGATTACTTGAAAATAAGAATGTGAACAGTTGTCTGACCTAATGTATCTCTGATCTCATGTATGTGGTAATTACTGCACCTGAAGCTGCAAAGCTGCATCAGAGTCAGGATAAATCCGACGGGCCAATCCTTTATTCTCCAGTGCCATCCTCTCCAAGAAACCGTAGTCTACTCCACTGCCAAAACCAAGATTGTATAAGGTGTATCTGCCATCAATAGCCTTCTTCACTGCTTTCTCAATCTCATGAGTATTTGATACACCTGCATCAAACCAGGAAATGTTGGAGTTGTTTTCAAAATAGATAAAATGATCACAAAATCAAACATGACTTGGCATATTCAGATTTCTTAGGAGACATTACCAAAAGCTTCATTTAGTACTATAATGCTGGTACAGTAGCATTCAAATCATTAAAATATCCAGAAGTCAAAGATGAAGACCAATTTTAACTAGCATTATTGTTAGTTAATAAACTCTCTCTATTATTCCATCCAACACAAACTTACCTACATTTGGTTTGCCATCTGTTAACATGATAATTATAGAAGCACTTCTCTTGGGCACAAGCTTTTCTTCATGAGCAGCATTCAGGATATCAATTCCTCTCATCAAACCACCATGTAAATTTGTCACTATGAGGTAGACATAGAAATTGGGGTTTAGCAAAGACTGTCAAAATAAAAGTCTGTTTTTCACTGTGATCTGAAGAGATTTCATTACAGTAAGAAAATGAAAGATTTTATTTACAAGCAGGGGATGTCTAGATAGAAAAGTACCTGGACTTTGGAAACATAAAGAGAAATAGATGTCATATTCTGAGTAAAATTGAACTTCAGGAATGTCTCATCAGCAATGGGAAACCCCAACAAACTGTAGCATTGTGTTCACATAATCAATCAATAAATTAACTTACACAATGACCTCTTGGTAAGGCCAGTCAAGTACTTACAGCCTTGAGCAGAAATGTGCTGAACGAACTTCCTCGCTTCATCCACATTCTCAGAAGTGGCCTTAATTAATGTTTCTTTCCAGGTAGATATTTCACTATCAAATAATATGAAATTGAAGAAGTCATCTTCTTTAATGTCATCTAGGATTTTTAGCAGTGCTTCTTTTGTCTGTAAGACAAAGAGATTTAGGTATATAATTTAACATTTAACAGAATACGTGCTTACATATTTTGCATCATTAATCTCTCAGCACTGGGCTATTTTTTAGTCCTACACAGTATATATTACAAAAATTCTGAGCTTGTTCTTTTCTTCCAAGTGCCTGTGTCTATTTCAGAGTAACTAGGGAAGTCAGCTGCAATAACATCTGGTAAATCTTTGTAGCAGAGATGAAAATCAGGTTTCCTGTCATGGTTGGTTGCTTACACTGAGATAAACTGGCATGGCAAATGGGTACCTACAGGTTAGTGGAGAAGCTCATAAACAAGCACACCTGGGTATTTTGATGCAGCACCAAAACCTGAAAATTCTGAACATTAGCTCAGTCATAACTCTGAAGAGATGCTGCTTCCCAGATACAGAATGAACAGAGAAAATGCACATCATCTGTATGCACAGCTTATTTTGGAGCTGTCAAGTACACATGACAGGACTCTCTGGAACTGTTGATATTTAGATTTTTTTAACTAATGACATTTTAAAATAAATACAGGCTAAATGTATAGATTTTTGTTCCACAGCAGCACTGCAAACTAGTACATCTGGCACTGGACATTAGAGAGGTCATACCATTGAGTCACTTTGTACAGCTTGAGCAGTACATGTGCACTGTAAGGCACTGTGTCTCTTCCAGCACCATTTCCCTCCCAGAACTTTGTTCCAGCTCTGTCAGTGGAACTTTATACTAATGTAATAACTCACTTGTTCCAGTTCTCTTCCAGACATTGAGCCACTAGTATCCAATACAAAAATAATATTCTTGGACAGCTTTGGAAGATTTGTTGGTGCGAAGAAGTGTACAAAGTAGCCATTGACAATCTGAAAAAGAAAGTGTTAAAAAAGACCCACACCACCACCAAAAGGTTTGGTACATTATAAAGGTAAAACAGAAAAAGGAGATATTACTTTCATTTAATGTCTAGCCTCTGAGTGGCCTAAAAAGTTGTAATGGCCTTGACCAGTCTCACTTCAGTCCATGGGCCCTGAAATGTCATTTAAGTGCAAGACTGGGCCTTTAGTCCCTGCCTGGGCTGCAGTGTCAGAACATCTGTCTACAACTGTCTCACAGCTATACCTGCTCCTATCCATGGATTCCACTGTTTTAGATGCCACCCTGAAGACCGACTCCTGCTCACACTCAGCTGCCTGTCCCTTAGGAAACAGCTGGCCCTGTCTGCTCCCTGACCTTTACTGTACAAGTTAAACTGTTAAACAGTTCCAAATTTCAAACTGTTAGACTTACCTGCAAATTATCTGGAGTTGTTCTCTTCACATCATATCTTACAGTAAAATCCCCATCCAAGACAGACTGTGAGCAATTTGCACAGGTTCGTTGCTGATCAAGTGTTGGCTTGAAAGAGACATGGCCCTGAAAAGAAAAGACTTCCTTAGACCTGAACCTTAATAGCTGAAAATCTTCTACAGAACACATCTGCATTTTTTAAAAGCCAGTATCTTTATTTTTCACAGACATAAGAATAACCTGTTTTATCGGGTTAGCTACTAGATTGTATGTATCCATGTGTGTTTAGAAATTTATTGGTGGTAACTGACAGATGAAGGCTGCTATCCAGGGCTTACTCCATATGCTTACTTCCCCATCTGCCTTGGGTCAGCTCTTCAGTCTGAATGACACCTTTGATAAAGCTGTCATATGTTTTAGGAATTCTACCACCCCCATACAAGGGAAAACTACTTGTTAGTAATTCTGTTTTTCTGTAAGAGATAATCTTACTGGTATCCAGGTTTCCTCTCGCTGTCATTGCTAGCACTGAAATTATTATTTCAGAATTATAACTGTAATAAGTAAATCATAGGATGCAGTAACCAATGTACCTTTTTTCCTGAAAAAGTTTTTTTAATGGTATTTTGCAGCTCATTGGTGATGAATGTTCCTTCAGCTTCCAGCTCAGTGATACCCTGGGGCTCAAAGATATCTACTTCAATCTGAAATATTAATTGAAAATTTACTGTCATTGATTAAACCGTGATGTATCAACTCAGCCATTTACAGGAGGATAAGCAACTACAGATGTGAAAGAGGGATTTTCATAAAAAAAAGAAATTGGCTTTTGTAATTCGTGATGGCGGTCCAAATCTACAGCTTCAGCCAAAGAGGCCTTTTCAAACACAGAAGTTAAAAACAAGGTTAGAAATAAGTAAACTTTAATAGAAATATGACTTGTTGAAAAGCTAGACAGTGGTATCTTATCAAGGCAGAGAGGCACAAAAAGCTGCAGTATTCCAGATATATTCCAGACATATGCATCACTGTGAATTAAACATGGTGTTGTTTCACAATGGTGTGAGAAAGCTGGAGTTCATGCTGTAAAGGCATATATAATTACTCCAAGACATTGTAATAGCTTTTTTTCAGGTTTTCATACAAGATCTCTTTTGGAATGCTCAGTAGATGAGCAAATTTGTTAGGTTTACAAGTAAAAACTTGCACTAAGCATGCTGGTGAGTGGTCCCCATGTGACTCATGAGAAATGTTATCATGGCCCTTAGCTCACTGTGAACTAATGGGAATGACCATGGTACTCTACTTTCAACAGATATGCAGAATTCCAACATCTCTTAAATTACAGTCAAATGTCATCAGTTTGCCATTTACCTCAAAATCTTTGACAAGCTGCTTTGGTTTTACTTTGATGAACATTTCATATTTTCCAAACTGTCGCTTTAGCAGTTCCTCATACGTGAGTTCAAAAGTGACTTTACTGGCTGCTTTAATGTTGACTGAGACAGTGAATTTTTCTGTTTTTCTTCCTGAAGCTCTGTATTTAAGTGGATAGCACAAAGACCTTTATCCTCTTTCACAATACTTATTGTAGGTGGTACATGATTTTTGAAAAGAAGTAAAACAAAGATGGGAATTTTGATCTATTGTTAAAAACCATCAATCAATTCTCAAAATCATACTCAACCTATAGAATTATTCAAGCTTCCCAGTGAAATTAATCCCAGGAATAGGTTACACAAAGTCAGTGGAAGTTGCAGGAATAGCATGTCCATAGTTGCAGACAGTGCCTGTGCAGTCAGAGGCTGTATTTCCTTTTTACAGTTTGTGGTACAATAACTATAACTTAATGATTGTTCTTTGGTCCCATAATGTCAGCAAAGTGCCAGAACACAGCATTTCCAATCTCACAGTCTGCTATGGAGTGATGGTGTGGAAGCCACAAAAGACATGATCCTTACGTGACAAGACCAGCAGTCTGTCCTCTTGAAACAGCCTTCTCATACTGCTTTTTTGCAGCTTCTTTTTCCTTTATAGTTCCAGGATAGGTGACACCATCAATTGTCCTGCAGATGAAAAAGTCCTAGTTCAGTTGAAGGTTACTACAGGAACTCTCACTTTATTGATTTGTTTGCTAATAACCACTTTCAGAGACCTGCTATTGCCAAGATTTGGGCCCTTTCACTGAAGCCTGGCTCCTCAGAGAATTTATCTGGAATGAAGAGCGCTGTGTTCAGTATCATAAAAGAATCTAAACCATTTTTTACTTTGAGTTAGATCAAAACTGGGCTACAGCAACCCAACACGTGCCATATTCCTACAGTTCAGCAACTTCACCATCTCATCTCATCGCAAACCAACTCCCTGGATGTGACTCACCTGTCCAGATGTCATCATCTACAGAGGAGCATTTCATCCTTGAACTCCTTAGAGGACTAAGCAGCCATTTCTCATCACCTCATTCAGGAGTTCTAAAATGTATCATGAATGGTTGTGCCCTAAAGCTACTGCTCCTCTTCACTGAAGATAAAGCAGGTACAGTGTTATTAGCAGAGATGGATGTACTTAACTGAATTAAACTTCATCGTGGTGGAGAACTGCACATTTTGCAACCAAAGGTACAAATGTAAGGGATTAATTCTACTTTCTGCGTTTCATTCAAATATTATTTTTAAATTAAGAGATAAATTAAGCTATAGTGCCATCAGGAAAATTAATTAATGGAGCTTTCTTGGTTTGATAATACCAGAGTAAGTAAGAGGTATTTCTGAAAAGGTGAACGAATCTGCAGGAAAGGTTCCCCATTCCCTAAGGTTCCCTTCTATTCATGACAATGAATAGAAATAATTGAAAATTAGTCATCTTTTCTACAGATGTACCAATGTTTGCCTTTCTCCACATATCTTTCATGTTAAGTTAATAGTACCAGAAAATTACCCAGGAGGTATTTAGAAATCTATTCAAATGGAAAAGCAAAAATGAACATTTGGTTCATTTTTTTCATTTGGAAACATTCCGTTTCTTCCAGTTGAATTAGCACAGATTTTTAGTCTTCCTTAACAATATTGTAAAGATTACACACATGCTGAAGTTGGTAATGAAGGCTGTCTTAGGGAGTTCAACATCAAAGAAGACTTCTTTGGACACATTTCCACGATTGACAGCTCGACTGGTGATGACATTGTGTGCAAACCGGGAAGTTACTTTGCTATCAATTTTCATGCTGTAGACTTCTATCCCATTGACAACCTGTAGATGAGAAATGAAAAAAGACAAAAAGAGCACCAGCTGTTACACTCCTGTGTGTGTTAATCAGTTATGATCACATTTTTAAAAAGAAACAACAGCAGGACACTGATCACTCCAAAGCAAAAAAAGAAAGACCTAATATAAGAACTGGAGCACAGCTGTGTTTCCTTGGATATCTATTTCACTGACATGATGGTGCTATTCCACAAGTTATAACTACAGATGGTAACAAAATACTACACCACAGCAAAGATATTGCCATTATGAGAATAGGTTTTGTCTCTCCCAAGAGAGTGAATTTTTATGGTTATTCAAAGAGCACAACTGTTTACTGCTGCCTCACTGTATTAGTGACTGTAGTTACCAATGCAGTGGATGACTCCTAGAGCAGGGATGTAAGTAATCCTCTTGCTTAAAAATAGACCAAATGCCTCCAAATTCCATTTTATGTTATTCTCAGCTTCCTCCCAGCTGGAGCTCAGTCTTTTTTAAACAAGGACATAGGCAAGGCAATTCTTATTTTCTTTGAATGCTCAGGTGTAAGGTTTCTGGACACTAAGTGAAAGGATGGATTAACAATAGATGTTCCCATTAGGAACTCCACAACAAGATCTGCTTCTTGCAGCGAAACCAGCACTGAAAAGAACTTTGGGGTTTTTATGATGGGCCTGATCTCTGCTGATTGATTAAGAAGGTCCCCAAACAATCAAAGCATTTAAGCATTGCTGAAGTGGAATCCAGGTGCCAAGTGGAATCAGCCCCAGAGATGAGGTCTCTTGCCTTCCTTAGCAATAACTGCAATATTAAAGTAAAAACAAAACCAATATAGAATGAAAGTCTGTTAGAGATACGGAGGCATATTCAAATACAATGAGATTAAAAATCATTTGTTCATTCTCTTTCCTTGTCCAGGAGCTTCCATCAGAGCTTGGAAATAAACTGTCTAGTTAGTCCTACTGCCTAAAGCAGGCAGCTCTGGGCTGTTTCCATTGTCACACACTCAGAAATATCCATTTGCTCAGACTGGACTCACAGAAACATTTTGTGAACACACTAAGAATATTCTTGTCACTATAAGATCTTGGTAGTCTAGACAAAATCAAGCCTTACTCACCAAGTCATTATCAGCATTTCGCTTCTGTAAAGAGAAAAAAAGGGGAAAGATCATGACTTAGGTAGGAAAGCTGCATTTAGAAATAAAACTCTTAGCATCTGTGTAATTGTCACAAGTCAAAAGAAGTCCAGGAGAAGGAAGGCTTGAGAAAGGTCTTAATTAATAAACTGAAGTAAACTTGAGAGAAGAGCAAGTAATGCATGTGAGGTAGGTTGCAGTTATTTTGTTAATGGCATTCCCAGCTTTGGTGAATCTTTTGGGTTTCATTTGACGTTAGTGTACCTTAAATACTGAGGTTTTAAAAGGTAAGTTAAACTTTGAATGTTGCTTACTTTATATTTTGCTCATGTGACACAAAAAGTGTCTTCCTCCAGCTGAAAATAAACATGGACCCTTGAAATATGAGGGAGAATGAGAGGAAAAGAGGCTCAAATGCTCAGTGCCATTTATAATTAAATGTCAGCGAGACTAAAGAAAAATCTGCTAAATAGGTCTATCACAAAAATCTAAATCACACTAAAATCTGCTTAATAGGTCTTCCTTGAGTATAAGTCAGCTGTATGATGACCTCAAGTAAAACCAAACTATCTTGTCCTCATAGTGACATATTTTTATTGAGAATTCCTAGATCTGGGTCCTGCACTACATATTTTCTTTTCAAACTTATTCTCCTTTGGAAGAAATAAAAGGGTTGTATCAAAGCATATAACCCCAGCTTTTACATTTTTTTTTCCTGCCAAACAAATCCAAACTATCAGGCAGATGCACCCCTACATTTTTTTCAGGCTCCTAAATTCTTCCCATTTCAGCCCAGCAGTCTCTCATCCTAACATGACCAGGTAGGAAGGTAATTCAGTAGGATTGGAGAGGAGAGGCTGTCACTACAAAAGGCTGCATGGAGGGCGGCAAAATAAGCAGTTAAAACGTGGGGGTTTTTTTTCCCATATTTGTTCCCAGAGTACGTGCAAATATCAGAAGCTGTACACTATCTTGTACTCTGTTCTGAAAGAGAGGACAGGCATTAAACAAACTTCCTGAGTGATGTTAAAATAACAGCTTGTGTAACTCAATTCCCATCAGCTCAGCTGAAAACGCTTTATCTCGTGTGTCTCCAAGAGCCACAGGGGTCACATTTTGGGGAATCGTGTCTAGCTGCTCCACCAAACGCAGGGTAAGGACACAACAAATCGGATACACATCTCAAGTACACTTTAGGCTTTCAGTCCCTGTCATGGTTGGAAACTGAAATGCAGAGGCTAATTTTTTGTTTATTTTGGGGTTCTTTTCAAGACACTGTATTAAATCTATGGTAATTCAAGGTTTGAGGGAGGAGGTTTCTCTTCTGCTGTAAGACTCTGGCAAAAAAACCCCTCTGTCTTCATTTCTTTATGTTTATCTTTCAAACTGTTACTTCCATCCAGATGATTTCTGTGTGTCCACCTCTCCTTCTCACAAACATATATGGATTCCTTTAATGCCTGTATAGAGTGTGCACCATCTCAAATCTGACCTTTCCAATATTGGAATTATCTTTTCTGTATCCATACTGCCATTACAGCTTGTCATTTCCCCTTACAAAACACAAACTGAGGTATGCACCCTGGGAAATGAAAAGATAGACCTCTGAAATGTCAATTTGTTTGGTACAAACTTTTCCTTACAGTGGAACTACCAGGCAGTTTATACAAAATAAAAAAATCCCAACCCACCAACCAACCAAAAAAACCCCACAACCCTATTAAAATGTGTATAGCTACAAATTCTGCAATTCTGACTACTGCTTCCAAATTGAAAGATACTGTACCTGCATCTAAGTTTTACAGAATTGCTGTTGTGCACATTCTTTACCAAAATTATGGCCTCAACAGTAGTTTTGAAGGAGTTCTATTCTGATTCTGTAAATGCTTTGAGGGGTACTCTGCAATTTCCTTTGAAACTACAGAAAAATCTCCCTGTGAGAGGCACTGTTTACTTTGCACTTGGGCTGATCTTCAATGGAGATGGGTAATCCAGCTGGACATCACCCAGCTACCTGCTCTAGCCAAACCTGCTTTGCACAGGGGAGGGGACTACGTGACTCTCATTTTGTTCTGGGTTTTTTCATTTATAATGATTCACTTGGGTGTAACTTGAGCTATCACTAATATCAAGGTCATTTTGAGCTATGTGGGCTAAGAGCAATAGTGTGCCAATTGAAATGATTACACAATTCTAGACTTAAATGAGAATTAACATCCTCTACCCTGGGTAATTGTTACTTGATAAAATGTTTCTGTATGGATTTCAAATACTTGCCAGGTGCACCAACTATTAGAATTTTATTATTTTTCAGTTGTGCAACAGCAACAAACTCTTGCTTAACATTGTCTTGTTGTGGCAGCAGAAAAGAATAAAGGTGAAAAAAATCTACAGAAATTGGAAAGGAAAAGAGAAATTTGAACTTCCAAGAAAACAGAGAGGGAAAAGAGGACTCCACTACAGTACTTGCTGAAAGAGGCCCTGATTGTACAGCTTAGGAAACTAAACCACAGCACAACTAAAAGACTCAGCAAAGACTGCAGTTACCTTGAAGTGACCTCTGGAAATTCAGAACACCAAATGAGGTATTTGCATATATCCCTAAATGCTATATAGGAAAATAAGGCATGAAAATGATCTGTGAATCTACAGCAACAGTGAAGATTTCATCACCCCAAGTGATGCTAATTGGGTGCCATGGAGAAGAGCCCACAATGCAGCTCACAGGAGCAAGGTGTGCCAGCATGCACGGGGAACTCCGATGCAGAGTTTTGTTCCATTTTCAGCAGAACTGGGTCTGCCAACTGTGTCTACCTAGCTGTGCTTCTAAAAGCAGCTTTGACACCTTAAAGGTCATCAGCCAGCCAGAATTCCAGCCACGCTTCAGCACTGGATCCTGCTTGTTCAAAGGGACCAAGACACAGATGGGCACCGAGACCTTCTACCTACAGAGTAATCCCCTCTACTTCAATCAAATCACATCTGCATTAACAGGACAAAACTAGGAGAATCAATTGACTTTTCCATAGTGCTCTGCATGTACGAATGGAGCATTGCACAGAGCTTTGGCAGTTTTCCATTTAGGCTTTAGCATTGCAAGACATACAGAGAACCACAGGCACTAAGAGGAAAAAGCTGCATTATATCTGGGCTAGATGGTTAGATAATAAGAATCCCTGGCATTTCCAATTTACAGCATTAAATCTCATGTTGATTTTTAAAAGTTATACATGTTACTATCCTGATTTTCAAAGAAAAACCTCAGCAAAGATCATAACCTAATCAACAGCAATCAACCGTAAATTGCTTTGTCCTGTTCTACCCAGTAACTCAGAATGCTCCCTAAAGAGATTTGCCCTCTCTAACTTTTCAGAGTTACTGAGAAAGGCCACTGAGAGAGAAGGGAATAATTCATGGAGGCGAGGAGCAGTGGCCAGCTACCTAACCAAAGAAAATTAGGCAAAACATCACGCAGCACTGCCTTACTCAGAGATCCAGTCAAAACCAGAATGGTCCATTTGAGAGATGTATCTCATGTTATGCTAACATGCAAACCTTTTAAGGAAAATCCTACCATATCATTTGGATAGTGGGCATTTATCTTGATGCCATGTTACATCTCTGTTTTCTGCTTCTTAGAGCCATTTTTTCACTTGTATTCCTTAGCAGGTGCCGAAGTCAGTTCCCTGGCAGCACTGATTGCTTTACACATTTAAATATTTTACTAAAATATGTCACCGGTACATGGTGATGACAGTGAAAACAGAGGAAAGGGATGTTTTTAAAAAAGAGAGAGAAAAAAACTTCAGAGCTCATTGAAAACTCAGGCTGATTACAGATCAACCAGTCTGAGTTTCAGTTTTTATCCTGTGTCCAGGGGTACCAGAGAACACAGAACTCCAGCTGCCAACATAGTGTAAACTCTCTGATAAATGCTGATAAACTGCAAGCAAATAATCTCTGAGGAGTGGGAGCCCCACACATAGGTGATTACTTACCTTGAAGTTTCTGACATGTGTTAGCAAAAAGTCTGAGGATGCGAAGGCAGGAATCAATAATAAAATACAAAGCAATAGCTTGTTTTCCATTTTGGAAAAAATGTGAAGTTCCAAATGGAATGATATGTATAAATATCTAATGCTTTGTTTACCAAGTGTTAATAAATAACCCAATGACAGAGGTGGGATTAAGCATTAGGCATTTGGGGAAAATCAGATGCTGAATTTTGAATTAGAATAACCTACACAATACTGTCGGAAAATCTGTTAAAGAATTTACAGAATATTTCAGCTATGTCTTTTCTATGTAATAGCTCCAAACAGAAATTCACAGCCATTTCTGTACTAGCAACTGAGATTAATCTCCACCCCAGACCCACATTTTTCCCAAATGAAAACTGTCATCTTTCTGATACTTCCTTAAACGCTTTCCCTGGCTCAAATTCACTGCAAGCCGTAACAGAGCTTGCAGTCTGTGAAAGCCATTTAAGACCCATTTCAAAAGTACCCCTGTAATCCTCCGTATCACTCAGGTACCCGATTTACGCATCGTTATTTGACACGTATCCTGTCTAGTCTATAAACTTCCCATTACACGGGTTCTCATTCATCTTCACGGCCGAGACCAGGTCCGAGCTCCCGGCTCTCGCATCCTGCATGCTCATCGTGCACCCAGCCTGAGGGTGCAGGGCCATTTCCCCGTGCGTGTTACCTTGACCGTCTTAATTCCCTCTTAAGCTTTTTCAGCTGGCTCATCTCACCCGTGAATGACAGACAGACTTTGAGGACTGGGGGTTACATGCTCAGTGATAACAAAACATTCCATTTTCTGTTTTTCCTGAAGTCAGTGTTACGAGGCGCTCAGCCACGGGAGCTCTCCAGCAGCTCCTTTTCACCCAGCCTGGAGATTTTTAAACCAATTCTCTACGCCATCCAAAGGGACGGGACGGCCCCGTGGAGCTGCTGCGCCCTAAGGGGGCTCAGGGCAGTGGGGCGTTTTGGCACGGCCGTGCCCTGTGGCGGGCCTCTCCCGGGCTCAGCACGGGGCAGTCACGGAGCAGAACGCCGGGGACACGCCTCTCGCGGGTCACTGAGGGGACAGCGCCGGGCGAGCCGGCTCCCTCAGCCGCGCTGCCCGCTCTCAACATGGCCGCCGCGCCCGCTTCCAAAATGGCCGCTGCGGCGCCGCGCCCCCGCCGGAAAGCTGCGCGCCCGGCGCTCCATGGCCGCGGCCGCCCCGGGCATCTCTATGGCAGCGGGCGCTGCCCGGGCCCGGCGGCGGGAGGATGCCCCTGGCTGCCTACTGCTTCCTGAGGGCCGTGGGCAAAGGCAGCTACGGGGAGGTGAGCCTGGCGCGGCACCGCCAGGACCGCAAGCAGGTAGCGAGGGGCTGGGCTGCGGGGCACGGGCACTGCGGCGGGCGCAGCTCGGCGTGAGGGCAATGGCCGGGCCGGGCTGGGGGTGGCGCGGCGTCTGCTGGGCTGTGACCCACACCCAGCTGTGGCTCGGCTTTGGCTGGTGGTCCTGACACACGTCGGGACTACCAGGGACGCGGCATGGTGTGAGGGTGCAGGTGTGACTACGGGCAGGTGCCAGCGTGGGGCTGTGACCGTCACCAGGCGCTGGGCTGTGGCTGCAGCCTGCCGGGCTGATGGTTCTGTTCCCTTGTCTGGAAGAACTTTTATTAAGGGCGAGGAGAAGACTCTCCCCGAGAAGGTTTTGGTTGTGTTAAGAGTAAAAGCACAAGCATTGTTGTTGGCAAACTGAAATAATCTGCCTAGTCTGGTCAAAGCAAAGGTGTTTGATAGGGAATGTGAGAGAGCAAAGAAAAGAGGATGGAGAACACCCAGAGATCAGTGCCGCAGGAACCTCCTCTATGTCCGGGATTTTATCGGAGGTGATTGGAGAAAGTTCGTTCCCAGCAGGGATCAGAGGGTGTGTCCTTCCCAAGTGCGGGCAGTTCCCTGCTTGGAATCGCCCGGTGAATCCCTAGGACCTGTGGCTGGGGTAGCAGTGGTGGCAGGACTTGTTCCCTCCAGGCCATCAGCGCAGTGCACAGTCCACGTCCTCAAAGAGCTGCTCACCTCATCCTAAAAGTAACCAGTGCACCGTGGTCCCTTTCGCTTGGATACAGGTCCTTGGATTTCATTGTGCTGCTGCTGCTCATTAACGCAGGCGAGAGCCTCGCTTCCTGTTCGTAGCTGCATCATAAATATTTGGTGTGGTTTACTGTATTTTATCTTTTGACAGCTTTTACGAACTTTGTAGCACGATGATCAGGATTTTTTGTTGAGGCTTTGACACAGTGCCGCGTGTTCTCTGGAAGAAATTGTGCCTTACTTAATTGAATACTGGATTTTTGTGGAGAAGGTCAAGTAACTTTAAATGTTTAAAACAAAACAAAATTGAATTCATAGACAATTTGGCACCAAATAAGGTGGAAGAACGTTGCAATAGACTTCAGTAGAGAATCTTGCCAGGAAAATATGCTCATTAAACTAAATATAATTGATACTGAGTTTAAAGTAAGGCTAGTAGATGTTCTATTTGCATTTTGGTGTGTATCTTCCAAAAGATGCTTAAGCTTAAACTATTTCCACGCCTAAAGACAGAGTTGTAGTTGACTTGTCACATAGAACACAGTAGTTGCAGTGTTTCTGTTTTATTTTGAAATAGAGTGATGCTGTACACAATTAGTTTTGTGATGTTCCTCCTGGAAGCTTTGCATCATGACAGGTTCTATCCAGTAGGCTTCTGAAACACCAAGTCACGAGGTGCTGTGGATTTCCTGGGTAATTGGTTCCCTTGGTATATAGGAGCACTAATTAATTGTGCTGGGCTAATTAATAGGTGCCGCCTGGACAGCAGACACTGGACCATCTCTGAGGATGCTAACATTTAGCAAGTAAAAATATTTTAAAAGTTTTTGTTTGAAACCTCTCCAACAAGGGCAGGTTCAAGCATAATCATTATTGTTCTGCAGAAAGCTGATGCCCTGAAGTGATGTCCTACAAAATTTTCATCAGCATAGATCTAAATAGTGGTGTTGTGGGTGATGAAAGTGTTCTCTAGATTTTATTGTCTCATCTTCAGCTTTATGAATGTTTTTGCTGAAACCTGAAATTGCTTAGAATTGCATCTAATGTAGTACATATTAAGGAAGTAGATAACTTTTGTATGTAGCTTTGAAAAATTCTTGACCTGTTTTAATAAAGAATAAATTTAGGAATGAACATAAGACCTTTGTCTCTTTCAGATGACTTTTATAATTCGTTTGCATATGACTGCATACTTTATGTATATATTTAAGTTTACTATTGATGTGGCCTTTTTGAGAGTGACTGTGGTGCACAAACAGGTACTTCAGTCTTAAAAGGTGAATGACAGACACACGTTTAAAATGAGAGTGGGGAGAAAAAGAGAAACGTGAACATTAGTTTGAAGAAAGCAAAACACCACAAAATTCCTGAGCAGAGTTGTATTCAGGTGGATGAATGGAACATACCTGTTCCATTTTTATGGTGTAAGGGTAGAGAAGAAGAAATTGTGCCTAACTTTCAGCCAAAATGCAGTCTCCGTGTAGAATAATGAGTGAAGATTTCAAACACTGCATTACCTTTAGGTCTGGGGAATTCCCTAGGGCTTCTGCAGTTACTTTCATTCTTACCCTACATGTCTTTTTCAGTATGTCATCAAAAAGTTAAACCTTAGAAGTGCTTCCAGCCGTGAGAGGAGAGCAGCAGAGCAAGAGGCACAGCTCCTGTCCCAGCTGAGGCACCCCAACATTGTTACCTACAGAGAGTCCTGGCAGGGGGATGATGGCCACCTCTACATTGTGATGGGCTTCTGCGAGGGGGGAGACCTCTACCACAAACTCAAGGAGCAGAAGGGAAAACTCTTGCCTGAGAATCAGGTGGTGGAGTGGTTTGTCCAGATTGCCATGGCACTGCAGGTACAGTGAAGTGTAGTTCTGTCACCTTCAGATACAAACTTGACTTTTTATGTATTTAAAAATTCGAGCTAAGCTGCAGCCTTTGGATTCCTGTTTGGCTGGGTTAGCATCTAAATACAATGGTATTAGTACCTTAAAAATGCATCATTGCAGTCAAATCAACTATTTTAAGTTAAAAATTGCTGGCATATTTTATGTCCACATCTCTGTAGCACAGTAGACAGTGGTTGCCTTTTGGGTGTTTGCAACTCTTATCTGAAATGCTTCTCTGGTTTGAAAGTTTGCATTTAATTTTAAAAATGTAGCTTTTTTGGCAGGAAAAAAGCATATTATTTCAGAAGCATTTTGTGTTCAGTCTTTTTATTGCCGTTTTTAATGGTAAATTTAGACTGCTAATGCATAATTTCTATTAAACCTTATCCTACTCTTTTAAATTTCTAATTGGAGGTTATCGAGTTTTAAAGGCAATTGTTACAGCAATAAAGACCAGATATAGATGGTTAACTTTAAAGAATAAGAAATTGAACAGAAAATTCTAGCTTAAGTTGGCCGTTGTGGTCAAAAATACTCATAATTAGTGTATTGCCTGTTGTTTATTATGACTAATTTTCTTCCCTGATTATACAAAGCTCACATTGTAATTTCCTCTGAATTTTTTGGACTAAGATTGTCAAGAAATGAAAGCAGCAGAAAGTGAGTTACAGTCTTAACTTTGCACTTCTATTTTTTCTGCTGATTTACAAGGGCCACGCAGGGAGATTTGGTAAAAGCAGTGCCAAGTTTTGGGCCCCTGCCTGTTGTCAAACATTAAAATATGTTAATTTTTAATGTTATTTTGCCAGCACTGTCCTAGCAGGTCACTCCTGACCTTGAGAGCAATTTATGTGTTTCTTCTGCTTTTGTGTTTTCTTTCCTTAACTCGTGTAATGAGATTTTACTTTTCAGTGTAAATGAACCAATTAGGAGTTAATTAACCTTATTTATATGATTTTCCCCCTAGTATTTACATGAAAAACACATTCTGCACAGAGATCTTAAAACTCAGAATATTTTCCTGACACGAACAAACATAATCAAAGTGGGAGACCTGGGAATAGCCAGAGTATTGGAAAACCAGTATGACATGGCCAGCACTCTCATAGGCACCCCTTACTACATGAGCCCTGAACTCTTTTCTAACAAACCCTACAACTACAAGGTATAGTATGAAAATGTCATCTCTCTTTTCTTAGGAACATTATTTTATTTGTCTGAGATCATTACAATCTTATCTGTGGTTTTTAGTTTCTTATTCCTTCCAAGTCCTTTTAATCTTCCCAAAGACCAAATGAAAAATAGGAGAGAGATTAGTAGGAATGTTTGTTTCTGGAACTGTGTTTAGGAACTCATATCACAGCCAAGGTGTTCAGCAGGCAGCCTGTACCTCACCCAGCTAGAGAGACAGAGAATGGGAACAGAAGTATCAGTTTCTGTTAGAGAGATACACATTCTGAATTTATTATGTGCCAGCCAGAAAGTTTTGCACTCAAAAGTTGTATTAGAAATAACAGCAGCATTAAAAACAAAGAAAATTTTAATGAGAGGAATAAGCAGTGTTATTGTGGATTTAAAATAGAATAAAGCAAGCATGTTCCCCTTTTCAGCTCTTGCTGTAAACCATACACCACATAAATATGAGTGCAATGAGCAAGAGCTGAGGGGAAACTTCTTCCAATGAAAAATCAAAGTTTTTCATTTACAATTAGGACTGATATTGTACTAAAAAAGGAAACAAGCAACTCTCCCCCCAAAGGTAGTTGATTTATATGTTTCCTTTTGGAAAAAACTTGGGAATATTTGTAAGAAAATAATTGACTTGATCAAAATTAAAAAGAGAAGAGTGAGACTAAAGCCAAAAGTTTGCAATGGAATTTGGGCTTAATTAGAATGGTGTCATTAAAAGCCTCTTTGAAAGCAGGTAGCTAAGTCCAAAAATAAAGCTTGTACAATTACTAAGAAGTTCCCAAACATTTTCTGTTCCCCTTTTTTCAGTCTGATGTTTGGGCCTTGGGCTGCTGTGTTTATGAGATGGCTACACTGAAACATGCCTTCAATGCCAAGGATATGAATTCCTTGGCTTATCGAATTATTGAAGGAAAGGTAAAAACTCCAACATTTTTTTGCATGTGCTTGGATTTTCTGTCTAGAAACTGAGATTATCTTTTCTAATCAGAAATACTATATGGAGTTAAAAATACTTGCTTGTAACATACACCATCATGTGTTGTTTCGTGGTAGTGGATGATGTGATACCACACCAAGGGAGGTATTCCTATGTAGGTATGTCTAGAGTTTCTTGTTATCTCTTTGTGTAATGAGTATTTTGATTAGTTTTCAAAGTTCTGAGATGATTTCCTTAATTTGCTTCTAGTTTTGCATAAACGTTGCATAAAAATTAGATTACTGTGTGATGCCATTTTCCTGTTATGTAAAATTAGCTTATTTAAGTGTCTTCTTGCTTTGGCATATAATGAAGTTAATACTGATTTATTTTATATAAATTTTAAGCCTATTTACAGAACTTTGACTGTTGATATTAACAAAATTTGGAACAGTTCTTAGACACACTTGGGATTTCAATATTTTGTTTAACATTAAGCAGTTAGGTAACTTTTAGCATTTGAACAACGAGTCTGTTTTTTATACAAAATTTTTATGTAGCCAACCATAATGGTCACACATAAACATTCTAAAAGTAGCCCCTGTTGATGAATACATTAAATAATATCAGGCTTCCCTTTCCTTTCACAGCTGCCACCCATGCCAAAGGATTACAGCCCACAGCTAGTAGAAATAATACAAACTATGCTCAGTAAAAAACCTGAGGAAAGACCTAGTGTGAAAAGCATCCTGCGACAGCCGTATATCAAACAACAGATTTCTGTGTTTTTGGAAGCCACAAAGGCGTAAGACATTTGAGTGATTCTGTGCAAAATAGTCATGTTATTGTCATCTTTTTTTAACAACTTTTCCTAGGTTATGTAGTGGGATAAAATAAGTTTTGTTACGGGCAGCTACCAAGCATATGAACATGAGTTTCTTTGAATTCCTTGAGAAATATGAGCGAATTAGAGTGGAAAATCTTTTTTTTTTCTGCAAATGCAGGATAAAACTGCATAGTGCTTAGAAATACAGAATTGGTAGAGAAAACACTTCCTTTTGATATACACTGATGTAATAACTTTTCTTTGTCAGGTTTAGTCAGTTATTTTACTGCTTCCAGGTAGAACTGACCTGGTGCTCTGCAGAATAAGTGTACATTGCTGGCAGAGTTTGAATCATGCTTTTAAGGTTCTTTTCTAGAATTGAAAATGAGGGTATTGTGCACAGTATCTGATGCTCTTTGTATGAAAGCTCTTTAGTGGAGTGGGTTTTTTTAAATTAGTATAGTCTAAAGAAATATTTTAAGATCTTGTTAATAGTAATCGAATGAGCAACTTTCATTTTATTTACAGGAAAGCTGCTAGAAATCATAAGAAAACAGTGAGTTCTAAACCTAAAGACCCTTGTTCTGTCATCTCAGCAAAGAATGAATCTCGCAGCAGGAATGTTCCACACCAAAACCACTCCTCTGAGCAAGCCAGAAAATACAAGGTTGTAAGATATGGGGTTTTTTTACCTTAAAAAAAAAAGGCAACAAAGCCCAAATCCCTCTTGCTTTTTCTAGATTAAAAACTCAGTTTTATAAGAAAGCATGAGCATTCCTGAAAATATTAGATCTGAATCCCAGAAATGTGGAAGATTCATATTAGGGAATTAATTGTTTCTGGATAAGAGTGGAAGTAATTAAACACCTATGGATCCATGAAGCTAATTGCAAGATCTATAAGATGTTAACTGTGGTTTTATGAGTTACTCTTGGAGTATTTGGGGTCAAATAATTTTTCAAATATTTCATGAAAAGTGGTAGTAGTTTTTTTCCAGTCAAAAGCATATATTTAAAAATAATTATAGTCACAACCAAAATTGTTTATTGTTTAAAATTCTTCTCAGTGGTTAGAACAAACCTTTTGTAATGGTTAATCTTGTGCATTTTTTTTTTTTTAATTTCCTGTAGTAAGTCTGCTGTTCTGGGTTTGAGCTTTCAGTGCTGAAATACTGAATATATGTGGTGGAGCACATCATAAAATCTCTTGGTGCTTGTTCCTCCCTTAGGGAAGAGCCAGGAGAGTACAGCTTTTCTTTCATGGTCCTGGTGAAAAGTAGCTGTATTCCATGTGTATAAACCAATACCTGAAATAGGTAATTTGCAAATCTGTATCTCTTTAAAAATGTGGATTTTGACTTTTTTGAGGCTCCTAATCTGTTATTGATCATAATTTTCTTCCAGTTTATGTGCTCTGGTATGTTCTTGATTTTCCTTAAGTGCTTTGAGACATCTTTCATATGTGTGTAAAACCCAAAAGATAATGACTTTTTTTGTTTTTCTTTTTATCCTAGGATGAAGAAGACTGCATCAGTAAATGTAAAGCCACCAAATTTTGTCCCTCAGAGAAACCAGCTGTTGAATTGGAAAGAAAATCAAGCAAAAATGATGTGAACAGCTTGGGAGACTCCATAGCTACAGTCAGTGGAGTGAACATTGATATCTCCCTGCCTGAAAGGATGAAGTGTGAAAGGTGTGGCAGCGAGTGTATTCCAGAGAATAACAAAGCAAAGCATTTACATGTTCCAGGCCTTTCTAAAATAACATCTAATAACCCACCAATTAAGGAAGATGGACAACAGCAAAGAGCAAAACAGCCTTTTAAAGCTGCAAGTGTTGAGTCTAAGCCATCTTCTGTTGATTCTGTAGAAGAGGATGATAACACTTTGAAACTCCTAGAGCCTGTATCAAAAGACCAAAAGCAAACTGAGCTGGTAATGCTTTTATGCTTATTTGAAGTAGATTAAACCAGTGGCCAGCTCTTAAAATTTAGAGAGCTACTGCACGTGTTTTTCTGTCAAAGTGGGATGTTGCTGATGCAATTACTGAGATTCTTAAGTAGTTAGCCTTGGGTTCAGATCTTCAAAGGCAATATGGTGAGGTAGTTTTGGGATTGCATCTATATAGATTATTTGAATTCTGGTTTTACAGGAGAAAAAAATTGGTTTTCCAGCTGAAAACAGAGAGGGTAAGAATAGTTTTTAAACTTTTGTTCTGTGTTGTAAATAGGCCTGAATAAATCTTGATTTGGATGGGGGGCTAATTGGTGGTGATTGTCTTTTACTGCATTTTGGTCTACCATGAGCTTTTTAATGAGAAATCATTATTTGTTGCAGAGTTTGGATTCTACTGAAAAGCTGCTAGCACCCTTTATTCCTGTTGTAATTCAAGTAAGTGTCCTTCTTTGAAGGTTTAGTAGCTAAAAATGCTGTAACAGCAGGTTTTTTATCTCTCAAATAAGAATTTATTGTGGTTGTACCTGTGCCGTGTTAAGGTGGTTGCAGTCCAAATAGTAAAGTGGCCTGTTTTCACATCTTTTAAGAGTTTTGCGTAAATCTGGAAATGACAGGACTGCATTTTTAAAAAAATGCTTTTATTTATTAGGATGATGTCAGTCATGGAACTTCAGGAGATGCTCAGGGAAAAATGACCTTTCACATGCAGCCTCACAGCTCTGTCAGTGAGCCCTCTCTCTCACGACAGCAGCAGCAGAAGAGAGAGCTTCCTGAAGGCTGCTCAGAGAAGGTGCAGGTACTTGAAAAATACTTCTCTTTCCTTTAAGACTCTTGTGTTTTTCCTCTTTAAATGTGGGACCAATTTTCTAAAAAAGAAATGTGTGTTTTAGTGCTGTTCTTGTTTACTGTGTGTGTCTGTAAAACTTCAGTGGTAGCAGTAGTCACTGAAGGTGACTATTACAAGCAGCCTGGGTAAATCTTTGAAAATCCCAGCACCTCACAGGGATGAGGTGGGTGTGCTACATGGGCTGTGCCTTTACTGGGTTGCATTGTTTCCTAGGAAGTTCCATCAGGACTTCTCACTGTTTGTGACTACAAGTCAGTACCTTTGGATAAAGCTACTTGTTGTGGGTGGTGGTTTAGTAGTGCTTTAGAACAGATGTGTAATGGCTGCCCTGAGCTGAGTGCAAACTGTAGGAAGAAAATCTTGGCATACACACAGGATAGAGCTCTTGTTAGTTCTTCCATGCTGAGCAGGGAGGTTCCTTTGGGGAAAGGCACAAGGCTAGAGAGAAGGGTGATTGGTGATTGATAACCTGGTTTTCTCTTTGGGTTTTGCTGTTTGGGGTGGGGACAATTGTTGCAAAAGCATCGGCAGAAAAATATTCTGGAGGAGGGGGATAAAATGTAGGGATGGAAAGAAATGGATGCAAGCAGAGATGGGGAGAGGGAAGGATCATGCTGGGAGATGTGAAGATGTTACAATAGGATTCAAAATCTCTGGCGTCCAGCTTTACCATGCAAAAGTGTCTTCTCAGCTGCAGAGTACTAAGACTTTTAATAAAAAAAGTATAAATTCTTGCTCATTTCTCTGTCAAGTTCAGAGCAGTTTCTCCTCGGCCTCTACCTGTTCCTTCTGATGTGACCCCAAAGACAGCCCAGAGGGGTGCAGAACACCCTGAGCCTGCAGATAGTGCCAAACCCAGCCAAGCAGCCATTCCAAAGGTTAGTGATGAAAACTGTGCCTGCTTGTTTTTGTCTCGTTCCTTCTGAGCAGTTTGTTCCATGAGTGTGTGCACCGTGAGTGAAGAAACGTGTGGTAGCTTCCTCTGCCTCACAGAAGCCCTGCTCAGTGTGGGATGAGCCTTGCTCAGCCTTGGAGGTCAGAAGCTCCTTTTCTAGAGTTCAGATTGGTCGCATTGAAGACAGTTTTATAATAAATAATTAAGCATTCAATAATAGCTCCATCTCCCATATCAGTTGAGAAACATTTTTTGCTTAATGGGTGATTAGGAAACAAAAGCCATAATGGTGATTGCAAATTAATATCAAATTAACTTCCTTTGAAGGAGCGACCTTTGTCAGCAAGAGAACGAAGGAGGCTGAAACAGTCTCGGGAGATGCTTCCCTCAGGTAATTTTAATGTTTCCATGTTAGCAGTTTAAGTAGATTAATAATTTCTTTGTGAAGAAATGATAACTTCTTGGCTGTTCTTCACTGCCAACTTCAGAATGGTGCACTAAGGGGCTAGTTATGTGTTAAATAAAAAAGTTGTTAACATGTCTGTATTTTTCTGCTTTTTAGTTATGCTCAGTTGTGTTCTGTGTTGACAACTTGTCTTTGAAATGTACATGAAATATAGAATATTCACTTCCAAACAGAAGCTTCAATGTTATCTGTTAGCAGAACACCTACTTCCCTGCCTGCCTTCTGCTAGGTGATAGATTTTTTTCTTTCATGAGCATGAAACTAATTCAGAATACAAACAACTTAGTTGTAAATACTGTCAAAATGTCATCCTTCCAGTTGTTCCAGCGAGACAGTCATTAAATAGTGCAGGAGTTGAAGTGAAGTCACTTGTGGGAAATTGTGTTAAAGTTCCTCAATCCTCTTCAGATCCCAGTATTTCTCAGGTAAACTTTGTCAAAAGTATTTCTTCCATGTAGGAACAGTAATTTATGCCATGTTGCTGAATTACTTTCAGCAATTAGAGTTTTCGTTATTTATTCCCTCTTCCTTAGAGAAAGAGAGAAGCCCACTGCCTGTCTGATGATGAGCTAAGCTCTTCCACAAGCTCTACAGACAAGTCTGATGGTGATTCCAAGGAGAGGTAAGGATTTTGTTTAATACTATGCAAGAGTTTTCACTGCTATACTGGATCTTGACTTGGAGTGGAAAAAAAATGGTTTTCACACTTTCTCTCTGCATAGTGAGTGATTGAGAAGTATGTGATGCACAGAGCAAAGTGCAGCCCCATTGAATTATTGTCTCTCTGTGACTATACACTTTCCATGCTCAACTTTCTGGGCTGTGGGATTGTGTCCTTTTGGTTTTGTGAACTGTAGCTTCCCAGGAAACCAGTCTTCCAGAACCAAAGGACATCTACCGTCAGGAGGCATTAAAAGCACAAGTTAAAAGGTGCCAATGTGCTTCCTTTCCACTGTAAATGAGGCTTAATTTATCTCTGATTTTTATCAGTGTAAGCAGCTTTCAAGAGTTGAAATTTGTTGCATTACCAGAGTGAGCAGTAGCCAGTAGGATTGTGAAGTTTTGCAGTGAGAGTTTTAAAATGGGCTCTGAGCCATTGTAAAATGAAATAGTACTGATGTTGCTATTGCTAAAATTGCTCCACAAGGAATTTAACATAGAATACTTACTAGAACCTCAGTAAACTCATTGGAAGCCCTTGGAGTGCAGCATGGAAGTTGCATTTGATGGTGACTGAATTATTTCTTCCTTCTCTCCTAGGAAAAGCAGTGTGAATGAAATGAATGACTTGGTGCAGCTGATGACATGGACACTGAGAATGGACTCCAAGGAGAGCTCTGAGTGCTGTGTAACCTCGACCCCAGCCCCAGAGTTTAAGCTTAATAGAAAATATCGAGATACTTTGATTTTGCATGGAAAATCACCTGATGAATCAGAAGAATTAAAAATAGAAGAGATTCCTTCAGGTCTGTTGCTCTGGGGTTCTGTGGTAATAGTTAAAGAGTCATCCCATATTCTTCTGCAGAATATGAAAAGTGTCTGTACTGAAAGTAATTACTACTGCACTGATTTTTTTTTATTTATTTTATTTTTAATAGATATGCTATTGGTCCCTTACAAGATTAGGAGAATGGTTGAAATCCTGAGATCTGATGTGGTGCAAGGATTGGGAGTTAAACTTCTTGAGAAGGTCTACAGAATCATGGAAGAAGATGATGAAACAAAAAGAGAGGTGAATGTCTTTGATAATAAAATTGTTTCATTTCTTTTCTGAAATGAAATTGTTTCATTTCAAAAAATGAATTGTTTTAATTTCTTTCCTAGATAAATAAGCAAGGTCTTGACCCTATTGAGATAGGGTAAACCTTGGTTCCAGAAAGTCTCTGTGTAGTCATGGGCAGGCAAGGACCTAAGTACATTGTAATTTTCACTCTTAAGTTAGATTCTAGATGTAGACTATGTTCAACTGCAACTTCTTCAGAAACCATTAGAGCTTTAGAATTGTACCATGGTCCCCGAGTTTGAGGAAGGTGTGAGGGATGCAAATAACTTTACTGTGTACTGTTTCTTCAGTAAGAATTTCTTCTGTCTCTCAAATTTTTGCCTTCAAATTACTTGCCTTATGCCCCTTATGTCCAAAATAAGAAATTATTTAACATCAATCCTCAATAGAGGCGAATGAAGAATACCTCCAGGTCCTTTGTTTCAAAACTTGGTTACACTTACCCAGGCAGTATTTGATTTGTAACCTGTGAAGATCTTGTATTTTAAATCTTTTGGGTGGGATTTGAAAGTCTCTTGCTTTTAAACAACAGTGTTCATTTTTCTTCTCTCTCACCTACATTGCCAAGCTTCAAATGCTTCTTTCAGCTGAGTGCTTTGGGATTTTTTTGTTAATATTTTAGTAGCTTCTGCTTTTTTTTTCCACGCCAATAAACGTTGTGGGTTTTGTTGTGTGTGTGTTCTGAACAGCTGCAGTTACGGGAGCACATGGGAGACAAGTACGGGAGTTACAGTGCAAAGGCTCGGCACCTGAAATTCCTTGAAGAAAATGTGAAGCTCTGACCAGAATCTTTTCCTTGCAGAAAACAACTGTTTTTTAGCTCCTTTGATAGACTGGACCAGCTTACAAAGCATGTTCGTCCACTCATGTCCTTTGCTAGAATAAGGAGGTGAACTTGCAGAAAAAATTAAGAGTTTGTAGTAATATTTTTCATGTTACAATGTGAACCAGACTATCACTTTCTCAGAAGAGAAACTGTTTAGTTTTTTTTTCTCTTAAAAAGTTGTTTTCATAGATGCAAATAGGGGTGGATACCAAGTTTTGTATACTAAGGAGTGTCAAGAAAGATTATGTTCTGGTTTGAATTTGTCATAGCAAAAGGTTTTTGATATGGTCTCATACTAAATATAGTAACAAAATCTCTGCCAAGGCTCTGATGTGATAAACTATAACCTATTACATCAGATAGTTGTGAAAATTTAGCATGAAGAGACAATTACTGATTTTTGTGGAACTCGAGGTCCTCAGGTTGTATAAATTGCCAAGTCCAAGTGCTGAAGGGGGCAGCTGTACTGCTTGAAAGGAGAGACATTGCTCGTGAGCTTTGTTGCTGGGAGAGTCACCAAGGTAGGGAGAAAAAAGCATTTGGTAACAGGATAAAGTAAGTCTGAAAATGTTTGCAAGGAATGCAGCCATGGTTACCATGGTTCCAGCTGGAGAAATCCCTTTGCCTTACAAATACCAATTCCTTTTAGGAATGCAAGTGCCCAAGACCAGAATCACTTAGGGAAAAGATAAAACACTTATTTCTCTTTGTTTGCATCCACAGTGTCTCACTACAGCCCCCAGGCATTGTTGTATACCATACCTACAGGAAAAGCACATGTTTTTTAAACAATAAAGAAGTAAAATGGAATTGAATTTGTAAAATAAAATTATAAATGACCAACCTGCCTCTTTTCTGCCTGTAGCTGAAATGCTGTAACCTCCAGCAGCTGTGAGGGAGCTTACTAACTAGTAAAATAAAATGCCATACCTATGGATCCTGCTGCCTTTCACACACATGCTCAAGTTACAATGTTTCAAGAGCTATTCTTACTTCTTGTTCTCAGAGAAATTGATTTAAAACAAAAACTGGCCCTCTGCACCCTCCAATCCTAGAACAGTTATTTTCAGAACTCTGGGGTATGTACCATTTCACAGTATTTGTTACAACCTGGCACTAGTGACAGCTTGTTTTGCACACAGTTAGAAATATTTCAGTAGAAGTCCAGCTGTTTATTATCTTTTAGGCTATGACAACAGCTTAGCTAGAATTAATTTGATTTACTTTGTTCCTTTTTAGTAAAATACTCAAGATGTGACCTCCAGTAGTCTTCTGAAGTTATTTCCCCCCTCCCTGTGTTCCCAGTGACTCCCAAAACTCCAGACCAAATTTCCAGCTGTCATGCTCCCTGCAGAGCTTAGTTTTATACAAAGCACTAAGAAAAAACCCAAACACTAAGCCAAGAAGTTATTTCTCAATGGAAATTAATTTAACAAACAAAGTAACAGCCTGGAAACCATAACTTTTTAGCTTTTAGAATGTCTCTTTGGCTTCCTGTCTGCTGCCTTCTTCTCTTCTGTGCCCGACTCCTGGACTGGCAGCCACTTGAGGGGATTGCGGCGGTACATGGGCCATGGAGGGAGTGTCAGCTGAGGGCAAAGGAGGGGAGTCAGAATCATGCACACTGAGATGAGGCTAAAGAGCTGTTCTGTACAGCTGCTTAAGAAAATCTTCATCCCTGACTTATTTAGTCCTAATAAAATTCATACAATTTTACCTATATTTAAGGTTTACATTGCAAAGTCATGCTTAAGTATGTGACTAAAGCACCCCAGGTTGTTGCAAGGAGGACAGCAGTGACCCTGAAGAAAAAAGGACTCCTGAGGTGACACCAGCATTCCCAGCCCCTCCCACACTGCAGTGAGACCCTCCCCTTGCTTGGTACCACGGGTAAGTAAGGAAGGAGCAGATGGATGACTATGCCAGAGAGTTACAGGGGCTTTTCAAAACAGTGATGTGTGTGTGTGTGTGTGTGTCTTGAGTAGTGATTTGTCAAATTGTGCTGAAAGGTATATGAACCACATGTAGAACTGGATTGGGAGTGCCCCAGTAGGAATGGGACAATTTTCATGCATGGACAAGGAATTACTCCTGAAATTCCATATTCTGCCTCCTTGTCAGGGCAGGGGACAGCAGCAAAATTGTCCTGACAAGCTGCTACTGCACAGAAAGCCTCCTTGTCCTTTCTGTTACCAATGCTGTCAGCTGGACTTTAACTTATAATTGAAATGAAAAATCAACTCAAAAGTGGTATTAAATTGCAAAAATTCTGGTAGCACTTCAAAAAAAAAAAAGCACTTAATGGGCTGGAAAGCAGTTTATGCAGATCAAAGGAAGCACAATGGATTAATAAATCTGAATTGCATAGCAAACACTAGTCTGTGCTGACAGCCCCTCAATTAAGCAATTATTCCAGATTAAACAGTGCATGTATTTTTTGGTTTGGAGAAAACATTCTTACCAAACATGATAAAGCAAATCCAGCCATAACTATGTAGACAGTCCATCCAAACTGTTCAGTGATGTATCCATAGATGAAACCAATTACCTAGAAAAAAAAAAATAAAAATCAAACTTTAAATTAAGAAAAATATTTCCCATGACATGATTAAGTTGCAGGGGTACATTTAAGAAAATACAGGTTTTTCAACAGCACATACATCTTTCCTACCTTTCATACATCTTTCTATAACCTTTTCAGAATTGCATGCCAAGGAAAACAAAAGGTGGGAGGACAGAAAGTTTTAATCCACGACAACCCCTCTGACTTTGTTTAAAGCTTTTAGTGACCCCAAACAACAAGAAAACTGTAAGATCAGAAAACAAAATAGTCTTTTAAGTTCTCACCCACAGGTCTACTATACTTACTGCAGAGACAAGAATGATTCCTTGAAAAATCTGTTCTGCTAATTTTTGGCCCTTGTAGTCCTGTGGAAAAAGACACTTTTTAGTCAGTTATTCAAACACAGACCTGCCCCTTTAACTCTTTCAGGTTAGATCCTACAGTCTACCTGACCATGGGTTCTCAGCATTTTTGTTCAACTTTCAAAACAGATTGGAATGACTTTTCTTACAGTGGCTGAAAACACCTCCTCTGCAGGCTTGACCACATGACCTAGAAACAGAAGCAAGCACTGTCTGATCAGGGTAAGTAATGCAAGTTCAAAATCCCATTGTAGTCACCTTAACATCACTAAGTAGAAGCTGTTATCACCACAGAAGAGGGTGTGGCATCCGTGTTTTGGAGAAGACTGACAGGTATCTCTAGGGGGGGTGCCAATAGGATGGTGCCAGACTCTCTTCAGTGGTGCCCAACGACAGGATGAGGGAGCAATGGCCATAAACTAAGACACACTAAGTTCTACCTCAACAGAAGGGAAAATTGTATGTTGAGGATGGGAGAGCGCTGGGACAGGCTGCCTAGAGGGGTTGTGGAGTCCCTCTCTCTGGAGACATTCCAAATCCACCTGGATTCATTCCTGCTCCAGGTGACCCTGCCTTTTCAGGGTTGGACAGGATTATCTCCAGTTCCTTCCGAACCCAACTAATCTATGTTTGCATGACGTTAGAAAACGTGGCTCTCCGGGAGCCTTCAGTCCGTCTACAGCAGAGGAAGGAAAGCACAGAGGGGCGTCCCTTACACAGCCGCGTAATGCCTTCCTTTTACAACATACAACATCGGAGTCCCAGCTCCCAGGTCAAAAGCCGGAATTACACGGATTCCCCTAGCCGTGCCTCGTACACGGGTGCCAAGGGGACACCAAAACGTGCGCCCGGCCGTGCCGCGGGCGGGCCCTACCATCTGCGTGGGGATGGAGCGGAACACGCTCAGCATGGCGGCGGCGCTTCTCGGGCTTCTTCCCGCTTCTCTTCGCAGCCGTCTCCGCGCTCCCGGGCGGGGCTCTGTCGTTCGCGGGGCGCGGCGCGGCCTCCCTGCGGCTACCGGCGCTCGTCTCGGCGGAGCGGAAGGCGGCTGCCGAGCTGGCCGGAAACACGCCCCGTCCGCCCCGCCCCGAGCTCCGTCGGCCGGGAGCGCCGCCTCCAGCCTCGGTTATCGCCTCGGCGCCGCCGCCGCCGCGGGGCTGCTCCGCTCCCCGCCGCCCGCAGGTACGCATCTCCTCGGCAACGGCGGCTTCGCCCCGCAGGACCCCGGCCGAGGCGCCGCGGGGCCGCCTGTCGGGAATCCGCGCTAACTCGCCGGCCCGCGGGCCGCCCTCCCGCCCGAGCCTCGGGCTCGCCTCAAGGAGCCGCCGGCGCCGCCGCGGCCCCGGTAGCGCGGGGGGTGGCGGCGGTCAGGCACCCGGGCGGGCACCCGCGGTGGCGGCGCGGGCGGACGGTCCGTGAGGGGCCGGGGCGGTGCGGGAGAGCCGGGCACGGACCCGCCGACCCCGGAGCGGCAGCGTGCCCGCAGAGCAGCTCGGGGAGCGCCGTGTGTGTTTTACTGTGGTCCGTGACCACCCCTGTGCGTGCGGCGTTCTGTCACTGCCCTCAGCCCGGCTGCCGCGTGTCGCTGAGGCACCGGCCGTGTCCGCGCTCGGCTCAGCCCTGGCGCTGGCAATTGCAGAGCGCTTCGTTCCACAGCGGGACGTGGCGTTGTGTGCTTCCCAGGCAAAGCTCCAGCTGTGCGGCGGTGCTCGAGACAGAGCTCAGGGCAGGGATTTTGTTGGGCCCCGCTGATGTGTCTGCCCTGAGGAAGAAATGCAGCGAGAAGGAGGTGGTTCTGATACATAGAACAGTCACAGAACAGTCTGAGGTGGTTTAAGTTAGGGATTTCACAAGTCTCTCACGTTTGTGGAATTTTGCGTGTTGTTAAAGAGCTTTCTGCGTGTTACTTGAGAGCTCCTTCACACGCCAGGATTCACAACTCTTGTCCTGATTTCACGTTGACGCTTAAATAATGAACAAGCATGTTTGATTTCTTACCGAAATTGCATTGTTGTGTTTCTACCACCTATAATATGATGGTGGTGCCTTCTTTCCACTTTTGTGATCTGTTCTGTGTGATGACACTTCAGCTGAAACTCTGATGTATGTATTTTATGTAGAGAATGTAATGGTTTTTAAAGCATATAATGCTGTTTGTTAAAATCTTGTAAACACCAAAATCTTGCTGCTGGTTAAGTATGGAAGGAAACTAATGTTTTATCTTATTGTTCAGGTGCTTCCAGTTCAGATAGTTAAATAAATAGTTTCAACAGTAAAGCACCTCTTCTCTCCCCGTTCACTCCTGGAACCAGCTGCAGAACTCAATATTCAACACCAACAGAACAGATGATTTGGGGACAGAAGCATCATAAAGTCACCCCAAGACAAAAACATACATAATTTTCCACATCTTCTCAGATGACTTTTGACTGGCAGGAATTTGGCTATTTTTTTTTTCCTGTCAGTGAAGTAAGTGGCAAGATCTGCGTGTCTCCTTTTTATCTCTGAGATCTTTAGCTATGTCATTGTAGTGGGGGGTCCCTAACATGAGAAGGACATGGACCTGTTAGAGTCCCTTTCCAGTGCCTAAAGAAGCTCCAAGAGAGCTGGAGAGGGACTTGGGACAAGCACATGGATGACAGGACAAAGGGGAATGGCTTCAAACTGACAGGGGAGCTTTAAATGAGGTATTACGAAGACATTCTTCCCTGTGAGGGTGGTGTGGCCCTGGCACATGTTGCCCAGAGAAGCTGGGGATGATGTCTGGCCATGGCAGGAGTTGGAACCAGGTGATCTTGAAGGTTCCTTCCAACACAACCCATTCTGTGATTCTGTGGTTGTAGTTATGTGCTTCCTGATGCCATACTCACTTTTTAAAATGTGACATACAGTTTCATCTCTTTGACAGAGGGAAACATTCACTGCCTTTGATACTGAAACTTGTGACACTCCTGTTGATAGTGTGCTATGCCTCATGGAAGAATGCACTGGCAGTGACTGCTGTTACTTTTTTCTTGCAGGTTTGCAGGAACCTTATGCTAATAAAATAAGAATAGAAAAATGACGTTAAGGAAAGGTATGTGTGTATGTGTTTGTCTGATTTTTTTTTTAAATATCTTTTGTATCTGAGTTTCTCAGTTGTTGTCTGGTTGTATTGATAAAGATTTTTCTTCTTAATTTTCAGTGAACATTTCCATTCTTATTGTGGCTGTTATTATATTTTTGTTAGTTATTCATCATAACTTCCTAAGCCTCAGTGACTTCCTGAGACGGGAATTGTCAGGTATGCTGTGTTTTATTTTAATTTAAAAAAAAAAAAAAATATTTTAAGATTTAGTGGGAAAACACATGCTCTGGCCAGACAGAACCCACCATGTGGTTTGGGTGAGTGAGAGGGGGAAGTTAATGAGGTTATAGCAGGGCAGAGGGGACCAAAGGTAAGTGCAGACTACTGTAGCTCAGCCTTTTAATATGTTATGCTGTGTGTGGATATATGTGGTTAAATGTGTGCAGTTTTCTGTAAATGTGGTGTTATTCTATTCGTTAGCATCTCAGATTCTCAAAAGCACATGCTCTTAGTGTTTGATACTGGCTCACTGTAATCCACACCTCAGCTCAGACATCCAAGTGTATAACAGAAATAACTGAAGTGTTGGGAATTTTAGTGTGGTAATAATAATATAATAAAAACAAGTATGTAATTTTTACTCCACAGATCCAAGTCCCTTAGGACTTCAGCCTATAGATTTCATTCCTGCAGCTCCCCAGAGGCTGACAGATGAGAGGAATGACCAGGAGATTTCTGTGGTCATTGCAGCCTCAGACGAGAGGCTCGGAGGTGCAATTGCAGCTATGCACAGCATTTACCAGAACACCAGATCTAACGTGGTTTTCCACATTGTTACTTTGAATGATACTGTGGATCACTTGAGGTAATGGTCTTTTTATTGGATTCCCACAACATGGTGAACTTCTGTATTTCTGAGAGGAGAGCAAGCTGCCTTTCCCTGGAGCTGCACTTCCCTCACTCCCAGTCCCATCTGCTGCTGCTTATGGCAGCTTTTTGACAGGGCTGCTGTGGGAGTCCCACCATTCCTCCTGGTCAGGTCTCAGGGATGGAAAAGAAACCTCTTTTCCAGTGGGCTTATATCCAACCAGTGAGGTTAGAGTTTGTTGGTGGAAGGGTTGTAAAAGGTACGTCTACATTTCATTTAAGCAATTCAAATGCTGGCAATCATGTTTCTCCATTTTTGTAGATTGTTCCTTGATCCTGTTATTCTAACCCACTTCTGTCCACACTGATGGTTTAGGGAAGGGCCTGTGATAACAGGACTGTGTATTTCTGATAAAACAAGAAGTGACCTCGTACCTTTCACATGTCTCAGGTGTGCAGTTGCTGACTCTGGACTTGCCCCTGTGACCACACAGGACAGCACCAATGTCAGCATTGATTCCATCCCAGATGTGTTTGTTGGGCAGGGAAGTGAATGGCCGCATCAGGATCTGTGCCACTGTTAGCTGGATCTCCTGCTCTTCCCTTGATTTTGTCTCATCTAACAAGATCTGTGCCTTTGTCCTGCTTGCAGGATGTGGCTGAGGAGCCCTCTTCTGAAAAATATGAGATACCGAATTTTGGATTTTGACCCTCGTGTCTTAGAAGGCAAAGTACAAGTGGATCCCCAAAAGGCAGACACCTTCAAACCAGTGAGGATGATGCTGTTTACTTTTTGCAATTAATAGTTAGTAACAATATATTTTGATGTTGGCTTTTGAACACAGCTGGAGATCAAAACCAAATCTGTTAGCATAGAAGCAATCTTTCATAATCAAATTCCTAAATTTTGGTAAAATTAAATATCTAGATAGTGAGAGATGGATTTGAATATCTACATATGCATGCCTAGGATCATTTTTTTGCTGCTAGCCACAGTGAAGCACAGCAGCTGGCATGTCAAGCATGCCAACACCTCAGAGATGCTGCAGATCTATGTGAAGAAATAAAAAATTCTTACATAGACCAGTCTTAAAGTTAGTTTATGAATGCATACGATCATGGTAAACCAGGAATTGATGGAACCTATTTATTTTATATTACTTGTAGGATATTGCTGCCTGTTTTACTTCCTTGATAGAAGTTGTCTTGGATATTAATGCCATAGACAAGTGCCAGAAAAATCAGTCAATTTCACACTTATTTGGGCAGTTTTTTCATTTAATTCTTCACTTTTCTTGCTTTGCTCTTCTCACAGTTAACCTTTGCAAGATTCTACTTGCCCAACTTGGTACCTCAAGCAGAGAAGGTCATCTATGTGGATGATGATGTAATAGTGCAAGGTATGGGACCTTTGTTAGCTGCCACTGGCCTTATGTTGAGGTCAGTATCTTATCTCTCACAGAACCCAAACATTTCTGTACAAGCTTTGTAAATTTGAGTGAATTGGGTTAAACTGAGTAGCTTTATATGCTGTAGCAATGGACTGAACAAAGCCTAACTTGACACTTAGTCAGGATGGCTTTTGGTTTTCCTGTGCTTGCTTCCATTTTCTAGATGATATTGTTGAACTTTACAACACTCCACTGAAACCTGGACATGCAGCTGCATTTTCAGATGACTGTGACTCAACCAGTAGTAAAGTTGCTGTCCGTGGAGCAGGCAATCAGGTTAGTTTTAGTCTTGTTCAGTGATAATGCTGTAGATCTCAGGCATTTGGCAATGCTGTAAACCTAAACATGTGACTGTCCCTGCCCAAACCAGTTTTACAAATGGGACCTACAGTTTCTGTTCAGGCACAGAAAATTACTTTGAATTTTTGCTGTGCTTTACAAAGAGAGCAATTCTGATTGTGGAACAGCAGGAGGTCTGAGAACATCAAAGGGACAATTTTTCATTTCTGAATGTATAAAAAGAACTTTATATGAGACTGGTACCATATTAATAATATATTATTAAGACCATGCAGCATTCCTTATATTGTGTTGTCTGTATAATAATATTTTTATTTTATCATATTTTTATTTTATGTTTTAATATTTTTGAAACATTACACCTCTTAAACTTTCTTTCTCTCATTTTAAAGAAAGGGATATTTACTCTAACAACTTCAACTTATTCCTGTCTATTGTGATTTGTACAGAATTTTTCTTTAGGAATTTCCCCCTATATATTAAGCTATTTTCTACTTTTTTCCCTCTAGTATAATTACATTGGGTTTTTGGATTACAAAAAAGAAACCATCCGAAAGCTTGCCATGAAAGCCAACACCTGCTCTTTCAATCCTGGAGTTTTTGTGGCCAATTTGACTGAATGGAAATTACAGAACATCACAAAACAACTGGAGAAGTGGATGGCACTCAACGTGGTGTAAGTACCCCAGGCTGGGGGTGCCACCATCCTAGGGCTTGGGTTCTGCTGGTGGCATTTCCCTCTTGAATGGAGGGCTGTGTGTGTGTGTCTCTGCTACAAGTGAAAAATCAACTGATGAGCACCCTTTCAACTTCCAGAGAGGAACTCTACAGTAAGACTCTGGCTGGCAGCATCACAACACCTCCACTGCTAATTGTATTTTACAAGCAACATTCCAGTATTGATCCCATGTGGAACGTCCGACATCTCGGTACGTGTGAAGCATTTGTAATGCTGCTCCCCCAGGGTGTTTTTCCAGGTCTGTAGCTGGACCTGGATGATGTAGCCAAGTGAGCTTTTATTCCCCTATTCTGTCCTTTGTTCTTTAGGAAAAAACACCTTTGCAATTTCATCTTGGGGTTTGTGGGCCTGAGTCTTTCCTGAATGGCTGGGGGTTAGTTCTTGTACTGACTTACTCACAAAATCCTTCTGGTTTTCCACAAATATATAGTATCTGATGTGATCCAAAGTGTTTGTTCCTGTTGAGAAGGGCAGACATTCATCCTACTGGTGAAACCCCAGTGCTGGGAGAGCTTTTTCAGGTTATATTTCTGATGAACAATACATAGGCTGCTGAATTCATCTGGGTGTTAAGTGGGTTTTAAAGAACTTGGAAGGCAGTGTATGAAAACAGACACAGATCGAAGTGACATTTAGTTGCACCTGATTGTTCTTCACTTTGCCCTTATTTCTGCCTTTCCTATTACCTCCTTTCCCCATAAATGGTAAGATTGTATTTGTTAAATCCTTTGAAGTTGGTGTTTCTGTACCTTTATTTCAAATGCTAATGCTTCTTTTTCAATTGAAGGGTCTAGTGCTGGGAAAAGGTACTCTCCTCAGTTTGTGGAAGCTGCCAAGCTGCTCCATTGGAATGGACATTTCAAACCCTGGGGAAGAACAGCTTCCTATGCAGAAGTCTGGGAGAAGTGGTATGTCCCTGACCCTACAGGCAAGTTCAACCTGATCCGCAGACACTTGGAAGCCTACGAAGCAAAGTAGAGTCCATTGGAATAAATGATGACGTTTTCTCAGGAAACTTCTGGAGCCAAGCAGAACATTTTCTTTTTAGCCAACTTGTATTACAGAGCTGACCTTGCCTTCTGGAGCACAAGGTGATGGATGCACTCATTCAGGTGCAGTTCTGAAATGCACGGTCCAAAGGAGGCTCGTGTCACTTGTGTGACACAAGATGCTACTCCAGCAGCACTACAGAAAACAAGGGAAGATCTCCACAAACGAGCACTTTTGTTGATGTCATTTCAGTTGTGTTCTCCTGCTCTTTACTACATGTCTTCTAGCAGGGGAACATTTTGTCAATTACAAAGTTTCTAAGAACAAAATATAAATTCAACTGGTGCTTGCACCAGCAAATCTTGCACAGCAATGCACTGTAATTAAGAGCTGCCTGGGTTTTGTTTTGTTGTTTTATTATCTTGTGAAATAATGCCCTCAACAACCCTTTCTTGCATGAAATCTCCCAACTGCTTAAGTCTTTCTCACAGAATTCTGCAGAATTGAATCCTTCTTTGAAAAATGAATCCTTCAAAGTATTATTTCACTATGCAAAATGGTTTTAACTGCCAGTGAACACCAAACCATTTTTTGTTAAGTGGCAGATGAAACTTGGTTCAAAAATAAAGCTAATTGTAACATGCTGACTCCAGCCTCAGGTAAATGGCAATCCAATTCCACTCTTGATAAGTTAATTGATCTGGCCTTTGTGAAAGTAATCTAATTCTAATACAGTACAAACTATTTATTTTGGGGACCAGGCTGTATTAATTACAGATTAATTTTGTCATTGTTGAGTGCCTTGTAGTTCTCTTGAGCGAGCAATGCTCTGCTAGTTTTTCCTGCTCTGCCTTTCCCCATCTGGGAACTCTTCAAGTGAGATGCCTGGGCCCTCTGCAGCCAGCTGCCCATCACTTGTGCTACAGGTAAGCTGGTTTGTTTTTTAGTAGTTGTATTGTTGAGTGATAGTTATTATCAGCTGATATACATACCAGCAGCCACTGTGCCAACTATCCCATTTAATAGAGGTTTGCACTCAGGCCTGTGAAGAGCCCTTAGTGGAGGATGTTCAGACAAAAGGCTTTGTGCTCATGCAATGACAGCTGAGTCTGCCTGGTCTGAAACACAGTTAACAGGAAGAAAACAGTTGTACAGGAGATATTTAGTGTCAGGCATTAATTGTAAATATTGAATTATTTGAGCAGCTGCAGGGCCTCTTGGTAATTCTCTTGCTCTCCCATTTCTGCTACAGGCTGAGCACAGCAGCACATCCTTATTACACAGTTTTGTTCTGTATTTACCAGTTATTATTATTACCAGGTATAACAGCTGCCATCAGGGACACTCTTGGTCAAGAGCACTGGAAGATCAATCAGCTTGTTCCCCAGTGGAGATGGATTACTAAAAAAGTCATTTACCATTTCCAGTGAAGGTTCAGAACATGAAACAGTGTTTGGCAGATCTAGCTGAAATAAGGAGCATCTTCTAGCCAGTCTTTACATGTGAAAATTCTACAAGTTTTGCAAAAAATTACTGAAAAGTTATGCTCTAAGGGTAAAGTAATTGTAATCTTCTAGGAAAATTTGATTTTGTGCATGAATGAAAATTCACTCTGAAATTTAGTCATTTGAACAGGATTAGAATGAAACAAGTCTAATTTATTTTTAAAAGACAAAGGGTTTATCCTCTTGAAAGGTCTTTTTATAAGGCAAAATGAACAGACTAAGCAAGTCTTTAAGGAATTTTTAAAATAGGCCTTAATACAGGAAATAAACTTTAGGATAAAGCTGAATACTAATCAGTTTCCTAAATCTGTATAAAATCTGGAACTATCAAGGGAGATGCACTATTATGTACATTATTTGACACAGCAATGATTGAGTTTCTGCAGCAGCTCTGGTTCTGCAGCACTTCTCCAGCTTCTGCTGCAACCCCAGTCTTCTTGACTGTTCTGAAAGGTAGTAGCTCTCCAAACAGTGCCTTCCCACCTGATTTGTTACACATAGTCTGTATTAAAATCATAGGCATCATCTTCATCTACTGGTTTATCTAAACTGAAGGACAGTGATCTAGAACGTTCATTTCCTGAGAAGAGAAAATCATGTTAGTGAAACCAGAGCAAATCCTGGAGGCACCAGAGCCCATTCTTGAGCCAGGGTTCTGAATACACACCTGCCCTCTGCCCTTTGGAATGTGTAGGATTCGTTTGTTGTTTTCCAGGCTTTGCTTTTCTGGTGATCTGAACTTGGCTTTCCTACAAATCAGAGGTCAGGCATTATTTAAACATCACTAATGAAATCTCCCATGCAAATGGAACCTAACAGAGCAGGGGGAGGGTGTGGATGTTCTCTTGGATAGCTGAGCCTCACTGCTGAGGCCAAGTGACATGGACAATTTTGTTTCCTTAATTCAGGAAAAAAGCCCAACCCTAGTGAAACCCTCATTTACCTCTTTGATATCATCATCATCATCATCATTGTCATCATCATCGTCATCATCATCCTCTTCTTCCACTTCATCATCGCTTTCTGTTGATTCCTCTTCCTCCTTACTTGTTTCCATGTTTCCCCACTCAGATCCTTCCTCTATCACTTTATTTTCCTCTATTGTCCCATTTGTCATTCCAGCTGACTGAAAAGCAATGCTGCTTGCTGGACTGGGGTGCTTTAAAGCTGCAGAAAACACAGAAGTGTCTGTTCAGTCCCTGTCACTCAGCACAGATGTGATGCCCAGCCCCTGAGTGGGGATACTGCAGTTCTGTCCCCTCCCTGCCACAGACAGGGCTCCCACACAGGGTTCTGCCACCAAGGCAAGGACAGTTCTCTGAGGAAAGCTTTCCCTGAGGCATCTACAGAAAACTGCTAGGAGCTGGGAAACTGGATCTGCGTATGGGTAAGTTTACCTAAGAGAGTTTAGATTAAATAGCAGGAAAAAAATTCTTTACTGTGAGGATGGTGAGGCCCTGGCACAGGTTTCCCAGGAAAGCTGTGGCTGCCCCATCCCTGGAAGTGCTGGAGGGGGCTCTGAATAATGAGGTCTGAGTGAAAGGTGGCCCTGCCCACAGCAGGGGTGTGAAACAAGACAGTCTTTGAAGCCCATTCCAACCCAGGCCAATCTGTGACTCTATGGTTAATGGTAGTCTGTTACAGGAACAGTCCTACCTTGTACAGTGTTGCTGTTTTCTTGTTCTAGGTTATTTAAATTAAAGCCTTCCCGCATTTCAGCTGCTTTTTGTTCTGTAAGATAGGGTGGTGGTTTCTGAAATCCTGGAGGTTGTGAGTAGTACTTTATTCTGGCTCTGAGAAAATAAAAATCAGCATTAAAAAATAACTACAGATAACACAGTTGAATCACTATTTAGAAATAAAACCCAGAACACAAAGCTCTCAAGCTAGTAACTTTTTAGTTCAGCAGATACTAAAATTTGACTCTGAAGTTGTCAACAGTATTAAGGGGATAGCCCACTCCTGAGAGGAAAATGCAATGGCACTTTGTCACCACAGATCAGCTGCCTGTAAAACCATGAGTTGTAGAAAAGCAGCTGAGCCACTTGAGCAAGGCAGATAGTCACAGTCAGTTACTGAATCTGAGTTACATTTATTCCTACCCTCAGAATATAGAAACCACCCTAAATTTCCACAGGAAGTTTGCCACATCCTTTCCTGTCTAGAAAAGGACAACATGGACTTGGTATTTGAGAGGAAAGCAGATTTCTGTTACAGAAACTGTCTATGGAATAATATGCAACAGGCTTTGACTCTGCTTGTGTATCCTTCACTACTTTAGAAAATTATCTGTGGATGGCACTCTCTAACTCTTGGACAGTCCAGCTCTTTACCCAAGTAAAATGTGAGAAAGGAAGGGAAAAAAGCAGCCTCTCCTTTCTAAGTACTTTGCTGGACTTGGTGCTTCTGCTGTGCTGGATTAACACTGAGAAAAAGGTGAGCAGCACAGAGCAAAGTTCATAGCATACGTACCCTGTCCAGTCACAAAGTACTAATTTAGCCATGCTTTCTATGTCAGGAACACCTCCCTTTTTCAGCATCCCCCTCTTCTGAGCCAGTAAAGATAAAAACTCTTCAGGGTCCCTGAAATCCGGGATATTATAGTGCATCATTACCTAGGGCAAAAAGAAAATGGCACATTTAGAAAGAGATGCCCACCTTCCTTACAGTTTTAGGAATTAAAGAGCAAATGAAGTGGGTAACAGTGAGGACAGAGTAAGTGAAAAGCTGTTTCTTCTCTCACATGTGGGACTAAACATTACGAAGCAAAATGCTTACTTCATCAACAAACTTAGCTGCCATTCACCCAGACTTGTGGGTGTAGAGAGACACCACTCTGGTCTGTGAAAACACTTCTCACAGAATTGAAAGGCAATTAAGCTTAGTTTAATTTGCTTGAAACTAGAGTGAAATCAGAGTTGGATCTGAGGTCTTCACTGTAACCATAGGACACAGAAAATATCATCATTTTTCACTCATTAGATTGTGTGGTGATGAGGTCTTAGAAGCAATGTTGTTTACTCTGGCTGTCAGGATCGTGGCATGCTGTTCTGCCTTCTGTTTGTAAGGATGAAGGATCACACTTGGCACTGCCACTTTGCAGGGTTAGGGAAAGCACTTCAAAAACTATCAGAATTAGCTAAAGCAAAATGAACTTTCGTTATTGGGCCTTAGAAATCTACAGAGATGTCTGATGCAGTGAGAGGTGTACAAGAAGATGGAGCTCACCTGCTGCTTACTGCAGTGATTTATGATGGCATTTACTCCTTCAAGCACATCTGCTGGGTCTGATCCTTCAGGGTCTATGATACTTCTCAAGGCCAGAGCCAGGGCACTGTTTGAAGGATCTGCAATTATACTTGGACTGTCCAGCATCTTTGTCTGCTTATCAAGGTGCACAATTTGCATGGACCTGTTCAGAGAGAAATGCACTATGAGCAGATAATCAGTGAAGGACTGGTAATGGTGAGGGATGCAAGACACAAAGCTCAGTGTTGGATTGAATGTACTTCATACAGTCAGTTTCAGTGTTTTGTCATCATGTGCTTTGTGTAGGATAGAAATTTAAACAAAGGAAACATTGAGTTTATACACTGTATCCCCTGGAGAGAGCTTGCATCACACACAGCAATACCTACCATCTTGCAGATTTTAAAGTGCATTTTAAACTGCACACTGGTGTGCTTTGCCCCTAATGGACTGAAACACAAACTCATGGTAAGTGAAACAACAAACAAGGAAAGGAACAGCTTTTATCAGACTGAGCTTACTTGGTAACACCTCTTGCCAGGCCAACATTGCAAGCACGCTTTCCTTTTAGACTGTTGATAATGCTGCTCTTTCCCACATTAGGGAAGCCTGAGGGAAAAAAAAAATCACAGAAATCCTTATAGCTTAAATGAGAAAACAGCTTTTTAACACTGATCAAAACAGCTTCTTCCAGGTATCTTTGCTAAGGTATGCATAAGTGTGAGATCAGAGTTGGATCTGAAGTCTTCACTACAGAAGTAAGACGAAGAATGTTTCCTCATTTCTCACACTTGTAGGATTTTTGTCAGGCATAAGGAAGGCAGTGCCAGTGGAGCACATATCCTGCCTTCCTTGTGCTCCCACAGATCCCCATGCTACACATGGAAGTGCACCATGGCACACTGTCAGCTCAAGTACTGCAACACTGAATGCCTTAGATCAAGGAATAATGACTAGAAAGCTCATTAGCAAACCAGGTATCAGCAGTTTTACCCAGTCTGTAATACAGGATCCCAAAGCTTTATGGGAGAAGGAAACTCCTCCTGTTTCTCCAAACACTTACCTACTACCCCAACCTGAATGGCTTTGTCTTGGGTCTTGCCATACTCTTGAAGAAGTTTCAAAAGGCATTTGCTTCCAAAATACTGAGAGGTTTCTGAGAAATCAACACGTGCACGTCTTTTTGTGACCTGTTCCTGCTACAGGATTCAAAGGCAAAAAAACACCATAATCAGGAGCTATGAAGGCAGATAAAATATGGATACTTAGATTCATTCATCTACTGTAATTTCAGTGATAAGAATTCCCCCACTGTACTGCAAAGCCCAATGAAAGTGTAAAGGTACATCCATCAGTCACAGAAGTGCAATCAAACCAGGCAAAAAGGAATTTTAAAGACGTTTCAACACGTATGACTGCAAACACATTACTTTCTCATGGGACAGCCTGCAGTGCTCTTACCATAGTCTTGTCCTTCATCATCGTTGCTGACTTAAAAGCAACTGTTGGAAACTCCTTCTTCAAATAATTCAACCATTTCTCTACGTTGTCCTTTGGCACTAAATCTGGGAAGAAGAGCAGTTCTTTCACTCCTTAAATTAATCTTACCATGACAAATAACGTTTGGCTGAGAACTCTAGTATAAAGTACTGGGTACATTCCCCAAAGGCACACAGAGTCTCGTTTTCTGCCTTAGCAGAACACATCACGATTAAATTTCTGGCCTCTGTATTAAGTTTTTAATACTGAGGTCTTGCTAGAAGACTTTGTATGGTACAGAATGATGTTCTGTCAAGATTATCCCACAATCCTTGCAAAGGCTACTCTACCACAAAGTATCCTTTGCTCTTGTTGTTGCTCTTGGCGTTTTATTTTCTTTATTTAGCTGCTGGTAACTTGGTAATTTCCAGCCTTTTTAGTGAGATCAGAGTTGGATCTTATGTCTTCAATGGAATCTCAAATTGATTTAAAATCTTCGTAGCTCACCTATCAGAGAATCACAGTGCCAGTAACACTTTGAAAAAACCTGTGTTTCTTACCAATTTTGTTCAGAATCAACAGCAGCTTTTTGTTTCCTCCAGAGCAAGTGACAGCTTTCTCTAGCTGAGGACACCGGCAGCCCATTGGATCTCTGGCATCCAAAACCTCCAGAACTACATCTGAGGCCTCAAGCACCTGGGTCAGAAAAAAGACAAGAATCAAATAAGGTATCACAGACCATATGACAACTTTGGTATAGCTGTGGCTTACAAAAATAGTTGTGAACACTTTCTGTTGTAAAATCCCTTACTTCAGTGTTGTAGTTTATCACAGACAAACTTTGTGTTCTAAACAGTAATACAAAAAAAAAAAAAAGGAAAATAACATAACAACTGGTCTTATTGCTGACTCTCATCTAATGATACAAAGATAGTTAAAGCATTTCACCTTCATGAGCTCCCTGCAGAATGATTTCTTAGAGTTTTTATTCAGTGGCTTTTTAATATTTCCTTTAGATTTGCCAGAGGATTCCTAAAGCAAATAAAAACAAAAGGAAAGTATTTAAATGAGAATTAGTGTCTAATACTTGTGTGCATATTCAGCATGAAAACATAACATGAACATGCTGCTTAAAAAGGAGAAGTTTCAGGATGACTTCTATACGTTCAAGGAATCAAAATCATACAGGGCCCCTACCTTTCCCTCTGTGCTCTCCTTGAGTGTGGCTGCATTCTTTTTAGCTTCCAGCTTCCTCTTCTTTTCATGTTCTTTCTGTCTGTTGAGCTTCTGCTTTTGTTTCAGTTCTTCAAGCTGATTGCAAACAAAACCCCAAAGATTGCAAAGATAAAATATCTTTGAAGGTGGTAAGGAAGAATGTTCTTTCTCCCCATTCCTGACCCAAGCTCCTGAGCCAGCTCAGTAGTCCTTACTGTCCAAGTGACTCTCAGAACTTTTTTTTTGCATCCTGCCCAGAGGCAGCCGTCCATTAGCTTGATCCCAAAATAGCAGCTCTGCAGCCACCACTACAGCTGATAAAGGTTGTTCCCAAGTCACATTAGTTCACAGTGCAGACAGCAGATCCCTATTTTCTGTGTAATCACATAATGTCATGATTTAACTCCCAGGACTCTGATGGGACATCTCTGCATCCCAGAACCACAGGGAATTCTGGCTGCATTAGAAACTACACTTCCAGTATGTTCACATGCACAGTGAGGAAATAAAAGTTAATAAAAGGGCAAATCATTGCACGCTGCACAATGTTGGAAATAAATATATTATTTTTCCAAAGCACAAGCCTACTGGGACCATCTACGCTCTGCCATGACTGCACCTCTGAGTGCACACTTAGGCACACTAAGCTTTCTTAAAGAAAGGGATGGTCTCAGTTCTTTACCACAAACTGTATTTTACCCTCTGCTTCCTTTGCTCCGCTTCCCGCAGAAGCTCTTCCTTAAACGGCGCAGCACTGGGAATTCCGGGATCTTTCTTGGGCTTTTTTTGTTTACGTTTCTTGGCCTCCTTCCTGACTTTTCGGTGGTGTTCTCTGATCTGAAGGCAAGCACAAGAAAAATTCCTCAGTCTGAGGTCAAAAACTTCAACGTAGCGGCCCCAAACCCGCCAAACGCAGCGCTGGGGGCCGCGCTCGGCCGGGCCTCACCTTCTTCTGGATCTTGTAGCGCTTGTGGCAGCTCAGCCTCTTGCTCGCCTTCCTCAGCTCTGCAATACACCGCGCCCGTCAGCGCCGCGCACCGACACACGCATCCCCGCCACCGCCGTTCTCCCAAGTCCCAGTCCCCGCTTCCCGCCGCTCACTTGGCCACGGGCGGCCGCCTCCTCCCCCGTGCTGGCCCCCTCCTCCCCCTCGGGCCCTCCCTGCCCGTGCCGGTGCCGCTCCCGCCGCTCACTCGGCCGCTTCATGGCGCCGCCACGTGCTCCCGCCGGCGGGCGCTGCCGTAAAGCGCGCCGGCGCTGCCCCGCCAGAGTGTCGCGCGGGCTCGGCGCGTTGGGCGGCCGGGCGCGCTTTGCGGCAGCGGCGGCGGCGGCACCGGCAGTGTCGGGACGGGCGGTACCGGCGGGACGGGACGGGCCGGGCCGGGCCGGGCGGACCCCGCGCACCCACCCCGGGTCGGCCGCGGCTGCGGGAGGTGGAGCGGAGCCGGCGGGGTGAGCGGCGCGGGCGGGGCGCGGGCCGGAGCTTGGAGGCCGCTGCCTCCCTTTGTGTGGCGGCGCCGCCCGAGCGCGCAGCGGCCGCGCCGGGCCCGGGGCGCCGAGCGCCGCCTGCCCCTGTCACCCGCCCCGGGCGCCTGGGCCGTGTGGCCGTCCCGGCCCTGGTGCGCCTCAGCCCTTCCCGCCCTGTTCCCGCCGTGTTTCCCGTGCCGCCGGCGGGCCGGGCCCGCGGGGTGACAGCGGCCGGTCCCGGGGCGGGCCCGGGGCAGCGGCGGGTCCTGCCCGCTGTGGCGGCAGCGGGGGGTGGGCTCGGGACACCGTCCTGTCCGGTGCCGGGAAAGAGGTTTTCTTTGTGTGCTGCCGGGGATAACACCTTTCCTCCCGGGCAGGGGCTCCGGCGCTTCGGGGCAGTTACCTGTTTGGTATCTTTGTTTCTTGTCCCTCTGTCGATAAAACGATGGATGTGTTGTCCCTCTCTCCTTTTCGCCAGCTTTGCCCTTTTACAGAGCCTGGTTGCTGGCATCCTGCTCTTCCCATCCCATAGCGGCTCTCAGTGGGATCGGTAACTGGGGGAGTTTCTGGTTGCGTTTCCCTCCCTTGTTCCCTTTGCTATATTTCGCATGTTTCGTGTTCCCGGTGAAACGTGGGAGATCCTGATAGCGATAAGTGCTACCCATGGAATCTATTAGCTTTTAGCTCTCCTCTGCCTGATGGCAGAAAATGAACTGTGTGCTAGAACGCATTGTTTTATTTTAAGTGTATTACGTCCGACGTGTGTAAAACCTGTTTCTGTAGGGTGGTTGGAGTGGATGACACTTTGGTCCGTCCATACAGCTTTTGGGAGAGACAGCCTTCTCACCGTTATATGTATCACTATACATGTGAAGTAGTAATGGCCAAAGCATCTCTTGCTGTGGTTTTGTGACATTTTTATGTCTGGTGGGGGCAATTACCAAGGAGATGCTCAAGCTCCTGTTGCATTGGAGGTGGCTCATTGGTAGAGGTGGAGATTCTTGGTATGACTGTTGAGAGACTTGTGAGCCAGCAGTGCAATTGTAGAAGAAACTTCAGTAAAACTCTGTTTCTGTGCACAGCTGAGTTCTCTGTGCTTAGGAGTGTGGCAGTCTAGGGAGAACTTTGTGTTTTGGAGCCTCACCTCCAGTGCGAGTTACATCAGGAGGTCTCTCACTGAGTGTGTGTGATGTAGTCCAGACTGATATGTGTTCTGCATGGTGATTAGAGGAGAAAAACGTGTTTTGGAGGATGTGTATGACTGGTGAGGGTATCTTGAGCACAGCAGTGTCAGAGTATGGCTGAGAGCTACAGCGTTGTGCCTCGGACAGTGGATATGGAGCAGCTGATGTGCAGTTTGCAGGCAGGTGCTGGTTGGGAGGTTCCCAGATCTTTATTTCAGGAAGGGACTGGACTGAGTGTTCCTGGTTGAAGCAGATTTATTGATTCTGGTAGTCCCTCCTGCCTTTCTTCCACGACCAAGAGCTTGTGTTTCCCAGCACGTGCCTGGTGGAGCTACTCCAGATCATAGCCCTCAGATGAAAGTTGGAGGCAGTGCCAAAGCATGAAGCTGTTGTCAATTCCCAAAATTAATTGCTTGTTGGTAAACCACAGAACTTCTCTGCATGTCTGTGTTATGAAAATGTCCAGAGTGCTGAACAGAAAATAATCTCTCTGGGGTTTGATTAAAGGCAGGAGTTGGAAGAACTACATAGAAGCAAACATTTTGCCATAAAATTGTTCTGCATATTTCACATGGAATTGCTGGGAAAAAAATCAGACTTGTAGACTGCTTAGAAATTGAAATAGTGTATTTTTAGTGTATGGCTGCTTATTTATTGCTTACTTCTGAGTGTAAGAATCCACTCTGAAGAGTGATGCAGGTGCCTCATCTTAGAGTTTATTAAGTGTTTGTTAACCTTACGATTATGTTGTTATAAGCATGGTACTGCTTTGCATTCTGTAACTTCTACAGCTTTCTGGTTTGTACTCTCAGGTCAGGTATCACTTCTGTTTACTTTCTGCTCTTCTTGATGAATCATTCTCTAGCAAGTGGCTGTGAAATCTGTAATGCATATTCGGTAACATTTGAGAAATTTATTTTTACTGTGACAATGACAGAAGTGTCTAGCATTCTGTGTACAAAATTACTTTGTAGAGTTTCTGCTGGGCTAAAAAAAGTTGCCTTCTGTTTCTTGCTTTTTTCTCTGTCACTGTAATTATCCACTTTATTCTTGCTTTTTATTCTTTATTTACCTACTCTGAATTTTCTTCCCTCTTCCCTTTTTCTTGTCTTCCAGTTGTGGCTGTACTAACACCATTACTGGTTTGCCATTCTCAGAGTGTCCCCTTCTTGCAGTATCTGTGCTTGCCCATCAGACACTATGAGGAGATTGGCTTTTCGAGGTGCTGGCTCTACTCTGGTAAATCTGGTAAATTATTGATTGTATCTCCATCCATCTGCCTTGGCCTTTTGCTTTGCTTTCTCCTGTTAATTATTCCTACCTTATTCATCTCATGTGTGTGCCTAAAGTTATCTCTGTCTCTAACAGAAAAATGCTTTAACACAGTTACCTTGTGCTGCCTTCCTTGTCAATCACCTGAGTGCCTCCTAAAAGAAATTCCTGGATTTGGTTGGAAAATGGGGTTAGGCTGGGATAGATGCATCTGTTATGTCCTCAGCTTTTGAGATAGCCACAAATAAAGATACTTTTCTGATGCTGTCACTGGAAGCTGGGAAAGAGCCATCAACTTGTTCCATGAATTGCCATAATTGTTGGATGGTGCTTATTAATTTGTCACTGCTTGTGTCGGTAAATGAAAAACTATGGCCAAAAGGGGAGGGGGCTTTTTCTGCTTCTCCATGGTTGAGCCATTCATCCCACATATAAAGTGGAAGTGGGAGGTCCCATGGTGATCCAGACCTTTTTTTCACCTGAATATAACACAAGATATTCTGTGGCCCTTTTCAGCTTTAATTTGTTTTGTTTGGTTTTTTCTTTGTTGCTCTGTTCTTTTGCTTTTTCTAGTTTGACATGGAATGAAGTGTTTTTACATCAGGACTGAGCATGTGTCTCTGTACAGTTTTTTTTGTTTTTGTTTTTGTTTTTGTTTTTGTTTTTTTTTTGTTAGAAACGGTGGTTCCTGCTTAGTTGTCATGCATGGGATGGGGTCTGAAAAATGTAGAGAGTTTAAGAATATATTCTGCTAAATTCACCTCCATCAGCATGAGCTTGGGGGTTTCTGGTCCTTCTGTCATTGGTGACTATAAAACTGTAGGAGCATTTTGACTTCCTTTTCCTCTTGCGAATTTCCACAAACTTGGAGTTTACAGGAATGGCTTAACTGACCTGTAGCCTTTGGCAAACGTCTCATCAGAAGCTTTGCTAGCTCTGTGGGTAGCTCTTAGCAGAGGGTTTGGATGCAATGCCAGGGCTTTAAGAATGTTTCTGTTCATTATAGAAGAAGTTGGATTCCATGGGTTCCAAGAGGCGAAGAGCTACCTCTCCTTCCAGCAGCGTCAGCGGTGGAGACTTCGATGATGCCCATCACTCCACCAACATTCCAGGCCCAAGCAGGAAGAGGAGGAGACTTTCCAATCTCCCAACTGTAGATCCTGTTAGTACCTTCTTACTGACTGCACCTTTTTTCTTGGGGATACTGTATCCCTGTCTGGAACATGCTGGACTGTGAAATTAATGGCCATATGTAGCATGTGTACACTGGTGCTGAATCTGTTCCTGCCTTGGCTGAGCTTTTGATTTGTTTGGGATCTCATTCAGCTTTGGGTTTGGCTTGGTCCTGGCTCACCTCTTTCATCATTTTTTTTGTGTTTTTTTTTTTTTTTTTTTTTTTTTTTTTGTTTATTTTTTTGTTTTGCTGCTTTTCTCTTTTTGCTGATGATTTTAGCAGATGGAAGGATGTTGGAGAATGAGCTGAAATCATAATGTGCAGAAGCTGAGAGCTTTTTCTGTGTAGCAAATGTGGAGGGATGAATGGGGAATGGCACAGGCAGTGCTTGCTGAAGTGTACAATGCCTCTGCTATGCCTCTGCATGAGCAGTCTAATGTTCATTAACTGCAGGGCAGAAGAACCCCTGTTGTTATAGATGCCTATAGCTTGGAGAGAATTGCACTGAATTAATTTACATTTTGGGTGTTTTACTTAGAATTAGCACTGAAGTAAAACTCCCTGTGTTCAAAAAATAAATGGAAATCCTGCAGTACCTGGCACTCTTGTCAGGTATCCTGCTAAATTGTGAGGTGCTCCAATTGCTTCTCACTTCTGCTTTAGGGCATGCTGTGGATTGGCAGCTCATCCTTCCCTTTCTAAGCAGGCTTTTGTTTGTTACCTCCTTAAAATTCTTTCCCTTTTCCTTATTTCATTGTCCTTGCCTTTCAGATTGCTGTCTGCCATGAGCTCTACAACACCATCAGAGACTACAAAGATGAGCAGGGCAGGCTTCTTTGTGAGCTCTTCATCAGGGCACCCAAGAGAAGGTAAGGCCACAGGTCTGGTTAAACCTTGAACCTGAGATTTAACCAGGAAGAAGTGAAAATTGATAAATACTTCAGCAATAATTTGTGAAAAATCTAAGCTACGTTTGTCACCATTTCACATCAGTGTTTGATCCAAGTGTTTGATGTAATTATTCAATGGGATGTGCTTTGAGTGGTGCTCTGTTTCAGGAAACAAAAAAAAGGATATACTGAATTAATTTAAAATGTTTATTGTGACACCTGCCTAAAACATTAAACTTTGATTATAAGATATTCTGTGTGAGTGGTGGGGTGTAATACTAAGGACACAGCTTGGGAAGGTTAGTAGTAGTGACCCTTGAAAATGTAGTAGCTAAAAGGCTGAATTTTCTCTAAAACTCAGAAAATTGAGGACAGTAACAGAACGTACCTGAAGTGAGCTGATTGATAGAGCACTGTCCAGATCTTTTAGCTGTAACAAAGATGTATTGGAACTTTCTTTGGTTTATTTAGTCATAAACTTGCACAGTCTTTGTGCTGTGGTTTGAGTTTTACTGCTTGGAATATGATGCCTGTTTTTGTCATTGCAACAGAAATCAGCCAGATTATTATGAAGTGGTTTCTCAGCCAATTGATTTAATGAAAATCCAACAAAAGCTGAAGATGGAGGAATATGATGATGTGAATGTGCTGACTGCTGATTTCCAGCTTCTCTTTAACAATGCAAAGGCTTACTATAAGGTGAGCAAACTCATGTAATGGCTGAAATCCATTGTAAAAGGAATAGAGATGTTCAAGTTCTGCCTTGGTTTGGCCAAAACCTCTTCAGTTTAGCCTTTGGTAAGAGAACAGCACGTATTGAAGTTACTTGCTTGTATTTCCATAATGTTGACTGTATCTTTGTAAGATGTCCTACTATAGCAGTTTTTCTGTGGAAAATTGTAAAATAATGTGGGAATGATCTTCATGTAATTTTCCAAAAGAAATCAAAAGCAAAAATGGAGATATAAACTGAGAAAAATATTCTTCCATCAAAACCTTCTCAATAGAGACAGATTTAATTTTTTTCCTCCCAGAAAGAAATGTTTATACTGACAGCAAGTTTATGGTAGGAGAGTTTAATCTGTCTCTTCCATTTGCCACTTAATAAAATGAAAAAAAGGCACATTGATTGTCATGGTCAGTGATGATAGATGTGAATGTGATGTCATTATCAAAGACAACCCCCATGGCAATTCCCCCAAACTGGGTGTGTGTTTTATTATGGATATTAATGGGTTTTATTGCAGTTTTCATAAGGAAGTGGGGAAAAATTGGGTTAATCTTGCTTAATGAAAGGCTATGTTAAATCCATAAACCAGTGAAATTGTATGTGGTGAATGAGATTGATACAGCAAATCTAAACCTGCTAATATTGCCTTTCACATGTCTTTGACTTTGGAGACCATCCATGTGAGTGCTTTCTGAATAACCCAGCTTGGGCAGCCAGGTGACAACCAGAAAGGCAGTGTTTGTTTTACTTGTGTGTGTGTGTGTGTGTGTGTGTAATAGCTTATTGAAAACAATCAGGTTTATGGGTTCATGCATTTGCACATTCTGCTTCCAGGAGGAGAATTACAAAGATTTCCAAATCCATTTTGTACTCCTGGAGCTCTGCAAGGCACTCAGTGTGAAAACCCCAACACTGATGTCTTTTACGTGAGGGAAAAGGACTTGATGGCAGGAAAGAATGATTGGGGGTTTACAGAATGTGTGCTGCCTTTGCCTATAGAATTGTGGGCTCAAAATTTAACTGTGTCACAGAGACCTTGCATTAGACTAAAAAAAAAGGTATCCATTTAAAAAAAAAAAAAAAAAAGGTATCCATTATTCCAGGATGAAGGAGTGTTGGCATTTCCAGAGAATTATGGAGCTGTGAGCTGAAAATGTGGTACACAAACTTAATCTTTTCTTCTTTTCGACTTTTGCCTTTCCCAGGCAGCTCCATGGCATGGACAAAGCAAGGACAATGATTTTTTTGTCTAGGTCTTTATTCCAGCAGGTGTTTTATTGGCAGTGCTCCAGCAGAACAGCAGCTTTTGGGTTTTTTTGTATTTCTGGTCAAGTCTCTCACTCCTGGACATCTTGCATTAATACAGAAGGAAGCAGATTTGTGGAGCAGGATACCCTTAAAAAATCTGCTCTTCATAAGCATCACCTGGTCTAATGTGCTGAGAATATTTAAGCCTAATAAGGCAAGATTAAGAACAGTTCTCATGTTGGTTTCTCATTTGCATTACAAGCTGTCAGAGGTTGAGAGAGTGAAGTAAGAAGAGTGCAATCAGCAGTAATAAGGTGACATTATCAGCAGGAATACCTGAAATAGAGCCTAAATGACAGGAAAGGGAAAGAAAAACATAGGGGTGGAAAAGCTGTCTTTGTACTGGGTAATGTTAATAGCCACATGCTTGTCTGCCACTATCAGCTCTGTATTTTTAAAAGTTAATTTTCTACCTAAAGCTTCTACCTCTTCTAAAAGATGTATCTAGAAGTGAACCCAGGTGATAGCATGTTGTCAGGTTCTTTGGAATTTCCCAGTTAATGCTGAGTGTAAACCATTGCAGTGCTTTCAAAGATATTTATTGGCATTCTTCTATAGAAGTTAATTTTCAAGTGCATGCAATGACAGCAGTATTGGCTCATATTAAATTTGTGGCATACTGAAGTTTAGTCTGTTTCAAATGCTGGTGTTATACTTCAACAAAACCCAGTGATTTCTCCAGATTCATCTAATTGGCTTGTCCAAGCCTCGATCCAGCTAATTTTATTGCTAAGTTTTCTTGGATGCTTTTGAGTGATAGAGGTTATATTTTCCAATGCTTATTGTGATTCACAACTCCTCTATCAAAGAACAAATGAAGCGGGAATTTCCCACGTTTTGTATTACTCATTTAATATATTTAATACCATTCAGCTAATAACTTACACATTTTCCCCCTGATGAGAATGCCCTGAATTTTGACTGGAATGTTTGATGTGTCTTTGCAGCCAGATTCTCCTGAATATAAAGCAGCCTGCAAATTATGGGAGCTGTATTTGCGCACAAAAAATGAATTTGTTCAGAAAGGTGATGCTGAGGAGGATGATGATGATGAGGAAGGACATGACAATCAAGCAAATTCTGAATTAGTAAGTGTGGGCATGACAGCTGCAGAAGGGGGAGGCTCCAAGTGTGGATGTCAGCTCACTCTGGGAGGGGGAAAAATGGAGTAATATTGTCATTGTTAAATCATGCTCCAGAGGGTATTTCTTAATACAAGTTTATTAGTTAATCACTTCACAGCATTGTATCTGTGTTTCACTTCTGCCTAGCAAAAAAAAAAAAAAAAAGCTGTCAGGGTTTCTGACATGGGTAAAGCATGGTTCTGGTCTAGTTGGAATAATATGAAGTGTGTTTGAATTCATGCCAACATTGAGGTTCGTTGCAAGCAACATTTGTGTCTAATGACAGCAGTTACCAGCAGCTGCCCCATTCAGTCAGTGCAGCTGTTCCTGGAGTGCTATGAGAGGAAATTTGGGCTAGCTCAGTTTTTGTGATGTTGGGATGCACATTTTCAGTGACTGTGATGTGTGTCTGACAGTCTGCAGTGTAAAGCTGAAATCAGAGTTCTCTACTGTACCTTTACCTACATAAACAATGTTATCTTCAAAAGTTGCATCCTTTGTAGCTGATATTTTCTGCCTTTGAAGTATAGATTCCTTTATTTCAGCATAACTTGAAGCATTCCACACTGGCTGCTGTTAAAACTTTCTGTGATTTTTGTTTCCTACTTTAGTCATCTCCAGGTTACCTGAAGGAAATTCTGGAGCAGCTTCTTGAAGCTATAGCTGTTGCCACAAACCCCTCAGGACGCCTCATAAGTGAACTGTTTCAGAAACTTCCTTCCAAAGTGGTGAGTATTTTAATGTAGGTTTTGTTCTAAGTTGGAAACTGGACATTTCTGTAACTGATGTTACAGGCTGTGATGGCCATGCTCAGGGTGCAGGTCTCTGTTTCTGCCTCATCAGTGGCAAGCTGTGCCTATTTTTACTGCTCTGTTTCAGAGCAGTGGTGTTCTGGTTTTGTGGTGAAGGTTTTAAACAGCAGAATAAATATTTTGAAAACAATCACCATGGACTTGATTTTCAATCAGAACTGCCTTATGTCAGTTTATTGATGAATTCCTTGTATCATACCTTACGACCTGGCTTGTCCAAGTTGAAGCCTAGTGCCATATTTTGAGGCTTACACTGTTCTTGTCTTTGTTCTGTGAGCTGTTAGAACAAAAGCTTTGTGACTGTTACTACTAAAACAAATTATTTCTGTTTTCCAGCAATATCCAGATTATTATGCAATAATAAAGGAACCCATAGATCTTAAAACTATTGCCCAAAGGATACAGGTATGAACATAAAAATGTGTTGGGGTATAGCCTTTTTTAACAGTTAGCATTCCAGAATTATTAGAAGTTAGGATTTATGGTAGCAGGAAAAGCAATGTATGTTCCTCCTGCTATTAAAAAACCTGCACACTGTGGTGATTCAATGTTCTGAGCTGGATTAGTGCTGCAGAAGTAGCTGTGTGGAAGATCAAGCATTGTGAGCTGTGGAGTGCTGGCTTTGAGCCAGAATACCTCAGGTTCCTTGATATTTAATAGCTTAAAGGAGTTCCTTGGCAAGTGCTGCTCATGTAAAACATTGGAGTACTGAGGATTGGTTATGTTTTATCATCACCTGTTTCTGTTCAAGTGCTATAAATAGATGTTTTGTACTGATGCATTTTTCATCTTACTTCTCCAGTAATTTGAAATATTGTTCTGTAATTCTAGCATTTTGTATAGTAGGGAGGGATGGGACACAGACTGATAGAACTAGACAATAAAATGGCATTTTGTCAGAACTCTTCCAAAATGAGGGTAGTATGATCTAGTACATGTTTTTTTCAGTCTTAGCATTCATGAGCTTTATAAAGACTTACCATATATGTATGTTACTGTCTTTATCTGATTACTTTTTCCAGATACTTAGCTGTTGTCTTCACAAATAAGTTGTTTTTCCATGAACATTCCCTTTATTGAATATGAATTCTTTTGCTTTTCTCTATTGGCTTAGTTCTCATACTGTCTGATGGTTTTTACTTTAACCAGTTCTGCTTCTTGTTGTATAGAATGGAACTTACAAAAGCATTCATGCCATGGCCAAGGATATAGATCTTCTGGCAAAGAATGCCAAAACCTACAATGAGCCTGGATCCCAAGTATTCAAGGTGAGTTTCAGTTGTTCATAGTGTGATTTGAGTTCAGATTTTCTTGCTGGTTTATCCTTAGATAAGCCTTGAGCATAAAGCTCTCAAGACCCTGTTTGCGTTTTATTTTTTTTTTTTAATAGCTTTTAGTGGGTTTTCTTTTTTATCTTGCTTTCAGTGGAATTGGGATACAAAAATAGCAGAAACTGAGCTGAAAGCTGCTCAGGTCTTCTATTCAGTTTTTTCAGGCCACTTGAAAAATACTGTGTGGGAGTATTTCAGGCAGACTTTGTTCCATGCTTCATTTCTCATGCAAAATGGTTTTACGTCTAAATGTAAAAACACCTTTATTTTTGTTTTAGATAATTTTTGTTTCAGATAGCTGGATATATCTGATTACAGTATTATTCACTTTCAACATTAAACACAAAAAAATCTTTTAATTGACAGGATGCAAATGCGATTAAAAAGATATTTAATATGAAAAAGGCTGAGATTGAACACAGTGAGTTGGCCAAGTCAAGTCTCCGAATCAGGTACTGTAAATAGAGTTCTGTCTGTAATCTCCTATAAAAACCTCTGTTGACATTCCCTTAATTGTGCTGTGGAGAGTATAGTGGGAAATAATGGCTTGAAAACTTAGTGTTGTTTTAAAAGTTTTACATTGATTAAAATAACTTTTTCATTGAAATACTTCTGTGGTGAAATATTTTTGTGATGTACTTGATTATGAAAAATAGTGTCAGTGGATCTTTAATAAGTTATGGGCAACTTCCACCACGTGTTTATAAGTTAATAACAGAAAATGAATAGTGAGGAACAAGGTGCTTTGCTTTATTGAAAGGAGCTGGATATTCTTGAACTTGGTTGGGAACTGAAACCAAAGGGCTCACAGTTAGGTAGGGGCAGAAACATGGAACAGAACCTTGGGCAAAAGACACTAAGAGGGAAGTCCACTCTTGTTTGAAAAGCAATTTTAGCTGTGAAAGGAGGCTCAGGAACCTGAAGATCTGGACTTATTAATCAGTGAAGAAGAGATTTGGCCCTGAATATGCAGGTATAAAACACTTGATAAGAGTTGATAGCTCTATGTTTCATGGAATGATTTTACTTAGGAAATAACATTTTCTTCCTGTGAAAATCCATAGTTTATAGAGAAGTGATGCAGTCATTATAAATGTTTCTTAACGAAATGCAATTCAATTTCTTCTCATATAAACATTTCATTTATGAGTAACACTCAAAAGTAGGTTTAGATATTGTTTGCCAATGTGAGCTGTGTCATTTATCCTCAAAAATTAAGCCATGTCCTGCAAGCCTTTCAAGGAATTGGGAAACTCTTACAAGGTGGAATCTCTTTGCATATTAGAGATGTTTACTGGTATTTGGTGCTGGGAAACCACTGTTGTCATTTCCTGCAAAGGTTTGTATGGTACAACTGGAAACACTGTCACTGCCTTACTTAACTAAAAGGTAGTTTAATTTTTCTGTCTATATGGTGTCACTATTAAAAGTGTTGCCTAGGATTATTGTGTGAAAGAAGTGGAAGTTGCCTGGTTGGTTTTTACTGCTTGGTGTTTTGAGAAGTGTTTTTTTTTTTTTTTTCTGGTTGGTTTGTTCAGCATCAGCATCCTCCTCATGGTTGGGTGAATCATTGTTGGAGCATATAAAAATAAAAAGCAGAAATACTCTTTAAGGTGTAATTCCTGACACATAGGTGAATAATTTTCCTTCTTAAAAGTATGTGTAGTGCCAGAAGACTATACATACATGTTTAGTTTGCAGTAACCAGAATTATACAGAGGCATAGAGGTTCTCTATTTAAATTATGGTTGTATTTTATTTTTCTCACTGTATTGTCCATTGATGAAGCTCAGGATGTCAGGGTGTTCGTCATATTTGTTTCTGAGGCTCAGTGGTTTTTCTTTAAAGCTGATTGTGTAAGAAGGGATGACAGATAAATCACACTGATATTTGTTAGCTGAATTCCTCTCTTGCACTGCCAACCCATTTCTACTTCTCAGCTGCCTTATTCGAGATGTTCTCTTGTGTATTGTGTTCTCAGGAGACCTTCAAATCCTGAAGTAATCTATCAGAATCATTGACAGCTCCCATCTTTGTTTCTCTACCTTTGGGGGGGGGAGGGGGGGGAAATAATGCCCAAAGCAGGCTACAGTAATACTGGGCTGAATGCAGAAAAAATTGGGATAAGAGAATTGTAATGAAAACCAAACCATTCACCTTCTATTGTGTATTTCACTGGTTTCTTTTTCTCTTGAACCATTATATTTTTTTTGTTTCTTTCTCAAGAATATGCTTAACAGAATCATTATTTTTATTTGAATTCCTAAATGTTTAATTATCTTAAAGGGGAGTTCTTTACCTATTGCTGATTTGGGTAAAATTCTCTCCTAAGTTCACTTCAAGTGCATTTTCTATATTTTTCTTCTGAATTTGCATGTGTTATTCCTTGCCATTGATGGCTCAAACTCATAATCATCACAATGCTACTAACCAAAGCTTTATATGTTGCCCCTGTGTCAAAAATCATGGTTTTTTATTGCAGAACTCATTGTCTCCTTTGTCATACTAAACTGCTCTTTGTGGGTGCATTTAACTGTTCTCCCTTAAAGTGGCAAAGCTGAATTGCTTGATAATATTCAAGCAACTTGACAGTGACTTTAAATGTTGATAAAACATGACTGGACCTGTATGATTTGCTTTATCTGAGTGCTAAGGAACATTTTGTTGGCTGCTTTCACTGCTATTTAGGCTGAGCTGTGTGTACAGCTATCAATGCTTGAGCTAAATGTTACTTTCCTCTGACTTTATAAACAAAGTCCACATAAATGCTAGAGCACTGAAAGGATCTTAGTATTACTTATCTTTTAGCTTCCTAACATCTGTCTCTGAACCTTTTGGCTGATCTATCAAAGTGATTCTGTAAAAAGCTTTTTCCTTGCTGTGTCTTTTCATGGGTTTAAGGTAGGCCTGTTTTTTTTCCTCCCCCTTTCTTTGGCTTGCCTCTCCTGCCTTAAGGACTGCATCAAATTTGGCTGCTTCCAAGCTGACAGGTCCTTCCTCACAGGGTAAAGGCAGTGTTGGGGATGAGAGAAATTCTTCTAACAAATATTATCGGTAAGTAAATTGTGCCCTTGGAGGAAAAGCTGGGTCATCATCATTTGGAAATGCAAAGTTTGGTTTGATTTTCTTCCTCATACCTGCTGTGGTGCTGGGCTTTGGATTAGGATGAGATCAGTGCTGCTAACACACTGTTATTGCTGAGTGAGAAGTGTGTGCAGGGTGGCTGCAGCAACTGACACTGGCAGCACAGGGATAAAACCACCTGGGCTGCTCAGCTGTGGCTGGATGGTGCTGCTCAGGTAGAGAACCTGGTTGTGAAAGTGCATCATGCAGGTGCTCATGGACCCAAAAACTGGGCACTGAACAGCAGCAGAGCAGCCAGATGGGTCAGGATGCTGAGGCTGGAGTGGCACAAGCAGATCTCTGCTGGCAGTGGGAAGGTGAATTACAGCTCCAGGGACCCGTGGTACCTCAGGCCATCAGGGAAGAAGTGCTACAAATGGATGTGCTCATGATCCGGGTGTGGATTTGCACTCCCTGTCAATGGTATTGTAATAAAAATTACCCAGGTGAATGAAGGTTTTTTGGTGAAAAGAGCCAAAGCACAGCAAGGACAGAACCAGAAGTGGCTTCATCAGGCAGCAGCTCAGTGTCACACAGCAGCACTGCTGCCCTGGAGGACTGCAGGGATAGATGGAGCTCAAAGTCATGGACTAAAGGAGCTCAGTGGATGTTTTAGAGAGATGGCCCTATTTAAGGAGATGATATCTGTGTGTTTATATCAAAAGGCAGGAAAGGATGTACAGAAAAGTGTAGGGCCCAGGCATGCAGTCAGCCCACCTGCTTTTTCCCAGTCTTCACCTGGCTCCTGCAGGACAAGGCTGAGCCCCATTTCTGGAGGTGCCTGAAAAGCTGATCTTGTGAAAAGGCAGAGAATGTCAGGCATAGATTATATAGTGTGATATGAAATACTGTGCCCCAGGTATGGGACAAAAGAGATCGATGCTGAAGAAGTCTTGGTGAGACTGTAGCCAGTGTGGATACCAGTTTACTCCACCTAAGGAGCCTGATTCATGTGCAGGCACTGTGTGTGCTGAAAATGCCAAAGGTGGGGATGAGGGAATGGGAGGAGGTAGAATACACAGCTTTTAGTGTGTTGGATTCCTTCCTGTAGACAAATCCAAATAAAACAGGATCAAATACCAAAGATACTACTTGGGAGAGACTTCTTATCATTCCCCTTCTCTTGCAATTAATCAAATACTCAAGTATACAGAATAGGACAGAAGGTGTAGTAGGCTAGAGTTCAGTTTTCTGACTGTGTTGGATGGACCAGCTCATCAAAGAGAGGCAGACTCATTAAGAATTTCTCCTGTTAAAGGCTCCAGCCTTCTTCAGTCATGGCTGTGCTCTTGCTTGTGGAGTCAGGAGGTTCACACTCTGGATGACTGTTAATGGTTAACGTGATAACCCTTTCCCTTTCTTGAATTTTAATTTTATATATTTTTTTTCCATTTTAAAAGTGTCTTTACTTTTTCTCTTCCATAGTAACAAAAGATCAGCCCAAGGGGATCGTTTATCAGCAATAACCATGGCATTGCAATATGGATCAGAAAGCGATGAGGATGCAGCTTTGGCTGGTAGGAACTGAAATACAGTTTCTCTTATTTCTTTTCATTAAAATGTTTTCACGATGAGCAAATCTGTAGAGCTCCTGATAAACTTAGATACATTGATTTAAGAAATACTTTGCACTCAGTGTGTAATTCCTTTGAATCTTGCAGCTAGTGAGATAGGGTAGGACAAATGTGCTGGCATACTTTGAGTTTTCTGTGTGTTTCCAAGTATACTTACCCAAGCTTCAGGGAGCTGTTGCTTGGTTTTATTCTTTCTAAAATGGCACAGTCTGGGGAAGACATTGGATGCTCCATGCAGCAAACGAGATTAGTAGTGCTGGAATTCTTTCTTTGTTTAATTTTTTGTTTACATGATTGCTTCATTGATGTTGAAAGATGCATCTGTTCAAAATGTGTTATTGGGGCATTTATTTCTTACCTAGTAATTGAACTGTACTCCCCACAGTTTTCTAGTGGATGGGTATGTAGAAAGTTTGGATTTTAGCTCTTGCTGTAAGCAAAAGCATTTTGATTCCTGGTTAGCTCAGAGTTGGGTTATTGCTTAAGAGCAGCTGTTTTCTGGGATGTGTGGGGAGTATTTATTAGCTGGGTTTTGCTTGTTTGTTAGCTGTTATTTTTTCCCAGATTGCAATGCTGTAAGAATATGTAGCTTTTTATGTTTCAGTGATTTAAATTGTTGGAGTGATTTAATGACTTTCAGGTGCCACCTTTGCTATGGACATTATTGTAATTTTCATGGGACCTCTCTCTGTGTGTGAGACTTTTGTCTTGCTGCTGTTGAGTCTCTCCTATGTTTTTATTGCATTCACATAAGAGACAATGTTAATTTTTTTGGCAGACCTGTCCCCCCTAAGATTTTCTGTCCTTCCAGTGTATTACTTGGACAAGCCTATGCTTTCAGTCTCTGGGTGACAGGGGTTTTTCTTTAAAACAACTGGTATTTTTATTAATTGCTCTGCTGTCTCATTTTTTTCATTCCTCTAATGCTTGTTAAAATAAATGAGAACAGGGCTGCATGACTGAACATTAATAGAACTCTCTTCTTCTTGAAACAGAGAACTGAATCTTTATGAGCTTCTTTGGTTGTAGCTGTTGCCTAAGCAATGAATAATATCAGCTTCCAACTGAGAGTTTATCCTGACAGTTGCAGATGGTGTTGTGGTGTGATGGAGCTTGTAGAACATTTCCAGCTCCATTGTACAAGGATGTGAGCAGCTCCCTTGCTCCTCATTATAAGTCTATAGAGGCAGGCAGAGGTGGTCATTATGTATTACTTGCACGTAATTTAATTTTGTAAACAAGGTTGTTTTGTTTATACTGTATCATTTAAAGATGGTTTAAGACTGGATGCTGCTTTTGGTTTTGCTGGCAGCCATCTTCAGTTGGACATTGAGCATTCATTGTTGGGTGCTTTGGGACCTCAGAGGAGACAGTGGGGTTTTTTATGCAAACTGTAGCTGTGGTTACAGCAGCACCAAAGGGCAAAAACTGCCTGTCCCTCTCCTCTGCCAGTGCTTGCTGGGGATATAGGACCTGGTGCTACTGCACATTAAAGAATGTACAGTCTTACATCAGATTATTTGCTCTGTAAGAGCAAAAATATTATTACTGCAAAAAATAAGAATTTTTCTATCTTCTAGTCTGGCTAGTACATTGTTCTCTGGCTCTTAATATAGCAAATATCATATTAGGAGATCAGTGTACTTTTCTAGCTACGTCATCACTTTTAAAGAACATGCACATCATAATGAAAATGTTTGTAGCTGTATATTATGTAAATAACAATACAGTAAACCTGTAATACATAAATGCTTTCATTTTAGTACATTTGTAAATTGCTAATTAATATCTAATTTACTTAGATTTCTTTTTAGGGAATGCCTTGTTTTCTGCTTTCAACACGAAGTACATTTCTTATGTAGGGTATTGAACTGTTTTGTTGCTGGCTCACACATAACAGAGAACAGCAAATACTTGACTGGTCCCTTTATGTTTTCTCTTTATAGATACAAGTTATTCTGCTTTTTCTGTTTGTTTCTTACTTTTTGGTGGAGCACTCAGAACTAAACAATTTGAGTAAACAGACCAAACTATTTGAATAAATTGAGCCATAACCTATTTTTGAAACTTTACCTGATTTCAGTGATAGCTCCAGTGGTTTGTTTCTGCCTGAGTTATTCTGTCCAGCTCTGCTTTGCTGGCTGTGGTGTAGTAGATGCTGGGTCATTAAGTGATGCTGTTTGGCATCATTGGGATAATTTTGAGTGTCTCCCCAAATCAGTAATGAACATCTTCATTGCATGTATGCACATCTGCTGATGCCTGGTTGTGTTTTAGCTTTGCCTGTCACCCTGGTGGGTCCCATGCACTGATGTAGATCTGGTGTCAGGCTGCAGAGGAGCAATGGCAGCTCTGTGTTGTTACAGTCCGGGTGTCCCCTGGCTTTGTCACCATTTCTATATGACTACTGAACGTGGATAGAGAGCTTGAAGCTGTGCCAGCCTCCTCTGAGCAATAATGGAGATGCCAGCTGGAAACCTGGCATTAGAGAGCTGTGTTTTGTGTGGCTGAATTACCCAGTGTGACATCTGCCAGGCTGTCCTTCACACTCAGAGGGGAAAAGGGGTGAATAATTTAACTCTAGCATGTGCAAAGCCATGTAGATTTTGTTATGTCTGTCTGCAAGGTACAAACTGCATTGTTTGTGTTACTAAGAAGTGTGCAAGGATTGGCCATTTATTGCTTCCTGTCCTGTGTTTCCAGTACCAGTGTTTTCTCATTCCTGTTGTGTTTCTGTTGTTCATGTAATGTTTATCCTAATTTTATCTGCAGTAAGTGTCAGCTCTTCATAGATTTTCTTTCATTCATCCTAATCCTGAAACAGGATAACCAGAAAAGTGTGCTATGAAATTTTAAAATACTTACTATGAATTTTTTAGGCTTATTACATGATCACTGTAAAACATTTATTTCTTCTTCATTTGCTGTATATATTGGAGGGGCATCATCAGGCTTTCTGTCGATTTTTTTCTGCTAAGCTTCACAATTTTGTCTTGGGCTTTGATTAATACTGCCTAAAGGATTGCAATAAAGTGCCTTTTTTTTTTTTTTCCTGGCAGCTTGAGGCTCATTAGATACGTGTTGTGTCATTTCCTGAGGTGTGAATATGGCTGCCAGAGAGGGGTTTCCTTTTCTTCTGCTTTAGACCTTTATCCACCAAAAAACCCACTCTGAGTTGTCCTACTGAGTTTCCTGTTTTTCTTTTCTCTCTGTGTAGCTGCTGCTCGTTATGAAGAGGGGGAGTCTGAAGCTGAGAGCATTACCTCCTTCATGGACACTTCTAATCCTCTTTACCAGCTTTATGATACAGTTAGAAGTTGCCGAAATAACCAGGGCCAGCTCATCTCTGAGCCCTTTTTCCACTTGCCCTCTAAGAAAAAGTATCCTGATTATTATCAGCAAATTAAAACACCCATTTCATTGCAGCAGATCAGGTAAGAAAACAGAATGAAAACTACATCTGGTGTGAAATGATTCAAGGGTCTCTTTTATTCCCAGAATCTTTTCTTATGGTTAAGTTGCTGGTACCTAATGCAGTGTTTGCACCATCTCTCCTCTGCATCCAATTGCTGCTTGTTTCAGCTCAGTCTGCATCAGTCTTTAGATCATGTGATACATGGCTACTGTTGGGTTTATTTTTCATTGAATTTCATTTGTCACGTGCCTGAAATTTGCCATATGAGTAATTCTGAAGACTAGGTGTGCAGCAGAGATGAAATTTTTTGCAAAGCTCCCCATTTTTCTTTTTCCCTGACTATGATGTCTCGATTGCCTCTCACTGCCATGTATTTTAAGCTTATAGTCTTTAGTATGAATTGTAGGAAGATGGTTGCAATTACAGTCCTCCTGTCTAGGTCACTGTGTAACACTGTGAGAATAATTATTTTCATGATGATGTAGCTGGTCTGGATTGAAGCCAGCAGTTCACCATTTATAAATCTGTGAGCCGTGGAAGGCTGGTGAGCTGCCAGAGTGCAGCTGTCAGGTTAAAGACCTCAGTGAAGTGAGCAGTGTCTTTCTTTAGTGGCTCAAGATAAGGCAGTATGATGGGTGTGAGCAGGCTCCTGGGAGCATTAATAAGCTTTAATGGTGCTGCCCAGCCTCAGGGGGCCAAGGCCTCCTGCCCAGTGGCCACTGGGGCTCCAGGCCCTGCCCAAGTAGGCTCCACACCCTGGGAGTACCAGTCCTTCAGCTTCAGTGAGGGAGCACTGGAGCCTTCCACTGTTCATCCCTTTGTAATCCACTCTGATGCACAGGTCTGTGCATTTCAGTTATACCATAATACCCTCTGTCAGACCTGATGTAATTGTTGAATGACCAGTGTCCTTGTTAAATCAGAAGCTAAAAAAGCTGCTTTATGGTTTATCTTATCAGAGGGTGTTTTGCACGTGCTGGGGAATAAAAGCTGCCACACTGGTTATCTCTCCATCAGTGGCTTTAGAGCATTTTTTTCTTATGTCTTAGTACAGCTGTAACAGTGGCGAAGAAAGTGTCTTGCCTTGGAACAAAGCACAAAATGTACTTGATAAAAAAAACCACAAAAAACAGTGAAACTAAGAAGAATCATTGACAGTTTGTGCCTTAATGTACCTAAAAGTATTGGCTCAAATAATACATAAACAGATTCTTTTGGGAGAAGTTTTCCATTAAAAATACCCTTGATATCAGTTATAGAACAAATAACTTGCCATAGAGAGGCAGCTGCATTTCTGCTTTCCTTACAGTGTAGGCAGGTTGCATCTGGCTGTGTGAGCAGCACAGAAATTCCATACAAGTGTATGAAGAACTGTAGAAGAAAGTAACTTGGTTTACTGCCTGGGGGCTTAGAAAATAAAAAAAAAAAAAAAAAAAAGAGCAGCCAGGCTTTTTAGAAATAGTGTTTGAGGTTCACAAATTAAAGTACAATGTTTGTAGAAGTCTAACTTCCTGCAAATTGTGAAATTCAGCTGTCTTTTAAATTACCATGTAATCTTCACTTCTTAGTATACCTGAAAAGCCTTGAAGTCATGCATATGTACACTTAATTTATGTGCTTTAGAGAAAACTGAAGCATCGTGGCTTTGCTGATACTGCTAATATGACTTTAGGTATTCAAAACTGCCACTCATTAGGGGTGGAGCTTGTTTGTGGGATTTTGGGTGTTTGGTTTTCTGTGGGGTTTCTTTCCTTCTTGTGTGGGTTTTTCCTTTTTTTTTTTTTTTTTTTTTTGGTGTTTGGTGATTTTATTAGAGATAGAATACATATAATCTATAAATAGAATATGTAGTCTGTTCCCAGATGGGGACAGAAAAGTTTAGTGTCCCAGTGAAAAGCTGAAGGAGGTGGAGTGAAGCCTGCCATTCCTGTTTCATATCTGTTTTGCTCTGGCATCTGGCTGCCTCAGCTGTCCTGCCAGAGTGAACTGTGACATATGTGGCTGTTGCAAATTTTACAGCTACTCATGTATTTCAGGGGGGTTTGTGTGTGCTAAATGCATGAAAGGTCTTTAAAATAATACCTGATTTCTAGAGGGGGAGTGTGTGAGTGTGTTTTGGTTTAATGAGATTTTACCTATCCCAACCTCTCAGTCACTTTGAGTATTATGAACCTCAGTCATCTGAGTGCTGATCCTGAGCTGTTCCTGGATGTGGGAGGTAATCAGGCTTCTATTTGTCTGCTGATTTCCTGCTGGCTTGCTGTTCACAGCATCACAGAACAGCTGAGGCTGGAAAGGAGACCACCCTGCCCAAGCCCTGGCTATGGCAGGGTCACCCAGAGCCTTGTGTCCAGGACTGTGTCCAGGCAGGTTTTGATGATCTCCACAGATGGAGACTCCACATCCTCCCAGGGCAACCAGTGCCAGTGTTTGACCGCCCTCACAGTAAAATACATTTGTGTTCAGCTGAAATTTCCTGTGTTTCCATTTGTTCCACTCACCTCTTGCCCAGTCAGTGGACATGGCTGAGATGACCCTGGCTGCCCCTTCATTCCATTCCCTCCCACCAGATGTTCAGCACATCGATGGGAATTCCCTGCCTCAAAGGGCAAAGCTTAGAGCTGGAAAAAAAGAAAATCCTGTCTAAAAAGAAGGCATGATGCTGTCAAGGCTATGACTTTGACATGGAGTGAAAGTGCCTAATGCAAAGCTGACATTGCTGGGGAAGAGTCATTCTGTTAATTACAAATGACCACAGGAACAGTCAGGAAATGATGCAGGAGAATGTGTTCAGTTACCAAGTGCATAAGTGCTGGATCCTGGCAGACTTACAAGAACACTGTTCCTTATTAAATTTTACAGTGTTGAGAAGTATGATCCCCAAGGCAAGTGGGTCAGGCTTTTTTATACCAGAGGAGGAAGGCATGCCAGGGAATTCCCTGGCAGCAGCTCTCTCTAAAACACATGTGGGAGTACAGGCACTGAAGTTGGTATCTTCATGACACACCCTGGTGTCTTGTGCTCCTGAGGTTGCAGCTGAGGTTTAAAAATGTGTGGGGATCTGGTGTAAAACACACTTGGGTTGTGTGATAGCTACGTTTTGGGGAATTCAAATGAATTTTTCTTATTAGTGTGACCGTTTTTGGACAATGCTCTGTGACACAAGAATCTGAATGTTGCATTTATGTGACGTGTTGAGGTTCTCTTGAACTTTGTGGTGGCCCTTGGTGGTTTTGGATTAGTTATAAATGGTTTGAATTGAGCTTGTAGTGCATGTCATCACCTGGTCAAGCGTATTTTGCCATATAACTTAGGAATTTTAGTGATATGGCAAATCAAGGAGTGGAACTGATTTTGAAGTAATAGAGATTGGTGCCTGGGCAAGGGTTTATGGAGAATTTCTGTTTGCTTGCTTTATGAATGAGTCAATTGGGAAGAGAAAATGATGTCTCTAATATTTTAAATACATTGTAAGTTTTCACTTTATCTGAGATTTAGGAGTTCTTTCATTCCTTTTGTCACTTAATGTAACATATTATTTGGTGACTATTGTATTCTTTTGAAATCTTCTGTTTGTGTAACCAGTTTTCCTATCTTAGCAAGTACTTCCACTGCATGTTATATGTAAGACCTTTAGAAAGTCACAGTCTCAAATGAGGAAGGTTCCCAATGTATTTTGTAAGAAGACTGTCATCTTCCATAGGACATTTGTCAGAGGCATTTCTTGATACCACTCATTCTTTGTCAGTGGGTTGTTTTTCCCTGAAGAGGCAGGACTAGCACTTCACAATTTCTGCATAAATAAAAATAAGTTGCATAACTGATCTTACCCTGGTGGTTGAATTTTTCCAGTAGGAAATTTTTTAGGCTGTTTGTCTAAATAAATGGATCTTTTGGTGATATAGAAAGAGTATGTCTCACATTCAGTCCTTCCTGAAGGACTGATGAGCTTGCAGTAGACATTTTAGGGGGTTGAGTGCCAACTTACAGTATTGTTTTAATTAATATTCTGATTTCAACCAAGTTAAATGCCATGCCAGTGTTGTTTTGGGCTTAGGGGTCTTAGGAAACTGTAGCCTTACTTCTAAACTTTTTTTCCTCATTTTGCAGAGGTTATTTTGTTTCAAAGGAAATTCCTTCTAGTTTTACTCATGCTTTCAGGTACATATATATCCCTGTCAATAATTTTCACAGAAACTTCTTAGTTTTTAGTATATAATTTGTGTTACATTGGCAGTGGCTTTCTGTAGAGCCATGGTCTTAGTTTCAGCCTCACTTTGTGATTAAACTGATGTTTATAAATCCTTTCTTGCCAAGATTAGTGAGATGGCTTGTTAAAAATTTATTGTGAAGCTGCTCTTCATCCTCTAAACCCAGAGAAGTCATGATGCTTGCATTCTGCTGAGTTTGAGTATAATTAAATCTGTTCAAAGTACTTATGTAAATAACCTATCTAATTAATCATCCTATTTGCTGACAGCAGCACAGAGAATGGCAGGAGAGGAGGTTCTTTGCAGGCTAGAACAGGATGTGCCTGTACATTTTTCATTCCTCACATCCCTGATTGGAAGCTGTAACTTTCCAAACCATTCAGTCCAAGTCAGGGTTTTTACTTTTGCTTCAGGCCTTTGATGAGCACAGCTGTGAATGTGAATTGTTTACTTAAAATCAGATGGCCTGCACCTTGATTGTTGGGTAGTGGATAAGCAAATGGTGGTAGGAGCAAGCTTGGGACTGAAAGGTTTTATATTAAATTATTTTGTGGTAGTTATAATGCTCCATCAAGCAGGGACACATTCAGCCAGGTGCTGCAGAAACCAGACTGGGTTTAAAGGTGGTGTGTGTGCCAGGCAGGAGGGTGAGGAAGCTGTGTTGCAGCTGTGACAGGCTTTGGGGCTGGTGTTCTGCAGATTAATATTTTCTGCTGTGTGTGAAGAAGTATTGGAAAGTTTTAAAATGGCTAGAACTGTCAGCATTGTGCAAGAAAACACATTAAGCTTTCTCATGTTGATTCATGTGTTTAGCGTATGAAAAATGACTTTTTTGTTGTTGTTACTCCTCTTGTAACTATTTTCACCTGAAGTGCACTTTGCACATATCACTAATTGATAACCAGGTGTTTTTATAAGAGAAGGCACAAGTTGGAGGGTTTAACATAAGAGGTGCTGGGAGCTTTTGGCTCTCACTGAAGATGAGTGGAGTTGATGGAGGGAAGGCAGCTTTTGGGGCTGTGCAGAGCTGGCCTGGCCTGAGGTCAGAGCTCAGGCTGTGCTGCTGCCTCACCTGTAACATCTCACCTGAGTATCAAAACAGTCACACAGTTCAGTCTCCACAGCTTCCAAAATTACTGAAACCATCCTTTGAGGAGCTATGTTTCCCTCATATAGTTACAAGTGGAAGATGTTACCAGGGAATCAAAAAGTAAATCCCACTTCTGTAGTTAGAGCTCTTTGACTATTGATTTATCATGAAAATGAGGATATTAACTAGTGAAATAGCTGACTGGTATTTCTGTTTTGCAGAACCAAGCTGAAGAATCATGAGTATGAAACTTTAGATCAGTTGGAGGCTGATCTGAATTTGATGTTTGAAAATGCCAAGCGCTACAATGTCCCCAATTCTGCCATCTATAAAAGAGTGCTGAAAATGCAGCAGGTTATGCAGGTATGTAGAGGAGAACAAGCAGAAGGATCTAACTTCACATGTAAATTGATTTCCCTAATGGATATTTTTCCAATATGATTTTTAGCTAAATCTGTATTTGCAGAAGTATTTTCTTTCTTAGGGGAAGTATGGGAATGGAGAACATCACGAAGTGATTTTTCCTCAGCACACCTGCTGCCTTCTGTGATTTCTTTTGGTCACTTTATTCCTTACTGTGACTCCTAACCTAATTAAATTGTGGGAAAATTGATGATGTAGGGTGTTTTTAGAGTTTGCATGTAATGGAATAAGGCTAAAACCTTTCAGATTTCATTAAGTGTTCCAGCTAAGTTCTGTGGTCTGAAATGGCATTGTTTTCAAATTGGTTCCTCAGAAGTTGTTCTGTCAGTTATAAAGAACTATACTGCTCTTTAATTCTGCTCTGGAAGTGTGCAGTAGTGAGTTTGGCTTCAGGGATTTGTTCTTTTTTCAGGCGAAGAAGAAGGAGCTTGCTAGGAGAGATGACATTGAGGATGGGGACAGCATGATTTCTTCTGCTACATCTGATACTGGAAGCTCAAAAAGGAAAAGGTATCTGCTTCTGTAGTCCCTGCAGCCCATAACATTGCTGCATCTGTCTTTGTTAAGGAGAGTATTAAACCATGGTTTTTAGCATTTGTGTAAGGCTTTGTAATTCTGAAACATCATTAAGTGTTGGTTCTAATTCATTCAAAACTATTTGCTAATATTTCCCTGTTTTGGTCTATTAGTTGGCAGTTTTGAACATCAGTTCTGTAATTGCACAGAACTTGTTGATTTTGTCAGTGAATTTCAGGATTTTTTGGGGAGAGTTGTTTTATTTTAGCCTGACAAATAGATAAACTGATTATAAGAGGTTGATTACTTAGGGTCCTGTAACATAAACCAAATTCCCAGTGATTTGCCTGGGACTCTTATACTGACTATAATGATGATTTATGGAAGGTATTCTTTATAGTGATAGCTGTTCTGTAATTAATACTAGTGATGCATTTTGCTCCAGCAAGATGTAGTTTCTGCAGTCTGCCTTATGGTGTAATTTGAAATAAATTCCAGCTCAGATAATATTTTTGCAATGGTAGCAACAGCCAGTGTAAAATTGCAGTTCAGCATCTTTCTTTGGTGTTGCTTATGAACATCGGCTTCCTGGATATTTGTTTCTTGTTTTGTCAAAGGAACAACAGTTGTGGGGGGAGGAAGTGAATGGAGTAGAGCATCAGCAAAAAGTCCCTGAAGAACAATGAATAAGTGCAAAAATGCACACTCATTAAAAATCTGCAGAGAGAAAATATGAACTTGGATTTAGGAGATGGTGCAGTCTAGGGATGCTGGGAAGAAGTGTAAGGAAAGGAAAGGCAGACCACAGAACCAAGTAATCAAGAAGGAACAAATTGTAAAAAATGCTAGCTTTGTGATCTTCAGATTCAAAAAGAAGTACTAACCTAATCAAGCAAGTCAAATTGTCATCAGTGTCCCTTTAACCCCATGTTGCTTTTGATCACCTTGTGCCAGACAATACTGAAATGCTTAAAAGGAAAAAATCTGTCAGGCCCTGTCATCTAAGAATAACAAAAGAGGAAAGGGAACAAGGGATTTCTTGTGTTCATAGGCAAGGGAGATCAGAGTGATGCCTGAAGAGCACCTGAAAATGCTTTTGGTGTTGTCAGTTTGATACTTGTTATCCATTCATTCGCTGAATGATAGCAAGGAAAAGAAGGACATAAATTCTGCTGATCACAGAAGTGAAGCAATTAGAAGAATTCCAAAATATTGCTGGAAAAGGAAACCAATAACCCATGCAAAATTCATCCTACTGGGGCAATAACAGTTACCTAGAAGAAAAGTTGTTTGAATGTCCTCTTTCATGTCATGCATCTGATACATAAATCTTGAGTATTGGCAGGTCTTTTGCTATTTCTGCTTTGGTTTTGCTTTGCCTGTGTCTGTGGAAATGAGTGAGAAAAACCTGGAAACACGTTCACATGGGGAATTTGGCAGCATGTCTGTGTTCTGGCAGTGCTCACCTCCTAGTGGGAACAACTAAAGAGCATTTGCCAACAGTGGTAATGTTCAGCCTACAGAACATGTATTTTGAGTTTTCTTTGTTGTTTTCTTTAGTTATTTCACTGATCTCGCCAAGGAATAAGAGGTGTCTGAGGTATGAGACTCTGCTGAATTAGGTATATTTTAAATGTGTGATGAAAAGATCCACATCATGGGAAATGTGTGTTGCAGTTGGGTTTCTAGTAAGTTCTATGAGGATATTTTGCACATTTCTGCAACTGAAGGTAGTTTTTTGTGGTGGTTGTTGACTTTGCAGATAATATAATGTAACTACCTGAAAAAGTCTTAAGGAGATTGCAGATTGGAAGCCTGTTTACAAGTGCTTTGTAGTTGAGTGTGTTGCAGAATGCCATAGTGTCTGAGCTGAGACTATACATTATTGACATGATTTTTCTTCTCCCTTGTTTGATTTGCTTATAGGCAATGTACTGTGTGTGCAGGGAGCCATGTAATGTTTTCTGATAAGCTGTGTCTTGGTTGTGCTGTCACATTTCTTGAGACAGCCATAACAGCTACACCACAGGATGACTGACATTTGTGGGCATAGCATGTACTATTTCCTACCTGGGTTTGCAGTCTTGGGGAGCTTTATTGACTTCAGACTTCATTTGGATTGAGAGATATTTAAGCAATTCTTTGTACTAGATCCTTGATGTCCTTACTTGATACTGAAGAATGTACAAAATTACTTGGAGATAAATAGCTCGTGTCTTTGATATTCTGAAGTAATCAAGAAGGTACTAACTGGAGGTTTTTACCCTATTCCCTCTGGATCTCAAGCTCTTGGATTCAGATGCCTGATCCTGTCTGGTCTGTTTTCTCTGCAGCTGGAAAGTGCTCACGGTTTGGCCTTTGCACTTTGAAAAATGAGTTAGTTGGTTTATTTTGTAGAACTCAAAACTCAAGGTCAATGAGAGAACAGTCATCTCAAAGAGTAATTTCCTGTTTCTGTGTCAGGCTCCTGGCAATGATGCTGTTGTCATTTGCAAATTCTGGTGCACTGTCTTAACGTTGAACTTCTTTTGTATGTTTAGGTGGTCCTGGTTGCTTCTTCGTGGTTGAGGATAATATCCTTTTGATATTAGTGTTGGAAGTGGGGATAAGAACCCCTGAGATTTATTATTTTCTTTTGTGTTCTTAACGTGACAGTAAAAAGAACATACGAAAGCAGCGGATGAAGATCTTGTACAACGCTGTTCTGGAAGCTCGAGAGCCCGGCACGGGCAGGCGGCTCTGTGATCTGTTCATGGTTAAGCCATCCAAAAAGGACTACCCAGACTACTACAAAATCATCCTGGAGCCAATGGACTTGAAGATGATAGAGCACAACATCCGCAATGACAAGTACACGGCGGAGGAGGCCATGATTGAGGACATGAAGCTCATGTTCCGGAACGCCAGGCATTACAACGAGGAAGGCTCCCAGGTACTCACTGGGGTCAGCAGCCAGCTTCTCTCTGCTGCTTTGCAGGCATAAACTGCTGTTAGGATGGTTTAACTTTGACTATTACTCGTATTATTTATTGCAATTCTTCACTGAACTAAAGTGGAAATTCTCAGAACCTCTGAGAAAGGTCTTAGAAGGAGAACAGCTTCATTTTCATTGAAGTGGAGAGTGTGGGAGATCAGACTAGAAGACCTGACTTGTTTAGCTCAGCAAAATGAGTCTGAAAGGAATGTGGTTTTCATTTACAAGTGTTTTGTTGGGTGTGCCTATGTTGTGATGTTTCTCAGGCAGCAAGAATGATGTGAAACAGGGTGGTGGTAAGAAGCCTCCATCTGTTTCTGATAAGGAGCTTGATCAGCTACTGCACAGGACTTTGTCACCAGGATTGGGTTTGAAGACCCCAGGGCTGTTCTAGTCCTTTGTACCTTGATGGAATCACAGTGGTTCAAGGGAACTTTCATTGCTCAGCAGAAGGGTTTGATGAGGAAGTTGATAACACAGCTGCCTGCTGTCATTTTGTAGTCTTCGAAATAGAAATGCAGCTTAATTGGATAATTTCTTCAACGTTTCTAGCTCCCTCTTTTAGATGGTGTCATCAGTTATGCTTACCTGTGCAAGTCAGTAAAAAGAAAAGCTTATTTCTCAAATGTTTGCACCTTTAATAAAATACTGTTTTTGCTCTCAGCTTTTCCAAACTAATTAAGCATTTCTTAGGAGCTAGTTCTAAACTAGTCTAAAAACAATAAACTTTGTTTTTGGTTGGCTTTTGATTATTTTGCTGATGAATAGGTGTACAATGATGCCCATATGCTGGAAAAGATCCTTAAAGAAAAAAGGAAAGAGCTGGGACCCTTGGCTGAAGATGATGATGTTGCATCCCCTAAACTAAAGCTAAGTAAGAACCTTGTGCATTGCTTTGTCTCATTTCAGGGCTTACAACAAATAAGGATAAACAGATCTTCCTTTTCTAATAGACATGTTCTGCATGGTTGTTAACACTGACAAGGAATGTAGAATTATATTTTCAAAATCTTGATGGCAATGGCATGTCTGTATTATACAATAGAATTAAGTTGCTGCACATAGAGTGTTTTCTAAGAAAAGTAACTTAAAGTGAAGAAAAAAGACTTGGGAATGGGTGAAATGAGTGAGATTTAGTCATATAGTGTTATCCAAATGTTAGATGGTGCATTATGTGCTCAGTCAAGCAAGGGGCCTCTCAAATTGAGCAAATCTTTTAATTCCACTGGTTAAATGTCTGGGATTTCTACAGAATGATAAAAAAACCCGTGAACTTAGTTTTGCAGATTATTGAAAGCTGTGAAAAACAGGGAAGGGAAGTTTGCCACATCTGTTCCTTGAGCTGTTGCCCTTACAAACTTGCTACTACTCAAATCTTATGTTCTCATAGTCTATGTTCAGAACTGAGCAAACTGAGACAGATCAAATTGCACTAAAACCTTAAAGAAAATAACTGCTGACAGTCCTCTTGCAAATTAAATGTGCAGCTCCAAGGTAAAGTACAGGTGTAGAGAACTCTCAGGCAGGGTCTGTGCAGTGCAGTAACGGAGAACCTGTGTTAATCAAAAAGCCACCTTGGTAATAGCATGGGAGGCCTTAATTTACATTTTACTTGTAATAATCCTTTCTAATTTGGCACAAACACGTCATAAAGTAATCTGATAATATTTTGAATGCTTAATTTTAGTGATAGTAAAATCCCTGTGATGACAGGATTTTTAATAGCTATGGAGACAAATCCATGGAGAGCTATAAGACCAAAATGAGTTTAGAGGAGTTTATTAATGATATTAGGTAGGGAAAGATGCTGAAGCCTAACATAAAAGAACGTTTAAAAAATTTCTTAGAGTTATGAAAAATAAAGGAAGCTGCAGCCTGGAATGGGCCCCATGCTGTGAGACTTCTGCTCATACCACGAAGTGGTTCATCCATCAACAGTTCTCCAGTGGAAACTGGAGATGGATAAAGAAACGTACACGTTCTCAGCTTCGTCATTTTAACTTCCTTTCTGTTCTTGTCGTGTTAGGTAGGAAAAGTGGCATTTCTCCCAAGAAGTCCAAGTACATGACTCCAATGCAGCAGAAGCTGAACGAGGTGTATGAGGCCGTGAAGAACTACACGGACAAGCGCGGGCGGCGGCTGAGCGCCATCTTCCTGCGGCTGCCCTCCCGCTCCGAGCTCCCCGACTACTACGTCACCATCAAAAAGCCCGTGGACATGGAGAAGATCAGGAGCCACATGATGGCAAATAAATACCAGGACATCGACTCCATGGTGGAGGACTTTGTCATGATGTTCAACAACGCCTGTACCTACAACGAGCCGGAGTCTTTGATTTATAAAGACGCCCTGGTCCTCCACAAAGTTTTGCTTGAAACTCGGAGGGAAATAGAAGGAGATGAGGATTCTCATGTACCCAATGTCACTTTGCTGATTCAGGAGCTTATCCATAACCTCTTTGTATCTGTTATGAGCCACCAGGATGATGAGGGCAGATGCTACAGCGACTCCTTAGCTGAGATTCCAGCTGTTGATCCCAACTTCCCAAATAAACCTCCTCTGACTTTTGATATTATCCGAAAAAATGTTGAAAATAATCGCTATAGGAGATTAGATTTGTTCCAGGAGAACATGTTTGAGGTACTGGAGAGGGCACGGAGAATGAACAGGTGGGCAAACTCTTATTTTTCAGGTATCTTTATCATGAGCTTTGCATTTAATGTTCAACAAAGGCTGAAATTTAAGGTGTTGCTTTCCTTGATACGGACGTTGGGAAAAACTTAAGTCTCAAAAGCTCTATCAGGTCTTCAGTGGAATGTTTGATTTGAAAACAAGGAAGAAGTTAGTTTTCTGCTAAGAGATCGTTTTTACAGTAGTCTTCCAAGTGAGCACCTTATGACAAACAGGTTCCTGCTAACTTTCAAATTATAAAAGTGAAGAGAGCTGTTCTCTAACTTTTCAAATAGTGAATTACTCTTTTGGAGCAATCACACTTGGGTCAGTTATGGTAACACCCTACAAAAACCATGAACAGCAAAAACTATTGCAACTTCTAGTAGTGTTTTGCTTGAATTCAGTAGCCTTTTTGGGAATGTGCAGGTGAGAGCTTGACTGTGAAGAGAGGAGGTAAAAAATTATCTTAAAACATCTAAGAGGAGTATGGATAATTAAAATAAGTCACTTTTGTTAATAGTACTTTGTACTAGTTTGTAATAGTAATTTGTAGTAGTTTGTACTACTTTGTAATAGTTATTACTCAAGTTTTTCAGAAGTTAACAGATTATAGAGGTCCAGTGACATGTAGCCTTGTCTTAACTAGTTACCTTTGATTTTCCTGCCATTACAGGACTTGTGTATACAAAAATATTGTTTTGGGTAAACTATAATGCAGATTGACAGTGAACTAACAGGTGAAGCATCACTTAATGCTTCATGGCTTCAGGTCAGTCTCTGCTGCTGTTTCTGAGTAAGCACAGAAATCTGTTGGCAGAGTGAAGCTTTCAGTTGATCACAAAGAGTGGTGATTGATGGGTGTGTTTAGACTCCTGTTTAACCCTGCACAAAATGTGTTTTTTCCCTGTTGCTCATGTCTTTGTATAGGACTGATTCAGAGATCTATGAGGATGCAGTGGAACTTCAGCAGTTCTTCATTAAAATTCGAGATGAACTGTGTAAAAATGGAGAGATTCTGCTGTCACCTGCTCTCAGCTACACCACCAAGCATCTTCACAATGATGTAGAGAAGGAAAAGAAGGAAAAGCTGCCCAAAGAAATAGAGGAAGATAAGCTCAAAAGGGAGGAGGAGAAGAGAGGTAGCTAATTCTGTTTCATTAATTCTGAATGTACCAAATGAAAAACGTACCCACACATATAATGTGTTGCTGCAGCTTTGCCTACTGAAAGGACCACAGTAGTCTGCTTGTCCCCCAGTCTTTTATTTTCAAGTTATGAGAGATTTATTTTATTTTGTTCTTTATCAGCCAGGCCAAAGGGCTTTTAAGAAAGAGATGTAGGTAGATATTAACCCTATGTGACCTCTTTATTCAGATTACATTGAGGTACCAGTATTATTTCAAATATATTAAAAAAGAAAACAATAGCTTTTTACTTTAGCTTTCTTCTGATAATAAACTTAACAGTGAGTATTCCCATTGACATTTTAGTAATTTTCATTTTGACAAATACCAGTGGTGTCTGTGATCACACATTAGCACTGCTAAAGAACTGAGGTTTGATAAGCCTTTTGTGTTTTGGCTACTGTGGATGTGAAGAGGAGTGGGCTTGTACTGTTTAGCAGGGCATGAAGCATACCCTGAATGTCCTTTATTTCACAGTCCTGGCTCTTTCTGTCCATGCTCCATTGTGCACCATGTTTAAAGGAATAAATATGCTCTCCAATTGCACCTTTCCATGGACAGGAGAGCTGTTGGCAATTTTGTCTTTGAATCATGTTTCTAACATGGTTCATCTTCCCTCATAGCTGTCAGCAGCAGTAAAGCCTGGTTACTCCAGCCTCAAAGTGAGGCACTGACATCAAGAACCTTGGCTAATATAGAAACGTGACATTACTAACATCTGTTTTTCCCTTCTTGAAACAAGAAGCTGAAAAGAGTGAAGATTCCTCTGGATCAGCTGGGCTGTCAAGTTTGCATAGGACCTACAGCCAGGACTGCAGCTTCAAGAACAGCATGTACCATGTGGGGGATTATGTGTACGTGGAGCCTGCAGAGGCCAACTTGCAGCCTCACATCGTCTGCATTGAGAGGCTGTGGGAAGATTCAGCTGGTAAGGATGGCCTTACTGCAGGAAAACACTAGGCTGAAACATTAATAATAATATTTTCAGCTTCCAGTTTGATTTTTAGATGTTAACTTATTTTATATGCAGAACTGGTTGAATCGGGGAGTATTTTTTGTTGTTGTTTCTGAGTTATTTTTTTTCTGAAGGATGTTACAAATAGAAAATTCTTGGGACAGCATGAGCTTTTTTGAGCTTTTTTCATTTCTGCCTACCATAAAATTGTAAGCCTTGCCAGGGATGGAATTCTGAGTGGGATGGACTCTCTGTAATTTAGGTGCAGAAGAACACTGTTTTTCTGTGCTGAGAAATCTGAAGCAAAGATGGGCACAAGTTTCCTTTGATTTAGAAAAATGTTACATATTTGTAACTGCTTTATAAATTATTGTTATCAGCTTGAGTTTGTCATCGTGTAATTTGTCACAGCATCAAGTGAAAGAAATAGTTCTTTAAAAACTTAGAAACAGTTACCTGAGATTCTTTAAATAATCAGGTGATTGTTGTGTGGACTTCAAAGCCATTTAAAGGCCTGAAAGTCAAGATCTGTAAATAAGAACAAATTTCTCCTTTATTTTGCTGAGTCTGGTGTTACTGGAAAAATAACAATTGGCAGGCTTTTTAAGATACTTGTTTTTCTTTTCTGAAAAGATGACTATTGCCCTGTTTAAAAGCAGATTGCTCTTAGTATAAATGACTGCATGGCTGTTTGATTAATCAGTCAATTACTAATTGTTCTACTTGGCTCATGCACTAAAGAATATAATTTTACTTTTTTTTTGTATCTCCCTTCTCTTTTTGTTGTTTTCTATTTTAAAGGAGAAAAATGGCTCTATGGCTGCTGGTTTTATCGACCAAATGAAACTTTTCATCTTGCAACACGAAAATTCCTGGAGAAAGAAGTTTTTAAAAGTGATTATTACAATAAAGTTCCTGTTAGCAAAATTTTAGGCAAATGTGTGGTCATGTTTGTCAAGGTGAGAGACTCTTCTAAATTATAAAACAAGTAATGCTTTCTGCTATTTCCTGTAGAGCTGTAGGAACTCTAACATAAAGACATTTCACTAATACCTAAATAAAGTAGGACTTGCTTCTGTGGGCTGTTTGGATGTTCCTTTGTTTCCTGAGCTCTGTGGTTGACCCAGGTAGTGGAGTTTCCCTGTGCTGGTTCTTTTGTGTTTATGGTCATCCCTGGGTTGGTGAGTATGTCCTTTTTCCAAAAATCAAAGCTCAGAAATCTTGTGAAGGTGTTTTCAGGCTGTGTTAATGCACTGGATTGATAAATGAATAAAACCTAACTCTTCTCAAATGTCAACTTGTACTGAATTAGCTCCTTCTCCAAGGGTGGGGTTTCTTGGTTTTTGTTATACTCAGTAAAACTTGGACGTCAAACTGGAAGAAGAGAGCTCAGCAAAAAGGCTTTTGACAGAAGCATAGAAAAAACTGAAACCATGAGAGGGAGTTCACTGTGTGTCTGTGCAGTGCTGAAATATTTAATATTTTTCCTTCAATCTGCAGGAATATTTTAAATTGTGCCCTGAAAACTTCAGAGATGAGGATGTCTATGTGTGCGAGTCGCGCTATTCTGCAAAGACAAAGTCTTTTAAAAAGATTAAACTGTGGACTATGCCTGTGAGCTCTGTCAGATTTGTCCCACGAGATGTGCCCCTGCCTGTGGTCAGAGTTGCTTCTGTGTTTGCCAATACAGACAAAATAGATGAGGAAAAGCACAGTGAAACACTGGAGGACAGTAAGGTGGGAGAAAGTATCCTTCATCTTGAAAAGGTATGCAAGGGGAACGTTGGTTACATTTGACAGATAGAGAATGACAAGGTATTAGCCCTCGTGGCTTCAGTTTCACCACATCCAGACACAATGAAACATAAATGGATATAATATTTCTGTTATTACTTATATTACAGACATTTGTAAACTAACACAAACAAAATTAAATAGGCATAACAAAATAATAAGCTGTGTAAGTGTTTGTTACAAGCCTCTTTCTTGTGATGGGATTGGTTGTGTTTTTCACCACTGCAGAAAATTACACTTTTGGTGTAAAGCCTGACCTAAGCCTAAAGAACCAGTAGAACTAGAAGTCTAATTTTAGATCATGGCAGTGCTGAAATGCTTTGTTGTGTAGCATTTCAGTAAAACAGTCAGTAGCTAGGCAGCAGTAAGTAATACATAATATTCTATTGTTTGTGGCCTGTTTGTGATTGATAACTGAGTAGGTTATTGTCAAAATGCTTAAGAATATTTCTGTCCAGCATAATGGATAAAATGATTCATTTATTGGACCTGGAGTAAGAAAAATCACTTTAGGTAAATGTATGAAAATCAGCCAAATTTAATTAGCTCTGTCTGAAATAAATTTAGAGCCATGAAAAAATAAAATACTCATAAAAATGTCATAAATTACTTTTAAAAAAGTGAAAAATCCACTTTGCATTTTCTAACAGAACCTGAGAACACAGTACCCAGCACACCCATTGTCAGCTTTTGTCAGACCTAGTCTGTATTAGTGTATTTATTCACATCATGACAAAATATAGAATTAATTGTACTGAGAGAACTAAAACTCACAAGATCTTTTCCTTCCATGCCTTGGTGAGACTGCCTGTGCTTCCTTGGCTTTCTGGAATCCCAGGCTGAAAGTTTTAAATGAGGCACAATTTGAGTTTTTACTAAAAAGTAAGAAATTAAATGGGGCAGGTAGTATGAATTTGTAAGCAATACATGGAGTGTTCATATTATTGTATAAGAGAGTTGAATCATTATATTTTTGTGTCTCTTAGCTTGGCCAGATATTCAGTTCTTGCTTCCTAAGCACATTACTGGGCTTTAAACCATCAAAGCTAACAAGGCTTGGCTTGGCCAGTTTACTTTGAAACACTTGAACAAAAAGGGACCTGTAAATTAACATTGTGGCAAAATCAGAGCTTTGTGAAATAGGAAAGCTTGTGACAGACATGGAGGGTATCTTTGGCTTTGCAGTTTTCATTCAGGAAACTTTTGCACACACTTCTCTACTTAGTGCTTACACCTAATTGTTAACATAAGGATAGAACAAAGCCTTCTACTTGTACTTGGCGTATCTTTATTTCTGTGCTTGGTTTTCCTCCTTCTTCAAGTTTCTAAATCCTTCTTCTTCTGCAGGACAAAGAAGATGTTCCAGTAGAAATGTCCAATGGGGAACCTGGTTGCCATTACTTTGAACAGCTCTGCTACAATGACATGTGGCTGAAGGTTGGGGACTGTGTCTTCATAAAATCACACGGGCTGGTGCGGCCTCGTGTAGGAAGGTAGGGACAGCTTCTTGGTTTGCAGTTTGCAGCTGTAAAAATAACTTGGATGAAAGAGGGGCTGGTTGCAAAAAGGTATAAAAGAAGATAGGAAAAATATGAATGAAGTGTTACAAGGTCTTGATAGACTGAGGTGGAATTTTAGCTGCCTAGTAAAAACCTGGTCCAGTTGTACAGTTGGAATTGGCTGTTGTGTATTCATTTTCCACTGATGGTCTTTCTGAACACCCTACTGCCTCATTTGGGAGAAAAAGGCCTTTCATTTATGTTGCTGGTTTGGTTTCTTTGCAGAATTGAGAAGATGTGGGTACGAGATGGAGCTGCGTATTTCTTTGGTCCAATCTTTATACACCCTGAAGAAACTGAGCATGAGCCAACGAAAATGTTCTACAAGAAGGAGGTGTTTTTGAGTAACTTGGAGGAGACCTGTCCCATGACTTGCATTTTGGGTAATTATTAACAGTTTTGTTCTGATGGACATTTTCTTTCCCTACACAATCTGAAGTGATTGAAGGCTATGTGTAGGCTTCATTCCAAGTATTTTTCATTGGGGGAGGGAGGAGATATTATTCAGTTTCTAATATCCATTCCTGCCTGTGGGATTTGTGGTGACAATTTGCTGTAAAGAAGCTTTCTTACAATGAGGTAATTACATGTGTGATATGAAAGTGAACATTGTTTGCAGCCAGAGAACAGAAAACTCCATTATTCTTGCATATTAATGTAATTACTCCAGTACATATTACCTGGAAAGTTGAAAGGAGTAGGAGTTTGAAATTTGATTTGTTGCAGAAGATGATGGCTGTGTACTTTGTTTTGGAATTACAGTGCTGTGATAAATATAATAACTGACAGTGATCGTGAGGGCTCATGATTTGTGGATTCTCTAGTTCTTAAAAAAAATCTGAAAGCTGCATTAAGTTGCTGTAGGTTTCTTGTGAATAGCACTGTTTGATTGGAATATCAATTGATGCATTCTCTGTAGTTGTGCCAAATGCCAGGAATCTTCCAGACTTACGAGACAGGCAAAAAAATGGACTTTCCACACTTCAGAAAAATATCTGCAAGTGTGGGCTGCCTTCTTACCCAGCTCTTTCATTTCTGCAGGAAAGTGTGTCGTTCTGTCATTCAAAGACTTCCTCTCCTGCAGACCAACAGAAATCTCTGAAAATGATGTTTTTCTTTGTGAGAGCCGCTACAACGAAAGCGACAAACAAATGAAGAAATTCAAGGGATTGAAGAGGTTTTCACTGTCTGCGAAAGTTGTAGATGATGAAATATACTATTTTAGGTAAAAATGTGAGGGGAATGAGGGGGTCACCTGAGTGCTCTTCTGGATTGTGGTGGGCTAGCAGCTAAACCCCTGTCAGCCTCTTGGTCACTGCCCCACACTGGAATAGGAGAGAGAATCCGAAAGGTAGAAGGAGAAAAACTTCTGGCTCAAAACAGGAGTTAAAACAGTTGGAAAAATGGAGCAAGGCTACATGCACAAACAGAGCATGATAAGCAATTACTTCCCTACTTTACATCAGCAGGCAAATGTTTAGCTGTTTCCTGGAAAGCAGGGCCTTGGCACATGGAATGGTTGCTGGGAAAGACAAATGCCATAACCCTGAATGTACCCTGTCCTCTCCTTGTCCCCATATTTTATGGCTGAGCATGGTGTCAGAGTATGGAATATCCCCTTGGGTGGTTTGGCTTAGCTGTCCTGGTTGTTTCCCCTCCCAAATCAGCCCCAGCCTGCTAGGGCACACAGTGGGAAGAAGGAAAGGCCTTGATGCTGAGCTGTTCAGCACTAATTACAGCAGAGTGTGTTATCCACACTGTTGTCTCACAGATCCAAAACACAATCCTCTCAGCTGCTGTGCAGGGAATTAACCCCATCCCAGCCTGACCAGGACTTCCACAGAAATCAGAGGAGTAATTTCAGATAACTACTCTCTTGGGAGGATATCCAGATAGCATCATTCTTTTTATGGTCTTAATACCAATGGATGTTTTCTTTTTCTTCGTCTGACTTCAAGAAATGCCATTCATTTTATCAGATTTGTACATTCTCTTGGATATTATGAAAATACTTAAGTCTTCATGATGAATGAGGAAAATCTTTCAGTGAACATTCATATTAATAAAATAAAAATACTAAGTTCTAACTTAAGTAAAATGTGAAATCTAAGGAACGTTTAGTGTTGACTGCCTTCTATTGTAGAAATTAAGTACTTGTATTGAAATCCCCTTCTAACTCATAAAAAAATCCTTCTAACAAGTGACTGAAATTAAACACTGGCCATAGACCCAAAATTACTTCTGCTCAGCGTTCTGAAAGAGAACACATCAGAAGTCACCATTGTTTCTATATTGTTCAGTCAGAAATTGAGAAAAGTTGATTTTCTCTTCAAAAACAAGTTCTTTCCCCTGTAAGGTATGAGTCTGTTCTCATCTGCTTTTTGTCTTCCTTGTCCATTTTCCAGAAAACCCATAGTTCCTCAGAAAGAGCCATCTCCTCTACTGGAAAAGAAGATTCAGCAGCTGGAAGCAAAATTTGCTGAGTTGGAAGGAGGTGATGAGGACATGGAAGAGATGGGAGAAGAGGAAGGTGATATGACTGAAACACCTTCTATGCCTCAGCTTCAGGCCCCCTTGGCCAGTGATTTGGATATAATGCCTTATACTCCACCACAGGTAAGGACTTTCCTTCAGGAACCCTTAAACCTTTATATCCCACATTCTTTTCCGAATCCAAATGAAGAAAATAACATTTTATCTTATACAAACAAAGCATTTATGCTGAAGTTTACAAGTGTGTGGAGTAAATGGCAAAACAATTTTGGCATGTCCGATATGATATCAAGGTGATAGTGTTTCATTCCATTAAAATATTTTTAAAGGAAATCATTCAGCTGAGGAAAACTCAGGGTACATTTTTTATGTATTAGTGTTGTTTCTGATAGTAAGGTTTTCTGTGACACTTGTTCAGAAGTATCAGGTCTTTAAAGTTAAAACACAAATTTTCTTACATGAGCCTGGAATTTGTGTAACTGAGCGTGGAAGCAGAGTGAGGAACTGCTTTAGCTGGAAATCCAACTAATGAAAAAGGTTTGTTTGCAACTGGATTAAACCCGTTATCTGTGTTATCACACTCCCACATCCAAGCTATTGCCAGCCTTAAAGAGGCAATGGGAATGATTTACTGGGACCAGGAGGGAGTTTCAGACACTTTTGTGACCAGCAATATGGATTTCTGCTGCATGGCATTGAAAGGATGTCACCCCAGGGTAGAAATGTCTTTGGATGTTGTGAAAGAGTTGCTGAAGTTGAAATCTTTTGCCTAGTTTGAGTGTGATGTTTTGCTGTGTGGGCAACCACCAAATGCATTTTCCCTTGCAAAGCTGTTCACTGCTCTTGTTTAACATGCTGGATTTTACAAGCAGCTTGAAAATTCTTGGAGAGTATTCCAATAGAAGTGGAATTTTATCTAACAACTATTAAACCCCAGAACTTTTAATTTTTTTTCTTCTGCCAACAAAAGTTCTTATAACACCTAAGAGGAGACAGGACAGGTGAATATTGGTATTGTGGGGCTTGGCAGATAGGTGGGTGATGCTTTCCTGCTGCAGTTTGCTGTGAATCAAGTACAAAGTACTTAAAATAAAAAGATGTGCAGCTCATTCTTTGCTTCAGCAATATGGCTGAGAAAAGGCATAAAAGGGGGTCCTGGCTGATTTCTTCTTTTAACAAATCTGAAAGTAAATATGCAGTTGTCTGGCTCCAGTGGAAATGACTGTTCATTTAAAAATGTGTGGCAGATGGAAAAGAACAGAGAATGCAAGAACCAAATTTGGAATTCTTATGGTTTCTACAAGTCCTGTTTGCCCTTCCAAACTGGTGGGGAGGCTTTTACTTTAGATTAGTGCTATCAAAACTGTTGCAAGAGCTATATAGGCTAAAATAGCTGGTGAACTTGTAGCTGTCAGTTTGCAGAGGTATCAGAGGCCAAAAACGTGATTAGATTTCCCTCTTGTTGGTTTGAGAACTCTTCATCTGCCAGTGTGGGCTTGCCCAAGAAGCCAGGGTGGAATTGTATCATCCCAAATCCTGTGTGGAGTTGTCTTTTGTCTTTGGCTTCATAATGAAAACTTCAAGGATGGATTGCAATTTAGTACAGTGAAGTTTAGAATCACATTTAAATGGGCCTCAGTTAATCTTGCTTAATTGTTAAGCAAGACTTTTTAAGTATCTTGGTATTACTAAAACATTTTTAGCTGAGAGGAGAGTGTTGAGCTATGGGGTCAAAGCAGCAGGTGGAGAGAGTCAGTAACATGGCCAGCATTTCAGGAGAGGAAGGAAACAACTGAATATATTTTTGTTTCCTATCTTGCCTCCACCAGGTACTTGGAAACAATGGCACTTTCAAGATGTGACAGATTTGTAATGTTTGGGGTATGAGAAGGGCTTTCAGAGGGTTTTGATGTGATGATACATTTATAGGTCTTATTGGTCAGAGTATGGATGAATTAGGGTTTCCTGTGACAAATATAGATAGAAGGACCTTCAAAAAGAGGCTTCAGCTGCTGTATCTCAATATAGAGATGTCAGAATAGGTTAATTTTTTGGCGGCTGAAAATACCAAGGAGCTCTCAACAGGGGCGTATTAGGAAAAGCAAAGGAGCAGAGTTTTTGTTACTGATAAACAGAAGAACATGATGTGAACCTGTGATGCAGGTAAACAGTGATCAACAAAACTGGGCTTTGGTTTTTCAGGGAGAAATGGCTACTTATGTAATGAGAAGTGAACACTAGAGAGAAAGGAAGGTCTGGCAGGCAAAATAACATTTAGAAGGAATGAGGGAGAGTAGGGATTGCAAAGGCCAAGGAGGAAGTGGGGAAGCATTTTCCTAAAATGTGCAATGGCAAATAAAATATTTTACTCAGCTTGTGTTGGCAACATCTCTGAACAGCTCAGTGGATGGAGTCTGTGACATGACACAATTCCTTTTGTTCTTTTCTGGCCTTCTCTTTTGTACACTTGTGGTCATAACTGCTTTTTCTCACAGTCCACTCCCAAGTCTGTTAAGGGCAACACCAAGAAGGAGGGATCAAAAAGGAAGATCAACATGAGTGGGTACATCTTGTTTAGCAGCGAGATGAGAGCTGTGATTAAAGCTCAGCATCCTGACTACTCCTTTGGAGAGCTCAGCAGACTTGTAGGAACTGAATGGAGAAACTTGGAAGCAACAAAGAAAGCAGAATATGAAGGTAATTAAAAACTGAGATGCTGAACTCTTTTCTGCCTTTTTTTTTGTTTCTCAAACTTTCTGTTGTTGAGATGACAGGTTTAATAAAAGAAAATATTTATGTTTGTGTTCTGGATCTACCTTGAAAAGAACTTCATATTGAGAGATGACTGAAGAGGAGCAAAGTGCATGTTTCAGTTACATAGAGCACAACTGATAATTTAAATGTCTTTGCCACAAATAACCAAATTAACAAAGACCAAGAAAATGGGGACAAATTAGAAGTAAAGGGGTATGGATCTCCTGAGCTAGAAGTCAGTTGGAAAAATATTTTGCCAAGGTTTCCTTAAAGAAGGATTGAGGGGTACAAGAAGCTCTTGAGAGCTGTAGCAACAGATAAGAAAGGCTTACAGGAGAGTGGGGAAAAGTTCATTATTAACAGTATTTATAGAGTCCTAAGAGGCTTTGGACTGTACTGTAAATATGACGCATTGTCCAGTGCAGTATTAATCAATTCTTGTAACTGATTTTGTCGAGAGATTTCATAACCTGAAGAAAGCCTAGGAATATTTCATAATCATGAGATACTTTAGATCTATCTTTTGTCCCTTTCTTCCCTTCTTTTCCTCAGTCCCTTTCCCTCCTTTCCTTTCTTTGCCTTCTTCCTTTTCTTCCCTCCCTCCTTTCCTTCCATTCCTTCTGATAAATAGTCACTGTGTTTTAACTTGTATTCGATTAAAATAAAATACAACTGATCTTTAACAGCCAGCCCTTACCCAAGCCAAATACATGGGCTTAACATCCATAGTTATTTCTCTAGTTCTCTAGCATGTCAACACTACTAACTACTGTATTGATGCAACTTTATTGAAATAAAATGCTCCTTTGGATAGGAACATTTCAACACCCTGGAAGGTGATGGCCCAATTCAGTTATAACTTTGAAAATGAGATTTGATAGGTTTTCTGCACCCTCATAACTTAAAGGCAGCTTTGATCTTGAAGCTGGAAGCTTGCATGCTGTCACTGTCCACTCTCAGCCACCTCAGTCCTTTCTGAATTTTCAGTAGCACCTCTTTGCAGCTCTGGAGGGTAACACAGCACCCTTTGCTCAGTGCAAGTTTGCTTTGCAAGTGCTGTGAAGGGAAACGGTAACACTCTTCCTTTGTGAGACTGCTGGGGCCTTACTTTGTTCTGTAGTTGTTTCCTTTTACACCCTTCTAGGTGCATGTGTGATCTTTTTATTGGCAGACCTGTCCTTACAGCCTCATCCTTCAGCAGGAGGATGGCTGGCATGTCACTGCTTCCTCGCTTAGAGCAGCTTGAAGTCCTGCACTTCTGCAGGAAGGCTCTGTTTGTCCACTGTGTTAATGAGTGTCTGTGTGCTTCCATTTTAATCTTCCTTCTCAATTAAATTTTTCCAAAGCTTTTGGAGTTTGAGCTTCAGTTTCCCTGGCTTGGTGTCTGTCCTGAACTAGACCTACTTTCCCTTGGTTTTGAGGGGTTGGGATGGGGTAACAAAGTGTTCATACTGTGTTATCTTATCATGTGTGAAAGGAGAGAAACTCTACTCCTTCTGCTATGAGGAGTCAGAATTCATGTGTTCCCTGGTGTGGATGTGAACCAGGGAGCAGGGAGTGGGCATGGTTTGACATCTCAGTGAAAAAAGGGCAGTGCTGTTTTCTGGTGAGAAGTAGTTTACATTTTAGATCCATTCTGACCTACTGAAAGTTTTGTTTGGTTTATGTGCAGGGTATGAGTTGTTTTTTAGCAATAGTTAGGCAGAGAAGAGGCTGTGTTGGAAGTGCCTGCATGGCTAAATAAAGTAAATTAAAAGAATGCATGGGATTGAGGGAAAGGCCTGTTTTAAGGAAAAACTCTGTTCAAAGCCAAAGGTCTCTTTCCAAAGGTCTCTTGGGATGTGTTGGAAATGTTTGAATTATCTGAAGTCCTGGCCTATGTGATTTGGGTTTACTATTGAGTATTAGGGTGAATGCTTTAGGCTGAACTTTTAGATACCTCCTCCAGTTCCCTTTGACAGTGTTATTCCATTTGTTACTTCTGTGGCAGTCAGGGCATGGGTAGGGGCTAGGTAAAACTTGAGTACTCTGCTACATCGGGTCCTTCTTCAAACCTCAGCACTCTGGAGTCTGATAAAGCTGAACACTTCACAGTAATTTCTCATTCACCAGAGTGTCCCTTTTGCTTTTGTCTGACCATTTTTTGTTTTTTAGCTGGCCAAAAGTAGGTGAGAGTCAGAACCACTGCTTCATCTTTTCCCAAAGTGCTTGCTGTGCTCTGGAGAGGATGTTCTCATTTTTCTACTTCAGGATCTACCTTTAAATATCTTGTATTTTGTGCTCAACTGCATCCGAGTTGCCTGTGTTAAATGTAGAAGTTTCTCTGCGTCGTCATCACTGCCTGAAATTGCAGAAGTGGGAAGAAGGAAGGAAATGAAACTGGTCTTTGAGTGTATGGAAGTAGTGCTAGAAGCTGCACAAACAGGTTCTAGAGGAGTCAAAAGTGTGATAGATGTTCAAAGTCATGTCCTAGAGGAAGTGGGTAACACTGGCAGGATGCATAACTTAATCTCCTTGATGAACTTCTTCTTAGCCTTCGTTTGACAGAGGACCTTGATTGCTGGTTTAGTGGCAGTTTCCATCTTTCACCAACTGCAAGAGAACTCATAGCCCTGCATTCACTGTTGTTAAAAAGTGCTGGAGATGTATCCTGCATCCATTTATTCTTCTTTGTTCAGACACAACATTCAGAGTAAACAAAGCAGGAACTTGCATGCCCCCAAAGCACCTGGAGTGGGCATTCGGTATTTCTCCTTTTTTGTTTGCTTGGCTTTTGTTTGTTTTTTTTCTTTCTTCTTCCCATGACCCTTTGCCCTTCCCTTAATATAAAATTGTCCTCTGGTCAGATGACCCTGCAGTAGATCTTTTGTTCTTGCAGTCACAGTGAGAGACTTGATTGAGATAATGACCAGATTCATCGTACAAAGGACACACATGACCTCCAGTGAGCAGCACAATGTGAGTTAGACATCTTCAGAAAAACAACCAACTCATAGGGGACCAAACGGGGAAATGACAGAAAGAGGCAGAGAAAAATATTTTTGGTTTATCAAACTGCTGCTTGTTATGTTCCAAAAGCTAAGGACCAATCTGCACTAGGGAAACTTTACAAATGCTCCCCGATTTTGCCACCACTCTTCAGCTGCATCAGTAGTAAAATACACGGGGAGCCCACAAATGACCGTGCCACCAGCTGGCACTGCTGTCTGCTCTTTGCAGCGTTCTTTAGGGCACACCTGTTAGACATGGGGCTTCAATTCCCACAGCAGCTGGTAGAGAATCCACCCAAGAGCTGCTGGCCTTGGCTGCAGCTGGTTTGGCTGAGCCAGTGGTGTCAAAACAGGGAATGTTTTGCCGTGTCCTAGTGCGGACCAAGCCTAGTGCTGGACTGCTGCTTCATGTTGGTAACACTGGTGTTATTATCATCAAATTTGTTATTTTCATTTTTAAAATGAAAATTTATTTTATTATTTATTTTAATTTTTTTTTAGGAAGAGATAAAACTTTGTGGAATTTTTTTCATGAAAGGTTCTCTAAAAGTCTTAGCTGCAGCCACATGAAATCAAATCATATGCTGTATTAAAAAAGATTCATCTGTTCTACTTTATATTTGACTAAACTATGCCAGTGTCTGACTAGTCCTTTTTAATGAACAGATAATATTTTGAAAGTCTGGGTTACAAAACAGAACTGAAAATCTAAAATACTTTTACAGAGCGGGCAGCTAAAGTTGCTGAGCAGCAGGAGAGAGAGCGAGCAGCACAGCAGCAGAATTCCTCCCCCCGGGCAGGCACTCCTGTCGGGGCTCTTATGGGGGTGGTGCCGCCACCAACACCAATGGGAATGCTCAATCAGCAGTTGACACCCGTTGCAGGTAAAACGTAGGAGCTATGACCATTTTTTCCTCATCCACTTTATCAACCCCCTTCATAACTCTGAACACTCTCTTGGGTCACGTTGGAAGCAAAAGCTCAAACTCTTCAGTCGTTCTTCATGATGAACGTGCCTAGTGCAGCGGTGGCCTGGTGTCCAGCGTTACTTACTGCAGTGGAAGGAGCCTGTGCAAAGTGCAGGGAAGCAGGGTCCTCCTCGTGCAGTTCCTGTTCTGGTAGTGTGCAGTCATGTTTATTCACTCTGCCCTGCGGAGCTCACCTTTAGCCCTGCTCTGGCAGGAGGGCAGCAGCTAAGTAGTCTTCTAGTGCATGCAGCATTGTGGCAGTGGTAAAGCAGGAGGGAGACTGTTGGGGGTTTCTCAGGGAGATGAGAGGCCAACAGAGTCTAACCCAGATTTTAAATCCAAGCAAAAACTTTGTAGAACTGCCTCTTGGGCACTGGTAAGCAGAGCAGACCAGGATCTAGAGCCATTACAGAAACAAAGACAAAATGACAACATTGCTGGTTTTATCAGGTTATTTTTCAGAATAGAACTGAGCTTGGAGAACTCTTCCACGAGGTCCCTGTTGCTGGGTGTTGAGCTCGTTACCAGTTGTAATCCGGCTTGATTTCATAGGGAGTATGCTCGGAGTAAGTATTTTCAGGATCAGATCTGAAGACAATGTAGTCCACTGAAGACTCTTGTATGGAAATCAGCCATACATGGGTGAGAAAATTAATTAGGTGTGACCTGATAGGTTGTTTTCTTTCCCCAGTTTCTAATTAAAATAAGAATTAAATTGCTTCAGTTGAGGTCAAAATACTGCCGAGTAGATAAAAATGAGTATTTGGAGGGTTTTGGTTTGAGTTTTGGGGTCTTTTTAACTTTCCCTTAAGACATTCCAATTATTCAGTTTATTCTTTTGTCATTTTTCCTTTTCTTTCTCATCTCACAGGCTGTGGCCTTATTTCGAGCTGACAGCCTGAAGCGTTTTCATCTCTAAATCCCCTTTCAGTAAATAGGCTGCATGGATGTTTAACTGAAGGAACATTCCTTAGTTGGTTCATGATTTCCAGGTTACAAAGCATTTGTTTACACTGAGTTGCATTTTTATTTTGGCTTTTTTTCACTCTGTTCATGATAATTTCCCTCTGAACTGTTTGCAGTTGGTGTATGTTTGTGTGTGTGTGTGTGTACACTTATCTGTGCATATATTAAGAAAAAGGAAAAATAGTTTCCCAGTGCTGATCTCTTTTGTGAATAATTTACTTCAATCTAGAAAATGTAGAAATATCATCCTCTTGTGGTTGTGTTTTCTTAGTTTGGTTCTTGGGTTTTTTGGCACTGAGTCACTTTTCCAATTTTTGGAGGCAGGTGTTGATGGGCAGTAATACTTGCTGTTAACTCTTCCTTAAAACTTCCCCGAAAATATGCATTCTGCCAGTTACACATGCTACCTTATTTCCTGTGGCAGCAAACCTCTATTTCAGACCATTGTCTTATTAAAGCAGATCAACACTTAAGGCTCTTCACTTTGGCTTTGGGAAACGCTTCCTTAAAATAGATGATGGAGCAGATCCTTTTAAACTCTTCCTACTTCTTTGGTCCATTTGAAAAACACAGTCTTTCATCTTTTGGTTTTCACAAGACCTACTTGGAAGTATCTTGTTCTGTTTGGACCTCTTTCATATCCTCCTCCATCCTTGGATTGCTTTTCACTAGTTCAGAGAGCTTCTCCATCACAGAACTTCTTTATGGCCCACAGGGCCAGGAAATCTGGAAGCCTTCTGAGATGTTTCTCTCAGTGTGCAGCACTTATTGCAAAAGTTTACTTTATCTTATGTTGTTATAATAAAAAACAGGAGAATAAGTAGTTTCAATGACAAATCACAGTTGTGGGAGCTGGAAATAGTTTGGCCATGTTTGCTAGTTTGAAATAAAAGTTTGCAATTCATACATGGGGTAAGAAAATGGCTGCTCTTACTCAGAATGAGCTACAAGAACTGATTTCTCATGGAGATTTGATGGCATCTTTATTAGCCACTTGTTGAGTATTTTAATTGGAAATGTAGAATTAGGCTTCCATGATTGATAAATATGTGCTTGATTCCGTGGAGAGTTTTTTGTTTGGCTGTTTTAAAGCTGCAGATCTGCGTTAAGTGCACTGAAGATGTGGAGCAGCTTGGGGTGCACTGGAAGTACCAGGCAGTAGCTGCAGTGTGAAAGCTCTTTATGCCAAGGAGGCTGTTGTTGTGTTTCTTCCTTTCATTTCTCCACTGGCAATACGGATTTCCCTGTAATAAAGAGGTTCAGAGAAGGTTCCAGATATTTGAAATTGGTACCCACAGCATATATTACATGTCATTCTAGGTGCCCTGTGGAAAATGAAGGCTCAAGGGAGACAAGTTCTTTATTTTCTTGGTGTTTTCTCCATGTAAAGCTTTTGGGATTAGAGGTTTCTCACTTCTGTAACATCCTGAGGAAGTGACAGGTTTAACTTTTATTTTGGAGCTGCTCCTCCTGTTAAGACCCTGAGCTTGTGGCAGCTTTGTTCTCAGTCAGAACTGATGAGAGTTTTTGGGCAGTCTTCATTCCAGAAATCTGTTCTGAAAGTTGCTTTTATGAGTTACAGGGAGTGTGGCAAAGACTCAGTGGTTTCTTGGAGCAGACAATAGAAGTCCCAATAAATCTGCATTTCTGACTTACCTCATCTCTCTAGACCTGCTTCTGTCCTCTGTCATCTTTTCATTGTCTTTCTAACTCCTTTCCTTGCTTACCTGGCAATGCATCCATTTAAATTAAACATTCCAGGACCTAGCAAGCGTAGTGCAGTGATACTGTGTAGGTTCACTACATGGATACCAGAAAATCTGAGCCAAAGCCAGAGAAAGCTCTCAATTTTCTTCCCTCACATGCAGAAAACTAAATTTTCGAGCAGCAGCACAATGCAGTGTGTGCAGTGTCACTGATTTTCCTCTAAAGATACCTTGCAGACATGGACAGTGAAATTCTGTGAGGGACTGCAGGTGCTCCTTTTAAGTCCTTTCACTTCAGTCTAATGCCATGAGTGTAAGTTACTGCAGCCCAGCACTTCATGCCCAAGTTGAAAAAATTGTGTTTCTGCCTTAGTTCATACTGGAGATGGTTTAATAAAAATCACCCATCACTGACTGTCATTAGTTTCAAGTATGTGAATGTTGTAGGGCTTTTGTACATCACTTTTGCATGTGTACTGCAGGAAAATGTCTGGGCTTTGATTTTTGTGGTCTCTGAACTAGCCCAGAGAGCAGGGCTGTCCGTGGGGCTGGCCAGTCAGTGTTGTGTTTGTAATCTGTACGCAGATGGCAGAGCTTTATTAAAGCTGTATTAAAACTGCTTGCATTAGTAACATTTAATTGTGGCTGAATTTATTCCATGTGTTAACATATCTGAGTATTCAACATTTATTGCCTTGTGAGAAACATACAAATACACTAAATACTAATTCATCAAAAGTATAGTGTTTCATATTTACAGCTTTTACTTTTAGTTTTTTTGTTTTTTGTTTTTTTTTGCAAGATACTAATTGTAGTATTGCCTTGCTGTACTAAAGGTGCTTTTTTTTGTGTGTGTGTGTGTGTGGATAGTGCATGTCTGTGCATACTGTGTAGACCATATTGCATGTTATTGATGCATGTTTGAAATTTGTTGTGTCCTTCAAGGCATGATAAGTGGCTATCCACCGGTGCTGCCACCTTTGCAGGGCCCAGTTGATGGCATTGTTAGCATGGGCAGCATGCAGCCACTTCACCCAGGGGTGCCACCACCCCACCAGCTCCCGCCAGGTATGCCAGGCATCCCAGGCATCCCACCACCCGGTAAGAGCCTCATCCTCATTGCCTCTTTATTTCATTGTCATGTTCTTGGTTTAACCCATTGTTACAGGAGTTCTCTGCAGCTTGTTCTGGTCGTGGCTTTGGTTTGTGAACACACACGCCAGCACTGCTGAATATGAGTGGTGTGCAAAACACTGACACAACAGCATGTCCCCATAGCCTTTGGGGAAGGGGCACTGGAGAAATGTGGTGCTGCTCCAGCAGGAGTTCTGTTCCAGCCAAAAAAACCTTGATGATTGTACTTGAGTTTATCAGAAGTGTGAAAAGGTGAAATCAGCCTGTTCGTATCCTTTTGTCATTTGAACAGCATCTCTGCACTCATCCTGTTCTTATTTGAAGTGGACTAATAAATGAAATTTATTGTTCTCATTCCTTACTGAAGTCTTTTGCAGTGTGTTTATGTCAGACTGCACTGAAATGAGCCTGGTCATGTAAGACTCCTTGGCCACTGGGGCACTGATGTGTTACTGTAAAATAGTGTTCAGATTAAAGCTTGCTGATAGAACAGTGACTGGAAACATGTAGGGACAAGATGAATTCAGTATTCTCTGTGGCCCAATTTTGAATTGATTTTTGAGAGCATTTCTGCTGCATTTGCTGTGATTTTGCCATGCTTTTGGTGAAAAGCAAGGCTTAAATGAAACAAATATTTTGCCAGTGTTAATGCCATTAACGTGTCCCAGTTAAGGGGAAAAACATTCATCTGCCCTCTGACTCTGTTTCCTGCTGATTCATTTTTTACCTCTGATAACTCATGTGCCTGTGAAAAAGATGTGCCATCCCTCTGTTCAGCAGTAAGCAAGCTGTGGACAAAATGGTCTCATTTGCCTCCCCCTACCCCCTTGCAACAGTATTTATCAGAAGCTGTGTTAAGAGTTTTATCTGTACGTAAATCATTTGAGCTGGGGAGTTTTTGTTTGCATGTCTTTTATGAAATCCATCAGCGTTACAGTGCAGCTTGGCTGCAGTGCACGATTCCCTGCCATGGCACCTAGAGGGAGCAGGACAGCAGCTGTGCAGTGACCCTGAGCACACATCAGCCAGACTTGTGGGAGTTCACGTGAATCCAGGACAGTGCATCCCTCTGAAGGGCTGTTCCCACTGCTGGGGGCTGGGTGTTTGTGTTTAAAACTGACAGGATGGATTAGCAAAGAAACAGTGTCTTGAGGAGGAGTGGAGTGCTGAACTGGGCACAGCCTGCTAAGGGTGAAGCTGTGCTCTGATGCTGGGGAGGGTGCCCTCCTCCAGACCCCTTCCCTCTGGACTAAAAATAATTCCGCAGCTTGTGTTACCAATGCTTTTCCCAACTTCTGACACACTGTTGGTACAGAAACATTTAAAATGGGAGCTGTGATCAAATGAAAAGAGCATTTGAGACATGCTTTAGTGAGTGAAAGCCAGTGGCACATCCTTTGATCACTGATACAGAAATCATGCATTTAATTCATGTAAATTAAACTCTCAGGAAGAGTACAGTTAGTCTGCAGTTTTTCCAGTGTATGAACATGAGAAATGGCACAAACAGAAAGAAAAGCAGCAGCACACATAAGTTTCATTTTTTTCAGACCAGAGCATCTGGTATGTAAAATGTCAGGAAGTGCATTTAGATCTGTACATTTTTGTGTGGAAGACTAACACAGTTGTGCTGCACTCTGTGCAATAGGGAGAAGTCCCAATATGCTTGAGAAAAACAGCCTTTATTTTTTTGACATTGATTTCAAATATTCATTGTTCTGTATTTAAGGCTATTGAAGCTTAACCTGCAAGCTGAATTTTGCATTAGAGAGATCTAACTGAATTTGTGCAAAGGCTTGAATTTCATCCTGCTGTGAGCATGAACATAGTTTACAAAACTGAACACAAGGAAATGTAAAGTGTTGCTAAGACAGATCAGCATTTCCTTTCTTAAGGAAAGGACTTCAGGAAGATCCTGTCAAGCCAAAGGTGTATATTATAAATGAAAAGATGCAGTCAGGCAATCACTAAGTAACATGAAAAAAAACCTGAAAAGCAAAATTTGTTCAGTTTGCATGTCTCTAATTAAAATAATTCAACAGGCCACATATCAGTGTTTGGTAGTTGTCATGCTGGCTTCTTTATTTTCATTCAGAACCTTGTGAAGTTTTTTATTGGGGGTGAGGGGAGTATTTGAATGTTGTACATCTGCTTAAAATAGCTGTGAGCAGTGATATGAAAGTGTAAATGAAGACCAAAGAGATATTTGTCACTGCTCTGAAGTAAGACTAATTATTTTATATTTTGGAATATAGGTGTTATAGGCCAAAATGTGTCCCCCATGGTAGGCACTCCAGCACCAGGAGCAAGTCCTTTTGGACAGCAGGTGAGTCATTTTTGCATTATTTAGGAGGCTCTAAGGCTCAGAATCAGCATTTGAGCAACATCCCAGTTCAGACATGTAGGGATGCACATAGGCTTGCTCAGGGAGAACAGAAATGAAATGTTTTGGTGTGTTTAGAACCAGTTAATATCTCACACTCAGAGAGTTATGTCTGTATTTGGTGGTTGAATTGAAACACTCAGAAGGTTTGTCCAGCAAGGTAACTTCAGTATAAACAAGGCAGTGTTTTGTCTTAGTTTTCTACTTAACTGAATCATTTCAGCATACTGTGAAACTGCTGATAATTTAGGTTTTGTGTGCTTTGTGACACAGAGAAGACACTGCCCATTTTATCAGCTGTTGATGAATAGGTAAAAATGTTCATATTTCACAAACTGATGAAGCAGATGTTCATTGGCAGCTCAGAATTTGTGAGTTTGGGTAACTGTGATGATCCGATGTTTCTTCTCAGTCATTAATGCAGATTAACTGTAGAGAACATTTCCAATTTTATTGCCTAAATTTTGGCTTTATAAAGAGAAATGTGGTTTTGGCTGTGTTGAGAAAGGGTTTAAAGAAAGGGAGGGAGAGTGGCTATGCACAGGCAGATAGTGGTAGGATGGGGGGGAATGGTTTTAAACTAAAAGAGGAGAGGTTTAGGTTAGGTGCTGGGAAGAAGTTATTTATTCAAAGGCACTGACACAGGTTGCCCAGAGAAGCTGTGGCTGCCCCACCGCTGGAGTTCAAGGCCAGGTTGGATGGGGTTTGCAGTGACCTGGGCTAGTGGAAGGTGTCTCTGCAGATGACAGGGGGTTGGAATGAGAAGAGCTTTTAGGCCTCTTTCAACCCAAACCATTCTGTGAGTACCAGAAGTTAAGTGGTAAAGTGCTGATGTCATGACATTGAGTTTCTCCAGACCACGGGATGTCCATGCTAAGAGTACTCAGTACTACTGGTTAATCACAGTGGTAGGAATTCTTCTGTGTGACTGGGAATTTTCCTGCCTGAGATTTTTGCCTGACAGTGATTCTGTGGAAATAACCCAGTTGCCCAAGGATCCGTGGCAGTTTGGATTATATGTTCTAGAGTTAAATTTTGCACTTCACAGACCACAGTATTTCAGATTGAATTGGAGAAAACATGAAATAAGGAGGAGATAAAAGTTGCAATTAAGGTTAGAAGATATATGGTGATGATAAGCAGAGTATATTTACATAAATCAGATATATGAACAACAGCTATTGAGTATGAATGGTTGGTTTGCACTTCCTCTCTCTGTGCATCTCCTGGCCAAAGCCGGCATCTCCAGGGAAATTTTCTCAAGCTTTTGCATGTAACCTCGGTTAAAACCCCATTGCTTGAGGATGCCCCGAGGCTGGGGTGTTCCCTGCGGTCCCTGGGGATGTGACCCCTGGCTGGCTTTGTGTTTCAGATCGGGATCCTGGGCCCGCCGGGTCAGCAGGCACCCCCACCATACCCCGGGCAGAGCCCTGCCAGCCAGCCCGTGATGCAGCAGCCCAGCACCCCCATGTTTGTCTCCCCTCCACCAAAGACACAGAGGCTCCTCCATTCTGAAGCCTACCTGAAATACATTGAGGGGCTCAGTGCTGAGTCAAATAGTATCAGCAAGTGGGACCAGACCCTTGCAGGTAAGGCTTTGGGTTCCTCGTAACCGATTGTTTTTGCTTTTATAGAAGATGTGAAGTAAATCTGCTGTTTGCTTTTTAAAATGTATGTATGCAATTAATTCCTAAAGACAAATCAACAGACTGAGAATATGTATGTTATCCACAGGCAAATTCCACCGGTGTTGTATAAACCTAAGAATCAGTGGTATGGGCTTAAACACTAAGCAAAAATAGAGTACCTGTTGGATCCCAGAAACCTGGGGTTTTCAAGCCTTCTGTGTTTTTTGGAACTGACCCTCTGGAGAACACTGCTTTTGACCTGAGGCCTTGGAGAAGGCTTCCAAATTTGAGTGATGAAGTTTTAAAATCATGGGTGTTTAGTTAAACAGAAGTGTGTGCTTTCACATGGTAAAGGGTTTTAAATTTGAGGGTTTTGTAGTATAGTAATAGGTATAGGACAAGATGGAGGATTTTGGGTGGTGTTTTTTTCAGTGTTCGTCTTTCTTCTTCCTCCTCCCTTCTTTCTTCTTCCTCCTCCCTTCTTTCTTCTTCCTCCTCCCTTCTTTCTTCTTCCTCCTCCCTTCTTTCTTCTTCCTCCTCCCTTCTTCTTCTTCCTTCTTCATGGGTTTCAGGTAATAGTTTCTGGTTGGTCAGTCAGTGTCACACTGAGAGTCATGGGAATTTGGTTATTGGGTTAAAAGGATAAATAATATAGGTGTTAATTCTCTCTTGGACTGTTTAGCCTTAAGAGACCTTGTGGCAGCTGGATCTTTCTCCATTTTTCTCACTTCTAGCAGGTAGCTAGAAGTGCTGTTGAACACTCTGTACTTTTTGATAAGATTTAATAAACAACTAAGCCCGAAAACGAGAAAATCTGTTTCCTTAATGTATTTTTTAATCCTGGCTCTCAGTGAAGGCAGAAGAGACTTGAGACAAACCGCCAGTTAAGTGGCGCAAACTCCCGGCGCTGTTCCAAGTATCTTACACTGCAGAGCTACATTTGCCTTTTTCAGGGACAAAGCAGTAGGTAACTGGCCCGTGTTTTGGATTTTGCAGCGCGGAGGCGAGACGTGCACTTGTCCAAGGAGCAGGAGAGCCGCCTGCCCTCACACTGGCTCAAGAGCAAAGGGGCTCACACCACCATGGCTGACGCGCTGTGGCGCCTGCGGGACCTGATGCTGCGGGACACCCTGAACATCCGCCAGGCCTACAACCTGGAGAATGTGTAGGAACAGCACCCTCCTGGCCAGGGGCTCGTGGGACAATAGCTGGTTTAGTTACTCGGTGGGAAGAGAGAACCAACAATAATTTGTATTGCGTTTTACTGTACATTGCAAGACCATTTTTATATAAGGACACTTTTAATAAGCATATTTCACTTTTTGTTATATTAAGTTGACTTTATCAAATACACGGATTTTTTGCATATGTTTCCTTTGTTTGGACGGCGATTTCATAATTGGTTGAGTGTAGTCAAGGATTCATCTTTCTTATACTTTATTGCTGAGAATCTGATGCCATTGTTTTTATATTAAAAAAAAAAAAGGAAAACAAAGTCTTTACAGATTGATACAGTGGAATGTGAATTAGTCATAGTTTACATCCTAGAAGAATGTGTGTACCTGTGCTTGTGTGCTGGCCACTTCAGGCAGAACTGCTCGGGTGTGAACAGGGAGGATCTCTTATAAGAAGCTAAAGGTAAGATGTGCTTTGGCACTAAGGAAAATTGGCGTTCCGAGTCAACACCGAGGTGGCAGAGTGGACCACAGCAGCCCTGGAAGTGCTGGTGTGGACGGGACAAGGGTGTCTCCACTGGTCGTGCTGTCCAGTCCTGTCCAGTTATTTAACTGTGTAGCCAAGGCCATTGTGATCCTAAATCAGTACCACAGTCCCTGTGCTGGCAGGCCCTTAGAGGAGAAGTGTTTCATCTGCCATGCCCTGTGCTGGAGGTTCTGTGATGTCCCCCACACCCAGCAGTGAGGCAGGGAATCTCCTTCCCTGAGCAATTCTGTCTGTGCTGGGAGACGCTCGCAGAACTCGGAACCAGCCCAGGTCTTGGAAGGTAAGTTAGGGGAGAAAAGTGGACTTGTTCTGTTAGTGAAGTAATGTGATTTCTTTTTTTTTAATTCATGCATACTCTGTTCATGATTGGGCATTGTAAGACATTTTTTGTATGCTTTCTTTAAGTGTTTTCATTAACCTTAGTGAAAGTTTTGCAATGCAAATTTGAGTGAAATTTGATGCTTAAATTAACTTGAAAGTAAAATACTACTGTATGGTATGGTATGGTATGGTATAGTATATGTAAGGTCAGCATACCCAGTACATTGGAGAAATACAGTATACTTGCATTGCAGCCTTCAAAGGGTTTGGGTTTGTTATGTTTTTTGTTGGTTTTTTTCCTTTTTTTAAATCTAAGTAAAGTAGATACTGACTCTTCTTGCCAAATTTCAAGGTTGTGGCTGCCTTCTGCTAAAGACTTACCTGTCCTCATAACTAACCAACATTTTGGACTACAAAGTTATTTGTTTAAAGGTAAATACTTTCATTTATTTGATTCTGGAAAAAGAATTTATACTTTTGGATTGCTTTAAGTTACTGGGAAAGCTCTATTAATTTGGGAAGTCAGCAGTAATGTAGGCACTGCAACTCAGCCCAAATGAACTGGTTTACTGATACACATCATATATGCTAGAGATGTTCATCATGTGGAAATGAGTTCTAAAGTCTGTTAATACAGAACATTCTCATTTCAGTATATTTGGCAGAAGGTTAAATTAAATCTTTTCCTTCAAATACTGGATATCTTGGGGTTTGTATGGTGATGTAATTAATACTCATGAGGGAAGTGACACTTGCAAGTATAAACTGTGATTTAATTTTACTGGCCAGTTCCTCTCCCTCTCCTATTGCAATCCTCCAGTCATTGCACAAAATACCCCAGGTAATTACAAACAGGCACTTAAAGACAGTTTAGGTCAGATGTGCAATGGATGTGAAGGAAATGGAACAAAACAGCATAAAGGGAAAGGACAGTTTTGAACTCTACAAGTAGCACACCCGTGGTACAAAAGAAGAAAATTCTTTACTGGCCTATATAAATGACCAAATTTATTTAATAAAGTAGAAACTGAATAGTCTTAGACCACCATTATAAAATGTGTTTAAGTTACCATAGGTTTTGCAGTTTTTAGCCACAAAGGTGGGATGTTGAAGTGAATCAGGCAGCAAAATCCTAGTTTTTTGAGCATTTGGAACTATCATGGATTGTACTAATACACCACCAGATTCTCCTACTTCTCAGCATTAACAAAAATTACACCAAAGAACCTGGGATGAATTTTAATTAAATTATTGTTTTATTTATTTTCTTTTGAGGACTGGATGGGACTCCCTTTGGAGCCTGTATAACTCAGATGTTTAATTTATCTGAAGGTCAGTGACGAGCAGATGTGCACCACTGGCTCTCTCCTGCTGAGCAGCTGAATCCCTCCTTTCACTGCTCTTTCTGGCCCAGGAACAAGAGATTGGAAGTGCAAACAAAACCTGGCTCCTCCCTCAAGGCAGTGCAGAGCACTACCACTAAGCCACTGGGCTGGCTCTGATCAATTATTTTAAGCCTTATTTATTTCAAAATCATTTCTCTCTATACTGGAGGCATTTCAGTCGATTGCAGTGAAATTTAGGATATAATGGCTACAGTCTAGAATTCAAAACCAGCAAAAGAAACTTTTTTCACTCTGGTTTAAAAAAAAAAAAAGATATGTCTGTCTGTCTCTCTTTCTCTCTTTATGGGTGTTTGAGCCCCTCATCTGTTTTTCACTGCCGTTCATTTTACTGGCATAAACAAAGCTTTCATATTAAAACAAAAGGAAGTGTGGGCAATGGTTGGCTTCTGCAAGAGTGGAAAATAGATAAAACTAGGACAGGTATTTTCATAAACCAGTTGGAGACAACTAAGAATTATTTGTTCTCTTCCTCAGTCCTTCCCTTCCATGAGAAAATTTACTGTTCGTGTAAAAATTCAAAACGTTGATGTTGGTGACTTTTTTTCAGCATATGTTTTTGTACCTGGTTTATCCATGCTTGGCTTTTCATTAGATCTTGTACTCCTGAAGGCTGAGCTGCTAACCAGGTTTATAACATGTATGTACCATCACTTTGTTTACCTGAGTCTTTTTAATTTGAATAAAAATAGTTTGCAAAGTGTTTTGGATTAACCAGGTGTGAGTGTTCCATTAAGACTTCTGTTTATGATTTTATTTCAAGTAATTCTGGCTCTTGCTGATTCAGATGTTCCCAAGTCCCTGGTACATGTGTGCTTGTGTATGGATAAAACACCCTTTTTCTATTGTTCTGTATATTTTGAGATGTGCCTGTAGGTGATGAGAACAGTGGTCTTGAAAATTGAGCCATAAAGGAGCATGAACAGTGAACCTTGAAAAATATGTGAAGTGTTGGGAGCCAGCTGAGTCGAGGTGGTAAGATTCAGTCAGTCCCAGATGCCCCCTTATTAATTGGTTTGAAAATAAACAGCAAACCTTAATTTCATAAGGAAGCTAATGTGGTTCAGGACTGTCTTCCCTGTAGCTGTTTAATAGAAGAAATTAGATGAGTAACATGGAAAAAGCATCTTTTACACAACTAAATTAGAACCAGGCATAGAAATTTTCTGTACAAACTGCAAGAAAACTCAAGTGATAGGAACCTTTCAAGGTGCCTGGCATAAAAGAGAGCTATTTAAACAGTCAGAACACAGCACTATTTAATTAACACACATCCATGCTTTCAGCCTAGAGGATAAATGATGCCTTTCACACAGGCTGCCAGGTTCACAACACTTCTACCCTTCTGTTGCAGTTGCCCAGAAGAAACTTAACATCCACCAGGTCTTATTTTCTCAATCTGAGATTTTAAAGATCAATCATAAATGTACATAGCTCCCTCTTGGCTGCAAGTGCACAAAATAACTGAATTCCTGCAGAAGGAAGTGATGTGCTCAGCCCTGGGCTGGCAGGGCTAGAAGGGAAAGCTGTGACCCAGGCTCACTCCTGCAGCCTGGAGCAGCCCCACGGTGTTCCCTGAGTGCTGAGCCAAAGGAGAGCTCTTGCTTCCTCCCTGTTCCCTTTGCCACAGCAGACGGATGGAAGGGAGACAGGGATATGAGAGCCAGAGAGTACTGGGGAAGGCAAAGAGCTAGGAGTCAGCAGGAACAAAACTGCAACACCAAATGAAGACTTTGGCTGGGAGTGTAGTGATACCAAACTGATACCAAATCCCCGAGTGTGCTCAGCTGTGGAATGGGCTGGAATTCTGGAATGGGAAGTTGCAGCTCTTCTGATTTCCAGCATTAGTGAGAAACTGGCAAAATCTTAAAACGCCAGAGGGTCAGCGCCAGCAAACACACTGAGGATTGGAGATGGCAGCTCAGATTTCTAAATGTCAAGTTTCATATTCTGTCATAACAGATCTGTGTTGCCTGAAATGGAACAATGCCAACTCAGAGGATTTTATTCCTGCAGCAGTCACCAAGATCAGTGACACGGAACTCCCTGACACCAGACATCTTGTGAGTGACTGCAGCCTCTCTCCCCTTCTGTTTGCCCGGCTGGAGACATCCCAGAGACTTTTCTGATGTGCCTGGCACTCTCAGCTGCCAATGGGAAGCAGTCACTACAAAACAAGCATGAGGTCTGAAGTGAGAACTGGGCTTGGCTCACGGCTGTCTGGAACACTCTGCTACTCTTACAGGAGTGCTTAAGGGAAGCCACAGGAAGTTTTCACATCAGGCTCCCGAGTCCTGAGAAATAACTGGGGCACAGGGCTCTCGCTTAGGGGAAAAAAAAAAAAGACAACACCATATATTGCAAAGCTTTTTTTTTTTTTTTTTATGAACACAAGAGTTTCAAAAGGCTCAAGAAATAAAATCAGATGGAGATAAAGCTCAGCAGCTTTTGAAATCTAGCTTTTTTATTATTGCTTTATTCTTTAATGTATTGCTGCAGTCAGGATTGACTTCAGTGGGATGATCTGTGACTGCAAAAAGCAGTTTGTTCACCAGGTTTTGGGCTCTACCTTGAAACTAAAGTCAAAAGTTCTTATTGTCAAACAGAGGCTTTCCTCAAGTGATTCACTTGCTGCTGCTCAGTCAACATATGATGTGACTTTATATAAATTGATACGATTTAATTTCTATGATTTTATTCTGTCAGTTTTTATCTGTTGAAAACAGGAGTAGCACTAATCCTCCAGACCCAATCCTTGGAAGGCACAACACGAAGGTTCCCCTTTGTTTGCAAGTGGACACCCTGCACCTTGACCTCTACAGAGCTGCCCCTGTCTCTGCAGTTGAGGAAGGCTTAGAGAGGCTGACAGGAGGCAGCACAGGAACACCTGTAAGGGCACAAACTCCCTCGGATTGGTTTTAGGCTGGTCTTAAGAATAGGCTTCTTGCACCTTCAACCTGCACCCCACCCTTAGAAATTAAGCAATTATATCAATGTAGGATCCTAGAAAATTACACTGCACTGCACCAGACCTTGACCCCTCCCACACTCCTGCCGTCACTGTGCAGGGAGCAAACACTGCTGGGACACCACAGCCAGCCCTGTTTTCCTGCCTTGGGGACAGGATTCCCACCCCAGGACTCAGGCGTGACACTGCACATTCCTCTGGCCCCTGTCAGACGTGGGCAGCACAGCCCAAACACACGGGTCTCTTTCCAAGCACTGTGGGCTGAGCAAACACTGAGCAGTAAACCTGTGCTCTCTTAAAACTGTGCCACACTGCAAAGAAAACAAATCAGCTGCCAGAGCAGTTCCTCTAAGTACAAAAGAAACTAACTCCAACTTACAGTTTCCATTATGCTGAGATGGATGCACCATACCAAATACAACAGCCAGACTGTTTACTCAGTTGAGTTTATTTAAAAGCACTAAGCAAACATTAAATTAATGTCAGAGGCCCAAATGCAATGAAATTCTCACTTCATTTAAATACAAATATTACAGATGTGGACGAACAACACCGCCCAAACCCTCTGAATCTATCACACAAACGTGTAGATCACAGTTCATCCTGCAGAGCCAGCATCTTCCCCCACCATCAACGTGGCAGTGCTGCTGCTTTGGCACTTGAACAGCTGAAGCACTCGGGAGCTCCCCCTTGAAGAGTTTCAGCTAAAATTCCCCTTTCTCCATACTTGCCTCGTACTGTCTTTCAGACTGTTTCCTACGATAAACGTCATCTGCAGAAAAAAAATGGTTTACATTAGAGTTTCCCCAGTGCAAGATAGTGGTAAATGCATGAATCCTGTCATCTCTTTTTAGATTTTTCAATCCCAACTTCTCTTGCAGATGCTGACTGACACGCAACTGGAAATTCTACCAACAGAAATCCTCATTACCACTTAAAATAGCTCATGTTCTTTCTTCCATACGGGCTAAAGTTCTTCCCATCAGTCCCAATGAAACGTTTTTTCTAGGAAAACTAACGTGCCAGTGCAAAATAGTTGTTTCTTGTCTACCTTCCCACGAGGGTAATTAAAATTACAAATCCCCTATCTAGCTGAAGGGAAATTAAATAATAGGCATGAAGTCAATGCCTGAGGGCTTCCAGCTTGCCTTCAGTATTTTAGGCTTTTTTTATATAAAGAAAATGCAGGAATATTCCCACTTCCATGCCCTTCCCAGTCATTCTTTCTGCCTCCCTGCTCCCTGATAGCACACAGTTGAGCTGATACTTTCAGTGAAGTACCCAAAAATTTCTAGCAGGGTTCATTAAGGAAGGAATGTCACATTAGAAATAAATGCCATTAGCCAAGTTCTCTCTCATGAGACATTTTCATACTTATTAAGTTCTAGGTCACATTTCAGACGATGCTACACCTCTGCTTAAATGCTGGCAAACCTCATGAGTCTTTTACAATCCTGGCAAAATGGTTTGAGTTGGGAGGGACCTTAAAGATCACTCCATTCCATCCCCCTGCCATGGACAGAGACACTTTGTGCTAGACCAGTTTTCTCCAAGCCGCATCCAGCCCGGCCATGGACACTTCCAGGGGCGGAGCAGCCACCGCTTCTCTGGGAGACCTGTGACAGAGCCCCACAATCCTCAGAGCCAAGAATTTTTCTTCCTAGTATCCAAGCTAAACGTACAATCCTACAGCTACAATTTTACTCAGTACTGTAAACGCAGGATTTCTGTTTGTTTCTGCTGGGGAGGCAGAGGCCGAGGTGCCCGAACAGGAGCGGTGCGGCCGCAGGCCGGAGCCGGCCGGGCCCCGCCGACCCCGCACTCACAGAAGGTCTCTTTGCCGAAGCGGACGTTGATCATGAACCACTCCATGGCTCCGCCGAGCACGAAGAAGAAGGGCAGGAATCTGTAAAAGCCAAAGCGCCGCTGCCCGGGCACCAACCTCAAAAGGCGCTTCAACCTCTCGCTGACCGGCATGTCCGGGCGGCACCGGCGCCTTCGCCCTTCCCGGGTGGAGACAACAGAAAAGGGCGTGTGAGAGGCGGGACGGGACGTGCCGCAGTCACACCGTGGCCGAGGCCGGCGGCGGGCGAGGAGAGGGGAGGAGAGGCCCCGACCCCAGCAGGCCCCGCGGCCATGGCGGCCCCTCAGGCCCCGCCGCCCCCTCCCCCGAGGCGGGAACGCGCGGCCAATCAGAGCCGCGCCCGCCGCGCGCAGCCCCGCGCCGCTCACCTCCCGCGCGCGGCCGGACAGAAGGACGCCACGAGCGCCCACGTGACCCCCCAGCGCCTCGCCTGATTGGCGGGGGCGGGGCCTGGCGTGAGGGACCCGTGAGGGCCCCGGCCCCGCCCACCCGGCCCGGCCCGGCCCGGCCCGGCCCAGCGCGGCCCCTCGGGGCGGGGCGCAGCCCGGCCGGCCCCTCGCTCCGGGGATTGGCCGCCCGGCGGTGCTGCCGCTGGCCGGGCAGCGGAGCGGAGCAGCCCCGGTCGTGCGCGGTGCCCCGAGGCTGCGGCGTCCGGCGGGGCCATGGCGGTGGTGGGCTCGGCGGCTCTGCGGAGGGGCAGCGGCGTGGCCCCCTGGCTCCTCTCCGTGGCCGTGTCCTGCCAGAGCTGTCGGCACAAAGCCACCGGGGACGGCGGGCACGGGCAGCCCCGGGAGCAGCACCCGGCGGCCCCCGGCAGAGTCGGCGGCCAGCCCGTCCCGGCTGAGGGCGCCGACACCAAGACCTACCTGTGGGCCAGGTACCACGAGATGAAAAAGCTGGTCTACGGTAAGGGGGCTGCCACGTCCTGCCGGGGCCGGCCTTTCCGTCCTTCTTTTCCCCCTCTCCTTTCTCCTCTTTGCATCTCGGTGCCTTTCCCCGCCCGTGCTGTGCAGGGGCCGGGTCAGAGCCTTGCTCCCCGGCGATGCCATCCACATCTTCCATCGCCCGCGGCTCTCTGGGATGGCTTTATTTCACTGAAATAAACTTGATCTTCCTCTCCCCATCCTGGCCTTTCTTCTGTGCAGATTCCCCGGCTGGACTCAGCGTTGCGGGACATGCAGGGTATATGGAACTTTTCATAATTAGGCTCCTTACATCGTGGGCATTGTCATGGCAAATGGTCTAAGTGAAGGGCTTGTTGCCTTTTTCTCCAGATTGCCGTTGGCTGGCGTACGGAATCGCAGTTGGACTAGGACAAATAGATGGGGATGCTGAGTGAAAGGGTGACGAGTCCAAGTCGCCACTGGCACAAGGGTAATCCTGGAGAACACTGTTGCTGCAGCTCCTGGGATGGGTCCTGGTCCTGAGCTCAGTTTGTGTTCCACACGTGTCACACCTTTTGCTCATGAGTGCGTTTTTGCTTCTCTGACCAAGAAGTTACCTGGCTCTGTCGGGAACTTTGAAATCTTGCCAAGCGAGGAGAAAACTTCTTGCCAAATCTGTTTGTGCGTAAAACAGGATTGTGGTCTTTTTGGCAGTAGGAGACTGCCACTGTATTAAACTCTCCTAAAAATAGCTTTAATGACATGAGGGCAGGGAACATTTTCCTGTTGGTTTCTTGATGCTTGGAATGCTGAAGGTAGGCACTGTAGATAGCTAGGAAGTGTGAGTTTGTGCCTGCTCTTACAGAACTCTCCCTTAGCCTTTGTTTACCTAGGGCTTGGATAAGGACGGCAGTCAGCCATAGGCATCTGGAAGAGCTTTCTCCCTGTTCTGAGATTGGCAAGATCTGTCATTCCTTCCTCCCCCATCTTCCAGTCCACTGGATTTGGCATAAAATCTCGAGTCCTTCATGACACACAAACGTAAACGAGTTGGTTGCTGATCCATTAGGTGCTCAGCCTGCTGCCTTCCAGGATCAGAGCTCCTTTCCCAGTGCCATTGAAGGCAGTACAGATGCTGACAGAGGACTGGAGCTTTGGCAATACTCTCCAAGGCTGAGTTGTTTCCACTGCTTGAAAGAAATCCCCATTTGCAATGTTTGTGTTGTTGCTGTTTGGACCTTGCTATCCTCAAAGGCATTATTTTCTTTTCCAGAATGGAATTGAAACCATAAATGCAGATGTGTGTTAATAGGCTGTGTCACGGTCTCCTGGCAAAATGCTTGGTTTGCTACGTGAGTCTGTGAAGTTTGTGTTCACATAACTCTGTTGTGATGCAAGAGATACAGTTATTAGTTGAGGTGGAGCAGTAACACCAGGAGTAAATGCTAAAGGAAGTCGGGTGAAGTAGCCTAAATGTTACGGAGCAGACCCCACTTCAGGTAACCATCAGATATGTTGGATAAGGCCCTTGTTTGTTTGAAGAGCAGCTCCCCAAACGATGCTGTTATTCAGATCTTGTCAGGAAGAGATAGATTTGGTCCAAGTTGGTTTTAATTGTTGCTTTGATGACTAAACAGTTGTCCAGAATGTGGCATCAGTCTGTTCTTTTGTGCTTGATTTCTACCTCTAGTGTGAAGGTGAATGTCTGTGCTTGGCTTCTCAGTATTGCCCAGCACTGAGTTTGGGCAGACTCCTGTGGTGCCTCCTTCTCCTTGCCACTCTGAAACACCACCTTTGTGTAGTACCTTGTCCTGTGTTGTCAGTTATTGCCACTGGTTTGGAGGGAGGTCTCTGCCAGGAGAATTCGTTGTGTTTTCAGAGCAGCCCTTGCTTAGGACCAGGTCTGTGGGGCATTTTTGCATGAAAAATGCTGACTGAATTGGACGGGGCAGGATGTGCAGGACGAGTTTCTGTGCAGTAAAGCTCAGTGGTGGTGCAGGTTTGGGGCCAGAGGCACAAGAATTTCTCAACTCTGTATAAACACATCTGTGCTCTGCCAGGCTGGAGTGGGGTGATACAAACGGCAGCAGAATGTAGCTACACAAAGAGTGCCTCTGAGGTAAAACCTCCTCTCAGTGCTGACTCAAGAGAAACCATTCTCTTCATTATCCCCCCTGCCTATTGCAACACTGACTCTTACGACGAAATTTCATTACCTGTAAAAAATTCGGGCGAAAATTTTGAGGCACTTACTGTGCTTTTTTTTCTTTCCCTCTGGCAAAAGGAGAAGTACATTCACATTGGTCAGAGGGATGGACTTGAGCAAGACTTGCTGTTTTCTGGTCTGATAAATGTCAAGGAAGGCTTATAAGCTCTCAGTAAGATTTGAAGACTTGCACTCTAGGAAATACCCAGTCCTGAAACAAGGTGACTGTCAAGCCAGTGATGCTTTGGCTATAAATACATGTTTGCTTTTTCCTAGGTGTTCCAAGTCTGTTAACAGCAGCTACACTACCTCAGCTTTCCTAGGGAACTTTTACAATATTTGCAAACTTGCCTCTACATGACAAGCTTGAGCATGGTTAAATGTGAGAACAGCCAGAACTGGAAGAGTGACCAGTTATGTAAACTTCCCAATTCTGCTTTCTTGGATATAACCCATTTTTTCTTGTGAAGAAATCTTGTATCATTTCTCTAGTGCTTTTGTATATTTAAAAAATGTATTTTTGAAATGAAATTTTTTTTTAATATTGCTTTTAGTTAATGTAGATTTCATTACCAGGAAATCCCAGAATATTTAGGCATAATGGCATAAATCCAAACTCTGAAATTAAATGGTCTTTAGATAATATTTTTCCCTTCCTACCCTATTGGTAGAGGGATCTGCTTTGGCTGGTGGGAGTGCCTTGCAGGAAATGGCACAAAACAACACTTCAAGAGGATAAAGGGGCATTTGGAAGGGAGGAAAACTGGCAGTTTGTCTTTAGAAAGCAATTTAGTGTGTACAAGGGAAACTTTTTGATTCGTGAAGAACATGGATGATGGCCATCTGCTTCTCTGTAGCCTTCTTTTCCCTACTTGTCTTAGGAAGAAATTAGTACAGATATCTGCTGTGTTGGACTTCTGGGAGTACAAAGGGTGTGAGAGATGCGGGTGAGTTGCCTTGTTTGTGTATAATTCTTCACTAACGTGCTGGATCTGAGGCTGAGACAACAGGAGTTTCCTGCAGGATGTTGTTGGCACCGCGGGAGCTCAAAAAAGCGGGAGACACGCTTGGCATCTCCTGCCCAGAGCGTTTTTCACATTGGAAGGGGCCAGATGGTGTCTCTAGTGGCTGCTCACAGTTAATTACCTGCTTTTGTTTCCATCCCTGCTCTCCTGCTGGGGATTGAGAGTTATTGCTTTCTAACAATGTGGGTTATTGCCTGGGAAGAGACTCCTGTGTACTCTCATGGAGACACTCTGGTTTAAACAGCTGTCCAGGTTCTCACAGTGGGAAAATGAAGGAGTTGTTGTGTGTTTACACCCAGCTGTAAGGGATGCACGAGATCAAACACTCTTTCTTGTGGTCTGCCTTTGCTGCTGAATTTCATCATGTGCCATGGACATGCAGGCACTTCCCTAAAAATTGTCGGAGTTGCAAACAGGAGCAAATTGTGCAAGCAGAGAGATTCCTGGGGCTGCATCCAGTGCCTGAGCAGCTTCTTGCACACCGTCCTCCAATGTGCTCACACTGCTTCTCCCTTAGATCAGACTTCCTGGGTGAAGTGCTGAGTAAGCAGTGACTAACTGATATTGTCTGCCTTTCTAGTTAGGACCCAGACAGAAAGAGTAGTTGGGATTATTATTATTATTATTATTATTATTATTATTATTATTATTATTATTTAATAACCAAAACTGGTCTCCATTTTGTTTTGTGTGGTTGTTTTCTTTAATTTCTCATATCTGTCCAGCAGTCTCTTATGGTGTCTTGGCAGAGGAAAAGCAAAAGCTATCTTTCTTGAAAAATGGCATCTTCATGAGCTTCTGGTGGGTGTCTGTTTGTTTTTATTTGACAATTGCCAGGAAATCTGAGACAAAGATCCCTGGCAGATTACTTGTGGAGTGTCAGCAGAGCAGCAGCTCCCAAGCCTGTAGCCTAGGACCTTAGTAAGCACTAAGGATTGGTAACCACCCAGGAGGTTATCTTCAAAGAACAAACAAACTCCACAAAAAAGGCAAACCAAACTCCCAAACAAAGACAATTAAACCAAGCTTATTGAAACCCGGCTCAGTAACCCTGAGGCATGTTTGGGCTCTTGTATTGAAACTGATTTTGTGTGTGCTCCCAGGTTGTGTGTCTTCCCTGCTGTAATTGGAACCTGCATGGAGACTGCATGAGTTTAAGGAGATGGGGACCTGCAGCTCTGTTGAGGAGAGTGCTGCAAAAGGACATTTACACTGAGACAAATGTGCATCATGAATCTCTAGACTGAACCTCAGAGATTTCTTCCTTTCTCAGAAGAGCAGTGACTTTGAAATTACTGTAAATTCAAAATGTAGGATGATGGGGTGGACAGAGCAAGCTGTGAGTTGTGAGTGATGTGGAATAGGAAACAGCAAGGAGATGTGTGGTGCTTGGGGAAGTGAATGTAGGAAACACCCCGTGTGTGAAGCAGTGGGTGTCAATAATTTTGCCTGTTGTGTGCGTCCTTTTTCAGCCCTTAGGAGGTAAGAGAGAACATGCTGTGTGAGTGACAAAATGTGGGTGGGGAAAAATGACCTGGGCAAGAGACTATCAGAGGACAGCAGAGAGGCTCTGTACCTTGGGGCTGGCAGGGAGGAGCATTGCTTCACTCAGTGGGTCTAAATGTACTTCATAAATCGTGCTGTGGGCAGTAACTGCTTATGCTTGTGATCACAGGTAGGACTTGTTTGGTGAAGCTCACAGTGCCCTGTCTTTGTTAAAAAATCCTACTGCTCCCCTAGCTTTTCCTCATGGTATTTTTGCAAAAGTTGTGGCTGGCATGTGTGGTTGAATCTAGAAGATTCTCTTGTCTTCTGTGAAAAGAGAGGTGGGGTTCAGGCAGTGGTATTTTGTGATGCTCTCAGGCTATCAAAATGTGTTGTCCTGAATCTGATTGCAGAAGGGGAATGTTGGAAGAGCTTGACCTCTCTGTAGGGACATTGTAGCAGCAAGTTGGGTGCATGTCATAAAAAGAAAAAAAGTGCTTTAATAGAAGAGGAAAGCCCTGCACATTTTCCCTGAGATGGGATCAAGGTTGTGTCATCATTTTCCTTGTGAGGAAGAAAAATAACACCCAGCAAATCCTTGTGTAAGCTTAGAAAAAGGTATTTCCACAAGTTGACTGGAGGTGAGGACAGGAAGTGGAATTCTGTTTATTTGTGCTACAAAGACAATTTATGATTACAGGATGAAAGCTGTGGTCATCTGAATCTGTCTTGGTTTGAAAGACAGGTGTCTGCTGAGGAAGGCAGGAGCCTCTCTTGAAATGGAAAAATGTAAACCTCCTCCCTCCAAATTATTATAGTTTTGAAATTAAGGAACTCTTAGGCAAAGATATGGGAATAGGAATAACAGTTATTTACTAAGAAAATTAAAATAAAAATACAGTAATACAAAAAAACCCCAACACTGACAGAGTCAGAGTATAACCTGACACCATCAGTCAGTCAGGGTGTTGGCAGCAGTCCCATTAAATGGTGGCTGCAGTCCTGCAGTGACAGATGTGGTTCTGTTGGAGCAGTGCTCCTGTAGAAGGTGCAGTTTTCCTCCAAAGGTCCAGTGATGATGTAGAAGGATCTGGTTTTCATCTGCAATCCAGTGGAAAAAGACAGCCTTGGTGTTCCAAACCTCAGATTTTTATCTAGGTAGGAAATGCTCGGCTCCTCCCCCTGGCTGGAGCATCTCTCAGTGGGATGCTGTGATTTTACCAGTCATGCAGTGGGACTCAATGGCCATTAACAGGAGATATCTTCCTGGAGGAAGGATGGGTCCTGGCCCCATCTGGTTTCAACAGCTCATGATAGAATACATGATTTTGGTTGCATCCTACATTGCAACCCAAGTCAGAATCCTATTTACATTTCCTATCTTTTAAAGTCTCAATGGAAAGTACTTGGATTGCATCCACTGTCCTAAGAATCTTCCAGATTTTCCTAAGAATCTGCCACCACCAGAGCACTGACAGAGCTTTCGTTCCTGGCATGTAGCCAGTAAGTCAGCCCTCCTGCCTTGATAGACTGCTTTATTTTCTAGTGGTTCCTCTCCACATGATCTGGTGAGTTGTATTTGAAGGCCAGTGGAAGTCAGGAGAGAAAGATGGGCATATTTTGTAACAGTGATTTCCTTCCCTTCCCCCCCCCCTTCCAGAAAGAAACAGTTTGAAATATTTGAACCTATTTCTTTGGTTACCTCTCTTTGAGTTAAGGCTCACAAAAGAACTTGAGACCTTTGCCTAAATTCTCTTATAATTCCAGACAAAGTCTTTATTGGACAGGGCTGGTATCTCTTTCTAATAATGTCATTTTTATTCCAGACACAGGTGGAACTTGGTTTTATAGCAAGGAAGCACTAAAGAACCAGGACAAGGGTTCTTGCTAAAAGCCAAAAGTTAAGGTAGGAAGAGAAAAAATCCTACCACTGATGCTGAATAGAATCTGGAAAATGCCCGCTCTTCTGTCATTCAAAGAGAAAAGGATCCATCTTTGAGGAGAGAGGAAATGTCTCCTTCCCCTCTGTCCCCCAGTGTGGTTGTGACCAGGCAACCTACTACATGGAACTATTTTTATTTTTCTTTTTGCAAGGGTCGGTTCTCATGGAGTGGGAAAACTGTGGGAAGATCTGTTCCTGCCTCTCCCATTGCAGGGGAGCAAAAGCTCTCCTGTCTCAACTAGCTCTGGGAAGGGATCTATATATAGGTAGTTTAGCTGCTTGGTCACTTCACCTCATTTTCTCAGTGGTCTGGGGAGCTAAGTGTTATTCCCAAGCATCTTGAACAGTAACCCTGCTTTGCAGTGACAAACCACACGCAAGGACTGAGCTGTGTACACAGCTGTTTATCAGAGGAAAGCAGATAACTTGTTGCTATCAGCATTGCATGCTCCAGGAGCATAACTTAGTGTGGGGTATTTTGTACATGTAGGTGTTTGTACAGAACTTTTTTCTGCCCATTAATACAAAAATTTAAAAACTCCTAATGGTACTTGCACGATTACTCTGTGAAGTCTGGTTGCCTCTATGAGAAGGAAAAAATGCCAAAAGACAAACCTCAGAATTTCTGATTTGGAGTAACCTAGACTTTTCCAAGAGGAGAGTTAGCCTGTTTGCTTGTGCGAGTTCTAAGTGAGGGGTGTGTGTTTTTCTGGTGATTCATCACACTGAAGCCTGCAGAAACTGCAGCTGCTCGGAGACAGAAATTTGACACTTTCAAAACCTCGGGTCTGCTTTGCTTCATGTAGGACAGAGACCAGGGGGCATTGTTTTGCAGCTTCCTGACACAAAAGGTCCGTCTGACTGTGCAGATGACAGAGAGCATTATCTCCAGGTGCAGCCAGAGGTATCCCAGTGTGTTTTTCCACGGGGAGATTGAGTGAGCTAACAGCAGCAGCCTCTGACAGCACCTCTGTGCTCTTTGCTGTGGCTGTGCAGCATTTCCAGCTGCTGTAAGGTCCAGAATGAAAAGTCTAAACTTGAGTGATGCTCTCAGTTTGTCTAACCTCTTCCTTTTCCTTTCTCTTAGATCTCCTTCCACCAGGAGTCTGCAATCTCCTCAACCCCGCTGCCATCTATGCTAACAATGAGATCAGCCTGGGAGATGTGGAGATCTATGGCTTTGACTACGATTACACCTTAGCACAGTATTCTAATTTACTACACTCCATGATTTTCAACACTGCCAGAGACATCCTAATAGAACAATTTAAGGTAATGAGATGCTAAGAATTTCTACTCAGTTAAGCTTGCTACTGTCTTTGCAAGCCCCAGACAGTGCTTGTGCAGGCTTTGTGCACGCTTGATGTCAATTGCTTGATGTATTGACATAAATTTAATATTTTGCAGACTTTGATTGCAGAATTAATTTCGAGATAAATTAGCATGGTGTACATTGCTGAGGTCTTATAGACGTGGAGTGGGAGCCTTAGTGTGAGAAAGCTCTGGTCAGCTGTACTCAGCAATGGAAATAATGCCTACAGGACTGCTGGGTGGAGGTGCACATGGTGGCTAAACATAAACCATGGGCCAACACTGTGCAGTTCTTGGCATGTACTGATTGATGGGATGATGCTCTAGAGCATGTCCCAGAACAGACAGCCTGTTTGCAATGGGTGACTGCTTATGCATTTATTCTCATCTGTATGCATCTCCCTTGTCTGTTTAGAGGGGCTCTGCAGTGCCAGTCTTTACCCAATATATTCATTGAGTGGATCTTCTGAGAAGTGTCCTCACTGTATCTGATGCTTTTTCACTATTGTCCCTTACATGAGAAAAACTAGTTTTGGGTATCCTGCTTCTTTGCCTTACTCCATTCATCTACTTTCTTGGCTGAAGGGGCAAAATTAAGCAGGACTAAATTATTTTTTTTTATTATCTGGTGCTTATGCTCTAATGATGTCACTGTTTGTCTTCCCAGTATCCAGAAGGGCTTGGGAAGTATGACTACATTCCAGGGTTTGCCATACGTGGACTTCACTATGATGTACAAAAGGTAAGCTGTACAAAGTTCACTCTCCTGGGTTTTGTCTTCCACTGTTATGTTTTTAGTGGAAATACTTTATGTCATTGCTTGCAATAACAGCTGTCACCAAATGACCAGTGGGTCTGTGTGGCTGTGCTTTTCACTGCTTGGGTTCTTCCCCAAGGAAGGATGTCTATTGTGCCAGCCTGGCCTCCAGAAGAACGGGACATTCTAGCAAAGGCCTCTGGTAAACAGCCTTGCCAATTTAAAAGTCAATTCATTCCACAGGCTAATTAATAGAGAACTGAGCTTGTTTATGTGATCATTTCTGTCTTTCAGGAGATTTAAACAACAAAACTCAATCCTGCATCTACAAGTACTTGCCAGGAGCAGAGGCATAATGTCTTATTCTAATAATAGAAATGACTTGTCAGGAGAATGCTTTAGGAAGTCTTTCCCACCCCCCACCCCGAATAATAGGACTGACTGGAATAAGATCCAAGCTACTTGAGATGCATACTTCTTAGGAACACAGGCAAGCAGAGTGCAGGCATTAGCTTTAACCCTTTTCACTGCTTTGGACCCATTCCCTGAAAGCCTGATGCCCAGTGATGTCATGCTGGCTGCTGCAGCCAGGCATCAGGTGGGAGCACAGCAGAGAAAGTTGCTTCAGAGGTAGCTTTCTTGTACATTGAGTTTGAGCAAACTCAGGGAAGCAGGCAGTGCAAGCTGGAATGTGTGTGCTGTTCTCCAGCAGGAGAGACTAAAGAGAATGAAGGAAAAAACTAGAGATTTTCTGTCTTTTGTCCTAACTGGAGACAGCATGGCAGCAAACCACTCATGCCTCTGGCCTTACAAAGCAAGAAGCTGATCTGTGGGAAACTGAAGGTTCTTTTTCTGTTTAAGTCTTTGGCTGCTATATCTGAGAAACACAGGCAAGTGGTCTGGCCAAGCAAAGCACCCTTTGAGTGAGTAGAAAGTAGAGAACTCTCTTTTCTCAGGATCAGAGTTTGCAAAACACAGAAATCTGGGTGGTGCCTGTCTCAGTAAAACTTCCAGCACATTTGCCTGCACTCCTGATAGGTTCCTGGGAGGTCTGCCCGCAGTGTAACAAGATGCTCTGATAGGGAATCCTGATGAAAGTGTTCCCAGTGCAAGCTGTGATGTGGGTTCAATGTGAAGCTGTTTTCCATGCCCAAGGACTTGTGTTACAGCTTCAGAATGATTATCATTAAGGGAGTCTGATCCTAAAAATGCAGAGCAAGCTCTGTTACCAGCCTGGTGTGCTCCTGAACATCTTTCCATCAGTGTCTGCTGGGGAGGGGAGAGCTCTTGTGTGACGAACATGAATGAGTGCAGCTATGCTTAGAAGTAAATCTTGCCCACTTCTGCTTAAGATAAATATGGAGGGACATCATAGATCTGTGCACACAATGCTCCTTTGAAATGTGTGTTTTCTTGAAGGAAGAATAGACTGTCTTGAGGCACAGAAATATTGTCCCTGTTTTTCAGCTGCATCCCTCTACAAGCTGGGGTGTAACAGACTTTGGCTCATAGAATGATGGTCTTTTGCCAGAGAGGCCAGTAAAAACTCACAGTATGAATAAATGTGTCTAAAAGCAACTGGAGAATAACTGCTGTCTAAAGTGCATAGATGTGGGATGCTCATACTGAACTTTATTTTCTGAATGTCATTTGTGTGGAACTTTAATAAGGTTTCTGAGTAAATTTTAACAATAACCCAATTCTAACAGTAAATATCTATCCCTTGTCACAGAGTCTTCTCATGAAGATCGATGCTTTCCATTATGTCCAGCTGGGGACTGCATATAGGTCTGTCAGTTCTGAAAATCATTTTCTAAATGCTTATATATTCAAAAGTGGATCTGATTATATGTTCATGGTGTATGTTGTTCTGCTTCTTTCCTGAGCAGAGCACAGTCTTGTCTGGCTCATCCTGCTCTTGCTTCAAATGCTTACCTGGCAGATAATTGCAGGGAGTTATTTTTTCTCAAGCATTTCAAGCCAGGTGTGGGTGGGAAGACCAGGAGCTTTTTGTAATGGTTACACCTGGTGCAGTGGTTAATACTCCTGTACACTGTGTGGTGTTTTAGCTGCAGCATGGCTGGGTTAACACCTGAGAGCCAACAGAGCCAATAGGGAAGAGCTCCTCTTGTATGTGGCTCACACGTGGAGTTGTCTTTTCCAGGCAGGATTGTATCCCTGCAATGCTCTGCTATGCCTTGGAGAGTGATCTGAGTGTGCAAATTACATCTTAAAGCAACACAGACATGTGTTAGTAAGTAATACTGCATCAGAATCTGGGCTCACTTTTAAGTCCTGAATTATCCTATTTTTCCTTTAGTTCTCCAAAAAGAACTGGGTATACTTTGGAATAAGTGGCTGAAAGAGTGTAGAGCAAATTTTTCTCATAAGAGTTGTGAGACCGGAGAGTGAGAAAACACCTTGCTCCAAAGAGGAGTGGGGTTGGTGTGTAAGAAAGTAGTAATTTATAAATAACAGTAGTAAATCTCCTGTAAATCCTATGTTGTGTTTCCTGAGCGTGGAAGACAATGCATTTTTTTCCTTGATATCTGCCCTTTTGCTGTTAAGCTTCAGTTACAGTAAACACACTAAGAATATTAAGAAGGGAGTTTCATAACCAGAGAGAATTGGCTTCTTTGAGTGCCAGCTTGGGGGGTGAGGAGACCAGAGGTTTTGTACTGCCTTATATTTTGCTTCAGCTTCATAAAGAGATTTTTAGTGAAAACACATTTTAATTTTTTTCCCTAGTATCCTTTTGTAACTGTCTTTTTTTGGAGTGTCCTTCTAAACTGTCCTTTGCTGTTGAGCACAACTGAGGCAACATTTAACTTCTTAGGTGCTGTATCATAACTGAGTGGAAAAGGAGAAAGGGAAAGTTGCCAACTGCTTGAGCAAACAGTCATCAAAATTGTGCAAGAGGCAAAACCTGCAGCAGTCAGATAACCTGGTGTTATGAAGTGCACAGATCAGCCATACTCATGTTTTTGGTGTTTTTGGGAAAAACGGCCTTCTCTGTTGAATGGTCTTAGTCAAGATCTTGTTCTGTTTAGGACAAATGAATAAGAAGGAAAGTCCATTTTCAGCGAGCCCTCTTCCTACACCTTTTCATTAAAGGTGATGTATCTCATGGAAGGAACATCTCCAAACCAAGTTAGCTACCCAGTGCTGCCCAAGTCAGGTCGTGGGGCTGATTTGGTGGGGCAGTCCTGCCAGCAAATTGACAGCAGACACAGAGAAGCCTCTGGCTGGACTCTGCTGGAATGTGATTAAATCCCCTCAATTAACTTGTAGGAACAAACGAGGTATCTGAGGAATGTCTTGGAAAAGATTTATGGGAGTCTTTAGAGCTGTCGGGCTCTCTGCCTGTCTCTTTTGAGCAGGAGGAATTTTTCAGTTTTAGGGAAGAGCCTGTTTGCCCGTCCTGTTTTTCTCCAGTGTTTGTAGCACTGTGCAGACTGGTGATTATTGACAAACTGTGTTGTTTTGTGTCTAGAGGGCTCAAACCGGTGCCTGATGAAGAGGTGATTGAACTCTATGGTGGCACACAGCACATCCCCCTGTACCAGATGAGTGACTTCTATGGCAAGGTATTGTAAGCCCTTGGCTGCTGGGATGTAGCAGCAGCACTTTGAACAGCTTGGAAAACAGAGGGAATTGTATGCACATGTAAATGACTGTGGCCTCCCTTGGAAAGGCTCAGTCCCCAGTGAGCTGCAATGTGTGTTTTTGTTCTAGTGGGAATATGCCCCAGAGGTTATTTAGCAGTTTAGCATCTAAAAGACATCTGCAAAGCATTTCTAAATACCAGGGCTATTGGCCTAGAGCTGAATGCCTTTGAAAACTGATAGGGAGTTGTTCCCTGCTTGTTCCCTGGTCAGATCTAGCTCCCAAGCTACTGGGGCAGTCTGCAGTGCTTGTGTTTGCAGTGAGCTGTTCCGGAGGGGGTCTCTGTGTGTAACAGCAGTAGGGTGCTCCCAGTGTCTTTCTCTCTTTGGTTTTGGGCAGGGTTTTTTTCCTTTCATGTTAAGATCTCCCTCCACATTCCTTTAGAACTGCTCAGGGGATATTATTTATAGGTTATTAGTCCATGAATGTAGGGAGCAGTAAAATACTGACATTCTGTCTGTAGGAGCTGTAAAAATCCCTTGGTTGCCTGAACTAGAGGAATTAGGAGAGATTTTTCTTCCTTGAGTGTCTCGTGTAGTGCAGCGGCCAAGCAGGACCATTCACATCCTTTCTCCCACAGCTGCCTTCTTTCTTGCCTTAGTTCTGGTGCCTTAGGGGAAGCTGGAAGGAGAAGGGCACACTTCCTCTGGTAATATCCCTGTGAGTCTGCTCTGTGAAGTCTCCAGCAAGGTCACTTTGTGATTTTTCTCTTTCTCTCTTGGGAACAATTAATCTGAGTGGTTGCTTTCTGGATAAGTATATACTCTGTTTATAGCTCAATGATGTTTCCAGCTTTGAAATAGGACATTTTTGTTTACAGTTTGATCTCTGTCTGTAAACTGCCTTTGATTGGCCTCCTCCTGTGCAGCTCTCCTCACTCCTGCCAAACTTGAGATTATTTCATCTTTCTTTTTAAGTAATTGTGAACATGAAACCTGCGTCAAGTTGTAGCCTTCTGTAGGACTGGGTGCTTATGCTGAGGTGTCTTTCTGTGCTTTGTATGTACCAGGTGCTTTCTTCTTTCCTGTAGTTGCTATTGAAAAGTTTGGCCACAGAAGTAGAGATACCAGCTTTGTCTTTGTGAAGAGGTGAATCTCCTCTCCTAGTAATGTAATAGACTTCAGGAACTTACAGGTGGATCCCAGAGAGAACAAAAGTAGTGTAGAACTAATGGCATTTGGATTCAGCGATGTCTGCTCAACCTGTGCCACTGAGTGGGGCATATTTTCCCACATTAGTGAGAAAGATGAAAGAAGGGTTAAGATGACTTCTGGTGTGAACAGGTGAGGAGTGAGCCTTTAGCAGGGGTCTCTGATTTGTCCTCCTCAGTCTGCCATGCTGATGTTGCTGTATGAGCAACTGGAAGGTTGCTAACAGGCAATAAGATAAGTGGGACTGATACAGCTGAAGTGTGCAAATACTTTCATTAAGGGTTTTCCTGGTTCTCTAGCAGGGGTGTGTGGACAGCTGCCAGTATCCCAACACCTGCACTAAGTGGGTACAGATCTTTCCCAGGGTAGGACACTGCAGCTAGTGTGGCTTTACATGTGATGGCCTGTAATGAAGGTGGAGATCTCATGGGTGTTGTAGGAAAAGTACATGTAACATTCTGAAAGCACAGTCCAATTTTTGTCATGAATCCTGTCACTATGTCTGCCTAAGGAAGTCAAGGCCACTGAAGGCAACTGGGAGATGTTGGACTTGCCCTGTAGAAAAATGACACGAGGCACAGAAATTAAATCAGAGTTGACAAGGTAAATCTTTGCTGTTAACACAGGACATTTACTTGTCTCCTCTGTACTTCAGGTATTGAGAGGTAGGAGAGGTCATTGCTCTGCTAAATCCCATACCTAGTTATTTCAGTAGGAACTGCCTGTGTTTGTCCTCTTGCTTCTTTCCCAGAATCTCTGAACAGGAAAAAAGATGAAGGCTGTTTACTGAAACTTTTGGTTTTGCTATGGGAGAAATATTCCCTTAGCAACCAGACATCAAAATGGACAGAAGTGTTGGAAGTATTCAGTGAGTATCCTAAGCAGCACCACCATGTGTGGTATGTGGCCCTTTGTGTTGTTTTTTTGCTGTAGGTGAAATTTGCCTCTGCTGGGTAGATGGAAATCATATAACCCTCAGCATACCAACATAGCTTTTGATTGCTGCATGTTCTGGTAATACACCTCAAAATAAAATGCTGTTTGTTGTTCCTTTGGCCTTTTGACCCCAATTTGTATTGCCTTTAGGCAGGGCTGGTCTTGTGCCACCCTTATCCAGCCAGACTAAACAAGAGATGTTCTCTTGTTACACATCCTGGCATGACAGGGCCATGCGTTTGTCATTAGGCAAGAGGGGCCCTGTCAGCTTCCACCATCTGCACCTTTTGTGGTTTTCTGGATGCTGCTTTCATGTCTCTTTTTCACACAGCTCTAATAAGCACTTTCTGAAGTGGGCCAGGACTGTGCTACAGCATTGCAACTTGTCAGCTGTCAGTCCTGGATTGCTCAAAGCTCATGCACAGATATGATGGAACTGGATTGCCAGGGCACTGCTGGTGACCAGATTCATGGGCAGGTCTGTGTGCTGCCCAAATTGCTTTCCATATGCAGGACCTTAGTAACTGTCCCCATTCTGGTTTGGGCCTTTATTGATGGAAAATGAAAATATTGATCCCAGCTTCATCTTGCAAGACAGACTCACTGCAGTCCTCTGCACAGGTGGTATCTACAGGATAAACAAAGTTTATTTTACTGGAAAGCCTCTCTGGGACCCTTGTCCTGCTGATAGGTTTTTGATTGATAGGCAGTAGCAATAGCAAATATGCATGAGAGTTGCAACTCTGCCTAATGCAAGGGGAGTTATTCCTTGGTCAGGAGGTGTCTTGGTTTGAAAAAACAGGTGTCTGCTAAGGAAGGCAGGAGCTTCTCTTGAAATGGAATATGTATACCCCTGCCCTCTGAATTACTTTAATTTTGAAAGGAAGGGGCTCTCAGGCAAAGATATGGGAATAGGAATAACAGTTATTTACTAGAAAAAACAAAATTAAAATTAAAATGCATTAATTAAAAAAAAAAAAAAACACTGACAGACTACAACCTGACACCGTGTTGGTCAGGGTGTTGGTAGCAGTCCCATCAAATGGTAGCTTCAGTCCTGCAGTGACAGATGTGGTTCTGTTGGAGCAATGATCCTGTAGAAGGGTGCAATTTTCCTCTGAAGGTCCAGTGGTGGTGTACATGGGCCTGGTCTTCCTCTGGGAATCCAGTGGAAAAAGACTCCCTTGGTGTTCCAAACCTCAGATTTTTATCTAGGTAGGAAATGCTCGGCTCCTCCCTCTGGCTGGAGCATCTCTCAGTGGGATGCTGTGATTTTACCAGTCATGCAGTGGGACTCAATGGCCATTAACAGAAGATATCTTCCTGGACAGGGGATGGGTTGGAAGAGATAAAGAAAACTGCCCTGCCTGCTTTTAACAGCTGGCCCATTAACAGAGGATATCCCCCCCCCGGAATTATGAGGGATGGGTCATGGAAGAGATGAAGAACACTACCCCACCAGGTTTTAACAGGTGGTGATAGAATACATACTCCTGGTTACTTCTTGCAAATACAGCCTAAGATAGGATGTAATTGTCTATTTCCACTTGACTGCTGGTGGGCTGGAGTTCTTTTTCCTCTGGGTTTTCTGTAGTGACAGACAGGCATTGACAAATGGCTTGTTGGGGTGATCCTTACACTGCCTTGTGAAACCTCACTGGAATGTGGTTTGAGCAGCTTTGGTGCCCTGTGTCCAGTGTCACAGTCTGGTTTAGGTGAGCAATGTGGCATCTTCAGCAAGGCCCTTTGCTGCTGCTGCAGCAGAGCATTATCTGTTGGCACCTGTATTAATGCCAAGAGTCCAAGTGGACTCCAAACTCCAAAGAGTTTGAAATACAAATATCTGGGACCGACTCCCTGTTTCAACCATCTTCACCCTGTGGTATTAATGATGCTGGGTTTGTTTAATGATTTATGTGAAGGAGATACCTCTCTCTCTCTTCAAGGTTGGTGTTTTGGTTGAGATGAGAGGGCTGCTTGCTGAGGGGCTGGGACTTCCCACACTAGTGTTTTTCTTTTTGTTAGCCTGGAATATATTTCAGATGATGCTGGGTGATATGAGTTTGCTTCTTGGTTTTACTGTTTAGTTCCCAGTATTTTTGGTTTAATGGCTCCCTTTTGTTTTTTGCTTTCCAGGGTCCATCTCTTAAGCAGTTTATGGACATTTTTTCCCTTCCTGAAATGACACTGCTCTCTTCAGTCATCGATTACTTCATCACTCATGGCATTGAGTTTGACCAGGTGCATCTCTACAAGGACATATCTGTAAGTGAAATGTCAACTGCCCCACAGCTCACACCACATCAGACCTGTGGGCTCTGCAGCACCCAGACCCAAGGGGCTGGCAGTGACCAGCCTGATGTGACAGCTCTGTTGTCCCTTTAGATCAAAGCATTACCAGGGAATATTCAAAGCTGTGTTTTCAGAACGTTTGGGTTCTGTCTGTACTACAGAGCTGGTGTTTCTGGTATATCTCATGTAGGAGTGCCTAGGCTGCTTAGGTCCTTCCATGAGAAATTTGTCACAAAGCTTGTGTAAATGTTTTCTGGTTCTGCAGACTTTTGTTTTCCTTAGTATCTCATTTTTCAAAGAGTCTTGGTCTAGCTGTGTACCAAACAGTTTACTTTATACAGTGATTGTTGTAAAACACCTGTCCTTGCTTGCTTGGAGAATGCTGTACCCCTTGCAGCTGCAGTCTGATCCTTTGGGTGACTGTGGTCTGATCCAGTGGGTGACTGTAGCTTTCATGTGTCATTTACTCCAAGGGGTTAAGTGGCACTTGAAAGGGCTGTGTGGGATTATCAGCATTGTTGGGGCTGTTTGACATCTTAGTTAATGCTTTGTACAAGATTTAAGTGCTTGGGATTGCTGCTCTGGGTTACTTATGCTGACAGACAACACATTTTCCTTATTGCATTCCTTTTTCCATGGAGAAGGGTTTTTGATTTGTACCTTGTGGGAATCTTAGGCTCACCCACTGGCTGTTCAGTCCTGGCAGGGAAGTGGGGCTCCATGGGGAAATGGAGCTCCATGTCTGTGCTGCTGCCTTGTGATAAGGATCCACCTGCCAGCTGTGTGTCCTGACCTTCTGTTGGTGTTTGATAGGAACATACCAGCCCATTTCCCACAAGACCTTAACATGTTTGAAGTGTGTTGGATGTCTTGGGCTGGGGAAAATGGGAAAAGGGGATACAGCTGACTCCTGAGGCCTTTTGTGAAGGGTATCTTCTGTACCTATTTTTGAGATAAATGGATGTGTTCCTAATTGAAAACTTGAGAGTAGGGGGATGGTTGCCACAGCTGATACATGTCCAATGCAGGGCAACTGGTTTGGTCCAGCCCTCAGACTCCTGAGTGCTAATCCTGACTTTGTCCTTTTGGTGGAGAATGTGGTCATCCCTGAGGAACAACTAAAGTAGGCAAAGAAGAGAGCTAAGACAGAAAATCTGTGGCAATGCCTGAAATCCAGATTGAAACTAGGGACCACTGTGTGCTCTCACCAGAAGAGGTCTTGCTTTTTTTCCTGTGGATAAATGTGGATAAACAAACATTTTTGCAGAACTTATCCCTTTGCAGTACCCAAGTTCAAGCACAAAGAAATGCTTTGTGAACATGAGCACAGAGATCCTTCTGTGCCTGCAGACAGGTGTCCCAGGGGACTTGCACAGCCTAGCTGTTAGGGCAGCACTGGCTTAACATGACACCCTGCTGTAACTCTTGGTAGTACTGCTGATGCAGCCTGTGTGTTTAGGAGCAGGTTAAGTGCTACAGGCACTGCACTGAGTCAAAAGGGCAGACCCTGGGGTATGGTAAAGGCTGAAACTGGTAAGTAATTAAAGTAGTCCTGTCACATCAGTTTGGTCACTTCATATATGAGACTAGGAATGTGCAGTTTATCCTGCTTCCCCTTGGAGGCATTTTTTGAGCCCTGTTTGACACCTACCAAGGCTCCATGACTTTACCTGCAGAACCATTATAGTTTCCTTTTTATTTTTCTTCTTCTTTTGTTTTTTGAAGGGCAGGAGTTTAGGGAAAAAGCACACTGAAATTTTTCTTCTCTGCAAAGGTAGTTTTGACACAGGTCCAAAGTTCTGCTTGCTTTTATTGACAGTGCTGGTTAAGAGAAAGTTGTTTTCTTTCAGAGAGCTCCTGCTCTCTGTTCAGATCCCTTCCAATAAGGCAATGAGATGTGACCTCTGCCTTTTTGCCCTTCAAATCCACATGGTGGAAAGAAGCTCCTAAAACTCCATTTTGAAGCGGTAATGCCTCCCACCTTCATCATCCCCTTTTAAGCTGTAAGTTGTGGTTCTCTTCAGCTCTGAAGGAAACTTTTTTGGGGTCATGAGGAGGTTTCCCCAGCACTGCCATGAGAGCTGTTGACTGTGTGGCAAGTGTCACTGTAGTGATATCAGTGGTGAATGTGGGACTCAGTCTGAAAGGGCAGCTCATGAAGGGGCACACAGAGTGTAACAGGAGTTTAATGGTCCTGGGGAAAGGCAGCATTTGTTTACCTGTGTAAATTGTCACGGGTGAAAACAGTGCTGTTCAAGCAAGCATGTGCATGTGCAAACGCTGCAAACTGTGTTGCTGCTCTGGAAATGGTTTTGTGGGTCTGGCATATCTTGCTGGATGGAGACTTGGGCAGAATCTCAGTTGGGTGTGTCAAAAAATGTGCTGAATCTTGGCTTCTGGCCTGGAAAAGAGAGGATATTTGGGTGCCCTTGACAACATCTGTTTTTACTTGCTTCCCTCCCAGCTGTGTTTTGTGCCACCCTCCTGGTGGGAGCTTCTGCTCTGCCTGTGCACACTGGTAACCTAGGGCTAGGAGCTGTGGCTCTCCTTGGCTTGTGGGGAACACCTTGGGATCACAGATGCTCTCCTCTGCTGCTGTTCACCCCAGCCACACTCCTGTCCTTCGGGTCACCCTTTGCAGAGTTTCCACAGGCACAGGGAGGAAGTAAAGCTGCCTGGTGTCTGAGACAGTACGGTGTTGGGACAGTAAATGGTTTTGGAGTGGCAGTCTTTATTGCCTTGGAACCAGTGGGGTAACCTGTACTTGTTTCTAAGAGCAGGAAGGAACTTGTGCTTTCACAATTAAGTTTTGAGGTTTTGTCCCATTTCCCCCCTTACACTGCATCAGCTGTGCCAGCCACACTCTTCTTTTGGCATCTTGGTAAGCCTTGCTGGGCAGGCTCTTCTGCTTTGCAGTGATGGAGCTTTTGTTCATTCAGCAAGGAGGGGATGTGTCATTACTGCCTTGGTCCTTAGTGATGGCAGTAGGTTTGCGTGTTGCGAAACAGGAATGCCATGTTGTAAAACTGAAACATTTTCCCCCCTGCTCTTTTCTTTAGGATGCAATTAGAGATGTTCATGTGAAAGGAGTGATGTACAAATGGATTGAAAAAGATATGGGTGAGTTAAATAGAGCTCTGGTGCCAAATTCACTTGTCATTTCCTCAGTCTTTTTCTTTAGATAGGACTGATGGGGATGAGGAAGGCCACTTTGTCACCATGGTGCTTCATTGCCTGCCTGCCTGAGGTGGATCTAACTCAAACCTCTTGCATCTTTGTTGGTATAGGGGCTAGGTTTGGTTTGGTTTGGTTTATAGAAATGTGGTCATGACTTATGCCAAAGTGTTCTGATTGATGCTGTGTGTTTCATTTTGTTACAGAACAGTATATTCTACATGGGGATGAAATCTATGCTGTGCTAAACCGCCTGGTGAACCACAAGAAGAAACTGTTCCTCATCACAAACAGTCCCTTTAGCTTTGTGTGAGTACCATTATTGCTCATCAATATGGGTCATCATGGCAGAGCAAGAGCTGTGCAGGGTGCTCCCTCCTCTGAGCACCTGGAATTTGTATGGGAAGGGTTTTGTGGCAGTAGACATGGAGCTCTCTGGGAACTGCTTGTGGTGAATGTTGCACCCACAGCATTGATGTCACTTTTTGAAGAAGTTCCAAGGCTGTGGCTGGCCACAACATTACAGAACTGACACTTTCTATTGCCTCTAGCAGTGTTTGCTGCATCACAGACTTCCCTGGGCTTCCCATGGTACAGAAGGAAATGTATGACAGCTTGAAATAAAGTACACCATCCATGCTTCATGCAATGAGACAACCTTGGGGGGGTTCACAAATCTCCACTTTCTTCTCTGTTACTGAAATAAGTGAATTTAGGTCATACTGTTGTAAAGATGCAGTGTTGGGTGAAAAAAAAAGTACTGGCTCTGTTAATTTTTCTGTTCCTTTGCCCTTAGGGACAAAGGAATGAAACACATGGTTGGCAAGAACTGGCGGGACTTATTCGACATGGTCATTGTGCAAGCAGACAAGCCCAACTTCTTCACTGACCGGCGGAAGTACGTGTCCAGGGCAGTCCTGCCTGGGCCTTGGGCCCTCCCTGCAGGGAACTGCTCCTCTGGCTGCCAGAAAGCAGTGGTTTGCTAAGCATAGTCTAGCTCCAGGAGGTATTCAACCTTCTAATGTTCTCTCAGATACTCTCTGAGGAGGCAAGAATTGGCCAGTCTGGGAATAAGTGGATAGAATGTGTATAGAGACAAGCAGAAAACACATTTCTAAAATTGGCATGAGAAATAGCCATTTCTTGTCTTGAGAGTGTGACAAAATCTTTCCTTTTCCTCTTGCCCACAGCAAGTATCTGTGTGGTTTGTTTTTTGAGGTTTTTTGGGGTCTTGTTTGTACTGGATAGATGCTGTTTGGGAACTGGCAGTTCTGGAAGCCTTTGTACGTGGCAGCTGGGTTTTGTGGTCAGTTAGGAACTGCCTGTAGACATGCTGCTGTCCTTACTTTGCTCTTTGGCTTCTTTGCTTTGGGAACTTGTGTCTGCTTAGTTGGGGGATTGGTCTATTCTTTCCTTTGTTTGTATTTTCCTCCCCCATTACCCAGACTGTTGGCATATGCTGGAATAAACCTATGGAATGGCTTTATAAAGGTGCCATTTTTACCAGGTGCTGGCCTGGTGAAGGTTTTTTTCAAGAGCTGCAGGTGAAGTGCTTTACAGGCGCAGCCTGGAGCTATGATGATCTGGCCCTCCTGGAAATAAAACCTATGGCTGCCCGGTGCCTAAGATCCACTCATGGAGTGGAGAATGTCATGGCAAGCCCTCGAGACAAACAGGAGACAGCTCAGTGTTCACCTGGTGAACTCAGCAAGGGGACTACTTTCCATTTTCTCTTAAGACTTGCTTTATCCTATTAGGATGTTCCATGCTCTCTGTTGGGCTGGGGCCATAGCCACGTTGGAAGAGCACACAAAGTGTTTGGCAAAGTGATGGCAAAGCTTTCTTGGCCTTGGCATTTCAGAGGGAGTCATTATGGTTATTTTCTTCCTCTCTGTATGAGAAAACAAGTATTGTTAGGGATTTTAACATGAAATGGTTACAGTCAATCGAAGCATTTTGAAAAGGTGTTTCCCTTTCATACTTTCTCTTCCCCTGAGAAAAAAGTGCAGAAGGCCCAGCAGGTCACTTAGAACTCATGTGGAGCTTTTATTTCAAGTTGTTACATAGGTAAACAAGTTTTGTGATTCAAACGTTCTGGTTGCTGGGTAACAATCAGCAAAAATCAAAAGAAGTTGACATCTCCCTCTGTTTTTTCCCAGACCTTTTCGAAAACTGGATGATAAAGGCTCACTTCAGTGGGACAAAATAAACCAGCTGGAGAAGGGAAAGATCTACAAAGAGGTAAAGTGAATGGGTGCATAAGGGGTGTCAAGTAGGAGTCTGAAATGGTGGGGGCTTACAACATGCCTGCACTTCTGAAAATCACTGGAAAAACAGGATAATGTGCTTGGACAGGGCAAGGGGAAATGATGGCTTCTGCTGTAGGACACTCGTTCATGTTTGGTGTTGCAAAAGTAAGACACACAAGTCCTTGAAAAGAGCATCTGTGTAGGTAGAAGGTGTTTGTAAGGAGACAGGCTCTGGGCTCTGTGCTGGCTGTGGGGCAGTGGGAGATGCCCTTTGTCCCCAGGAGCTCTCACTGGCCTAGTAGGACACTGTCCCTCACAGTGCTTTCAGCATGGGCTTGGCACTAGGGATGGAGGGGCAGGGACAAGTGGGAAAAGGCAGAGCAGGGCCAGGTAGCTTAAGGTGTGAGGTACTTGCCTTTCTGCCTAAGGGAACCTCTGCTGAGTTACTTCTGCCAGGCTGGGTTTTCCCTCCTGCTGCCCTGTTTGTGTGAGATGGAGTGGTAGGGAAACATCCCCTGGATGTGTGGGAAGGGCCAGTGAGTGTCCCCCAGCCCCGTGTACAATGAAACCTTCACCCTGGGAGCTCTGCTCTGCCATTGTCCAGCATGCCAGTTGTGCACTTTTCCCTCAGCTCTTCTGATTGTCCTGGTCCTCAAACTCTTGTCCTGGAGGGGCTCCCAAGAGTGTGGTAGTCAAGGCTAAAAAGGCACAGCTCTTGGAAACCTGCAAGGATCTTCCACACCTCATTCCAAATTGTTCTCCATAAGGCTAGAAAAGGTGGGCTTGTGTAGAATAAAGAAATAAGGAATAAAGAAACAAGGATGATCAAAGAGGGTACAAAGCCTGGCTCCTGACTCTCCCCTTCTGGAAGGACCAACATGTCCAAAGATGAGCTGCAGCTCTGGTGAACTCGTTGTCCTTGCAGCTGGTCTGTCCCCTGAGACAAGTTGCCTCTGGCTTTAGGACAGTTTGTTCTTGGTTATTTGAGCTGTCCAATCCCACGGGAAGAAACTGTTAGTGAGACTGCAGTCAAGTAGCTGGGACCTGACCTGTGGTGACAGAGTAGGTCATGTCCTTGAGTAGTGCTGTTAGGAAACCTCTGTTTGGTGGGTCTGCCAAAGTGCTGGGCTGGTGTCCCATCCTCTGCCAAGAGCTCGGAGCTGGGAACATGCAAGTGGAGCTCATTCCCAGTGGGTTAGCAGCTCCCTCAGGAGAAAGGCACACCTCACCCATGGAGTTTATTGCTGCATTCAATCCTGCTCTTGACCCACATATATCTTGTGGCCACAGGCTGCTCACCCAAGTGAGTGATGCACTGAGGAAGGGAAAAGATGAGGGAGGAAGGTGGGCTGGATAGGATTTTGAGCCCCTCTCCAATTCTTCCCCACAATGATATTTAGCTGACTGCATTAAGTCTGTTGCCTAACTGTTGTTGTTAGATGTGATGGAGTGGGTATCCTGGTTGTAGCCTACCCTGCCTCCAGGATTTTTTGGTTTCTTGGAGTGCCACAATACGCTTCTTTCTGGCAAGTGTTAGTGGCCACAGGCCTGTGCTGATGGTGTTGCCAGAGGCCTCTGAGCTGCTCCTGTCCTCTGAAGCATGGCTGAGTGGCAGCTTTTTGCTGTGGGTATCCCATGAATGGGACCTCAGGGGTTTTGGCCTTGGGACTGGGAAGTAGAAATGATGCCCCCTAGTCCCTCTGTTCCAACAGATGTGGTGTTTTCTGTATGTGCCAGGTTGGTGCTCCCATCCCTCTCCAGACCTGTGATCTTGGGGGAAAGGAGAGCAGGACCTGGAGGTCTCAGAACAGGTCTGTGGCTCCATGGAGCCCCAAGCACAAGTTTCCTGGCTGTCAGGTCCATTGCTGTTTGAGGTGACTGGAGCACAGCGAGAGGACTCTCCTCCTTCCAAGGCTGTGCTCCATTTCCTTCTCTGCCAGTGGCTTCCTGAGCAGCCCTCATGTGAGCAGCAGCAACTCTGTATCCAAGAAGTGCAGAGGCTGCCTGGTCCTGTTTCTGTGCTGTTAAGGGAAGTCTGCTCAGCTCCAGGGATGCTGCAGGAACAGAAGGCCCAGCACCCTGGTCCTGGGCAGCCTTAGCTGTGCATACAGCAAGCTGCCAGTGGCTGCTGGAGGGCTGCCTTGTGTCTGGGGGCTTTCTGGCCAGGCTGGTGCTGGTGGATGGGGGTGCTGGCTCCCTCCTGCCACTGGAGACTGGCCAGAGGATTGCTGCTGAGTGGCTCATAGGTTTGAACTGGCTGCTTGTGCTGGCATTGATGGGCCTTTTCCTTTCCTATTGGGTTTTGTTTTCATGACTCATGTGGAAAACTTGTGTGGAGATGGAAGGGTAGTCCCTGAAGTGCCTTCTGTGCATATGTGGATGTTTGGAAAGCCTTGAAAGCTGCATGGTGCTGTGCTTTAGCTGGTGCTTTGGGGTTTGGTTTGGTTTGTTTTACTCAGTTGTGAATCTGTGCAGGCTGCCTGGCTCTTTGGCTTGGTTAAACAGTTCCTGTGGACATGTGGGTGTTGTTAATCTTTGAGGTTGGGATGGTAGCCAGGGATGTAGAGCAGCTCCTGACTCCAAAAGCCTTGCCTGTCAATGCTCACCTTCCCTCTGGTGCACCCTGTGAGGTGAAATCATTATCAGCTGTGACCAACAACTTCTAAACCCAGAACACCTGGATTTCTTTCTGCTCATCCTCAGGCTTTTCTAATTTTCTAATTTTCTAATTCTCTTGGCCTCTAAACTGTCTCCTTTTGTTGCCTTTTTAGACCGTGTTGTCTTCTTGACTTGCTGTGCCCTATACCACAGAATTTCCCCTGAATTCCCTGTTTGCAAAAACTCTTCGGAAGTTTTCTCTAGCCTTAAAAAAGCTGGGGAATGTACAGGCGATTGTCACATGGGAAGAAAATGAAGTGAGGTGGGGAAGGACAAAACCCTTTGGGGCAGAGAGCAGGTTGACATCCCTTGAGAGTGCTCACACTTGCATGTGCTAAGGTGGCCTGTACCCACGTTTCACTCTGTGCTCCTGTCACTTGCAGGGCAACCTCTTTGATTTCCTGAGGCTGACGGGCTGGCGTGGATCCAAAGTGCTCTACTTTGGTGACCATCTGTACAGTGACCTTGCGGTGAGTGAAATGTCTCAGCTCTCCAGTGAGGTGCGAGCAATCCCACATGGCTGCTGTGGCTGCAGCTGGACTCAAGTGCTCAGGCCTGTGCTGGGTAACCCCCACCCCACAGGACACAGAGGCTTTCCCTCTGCTGTCAGACAGAGGCAAGCACTGGAGGAAAGGCTCCTGAAGTACTTTCTGTGGGTAAAGTGTGAATTTGAGAGCAATTTGTATTGTTCCCACCCTTTTAGGTGCTTCATGCAACTGATCTTAGTGACTGGGAGATGGTTGTTACTGGCATGGGCCATGGACGGCTGTCCCCTGAGAACGTGAAATGGGAACAAACCCACTAGGAACCAGGGTTGTGTTTGGCTTTCAGTCTTTATGTTGAATTCTTGGCTCTTTTTTCACCCTGACCTCCAGGACCTCATGCTGCGTCATGGCTGGAGGACTGGAGCCATCGTTCCTGAACTGGAGACAGAGATCCGGATCATAAACACGGAGCAGTACATGCACTCCCTGACCTGGCAGCAGGCTCTGACAGGGCTGCTGGAGAGAATGCAGGTAAACAGCTCCTGGCTGAGAAGGACAGGTTAGAGGCTGCCTTCTGAGTCTGAATTTTGGGTTTAGCATGGCGATTTAGCACGGCAAAATGTACCATCTTGCCTGGTTCTCAAAAGTATCTTATCCTGCTCCTGGTGCAGTGGGCTCTGGGTTTATAAGTTACAGTGGAAATTGCAGGGAGCTGAGGTGTGGCCTGCAGGACTGATGGATATGATGCTTTCTACTGCTGTCTTTGCAGATGTATCAGGATGCAGAGTCAAAGCAAGTATTGCTGGAGTGGATGAAGGAACGGCAGGAGATCAGGTGAGCATTTTCCCCCCTCACTTGTGAGGTCTCTTAGGGGCTCCCAGGCCTTGTTTTGTAACCTGCTTTGGGGACAGTGCTGCTGCAGCTGCTGGACTCTGGTCCTGCCTGGTCTCTTGCCTCTGGGTGGGGGCCATGCAGCAGTGCAGTCCTGCAGCCTGGGAGGTTGGACTGGTTTGAAGGCAAGGTGGGAAAGGGGAGTGCTGGGAGAGGTTGGTGGGCTGTCTGCTACTGCAGCTCCTGACACTGCCCATAACAGGAGTAAGACTACACTGAATATTCATTGGTCTCACTGCACCGGGACTGCTCTGCATCACAGCCTCGGGAGGGCATGCTTGGGGTGATCCCCTAACACTCAGGGAGAGGAGTGACCCAAGGCTAAGGGGGTGAGAAGAATCTGTGACCCCAGTTTTAGCTACAGAACACCATCTCTTTCTTCTCAGGTCTCTGACAAAGAACCTGTTCAACCCCCAGTTTGGAAGCATCTTCCGCACCTTCCACAACCCCACGTACTTCTCCCGCCGGCTGGTGCGGTTCTCTGATATCTACATGGCTTCCATCAGCTGCCTGCTCAACTACGACGTGAATTTCACTTTCTACCCCCGGCGCACCCCTCTGCAGCACGAGGCTCCGCTCTGGATGGATCAGCTCTGCACAGGCTGCATGAAAACCCCCTTCCTGGAGGAGATGGTGCACATCCGGTGAAGGGCAGGTACTGCAGGCAGCAGCAGCACAGCCGGGGCTGGAGTGGGGCCGGGCTGCACAGCCGGCAGCACCTCTGTCTACCACTAAAGGGCGTTCGACACTTGCGTATGTGTGTAGGTGGTGTGTTTATTTTCTCCCTTCGCTGGCTCCATCCCTTTCCTGAAGTGCATTGCAGGCTGGACAGAAGATGGGTGCTTGTGCAGGGAGTCCTCTCTAGCAGTAGGTGAGATGGAGGGGCCAATGCTGGTGGTAAGACAGTGCCCCTCTCTGCTCTGTGCCCAGACAAGTGGCTCAGACACAGAGCTCCACATCTCCAGTACTTGGTGAGAATAACCCACAAGAGGTACGACAAGGTGTGTCAGGTCTATAGCTGCCCCCATAGCCTGGGACTGCAGCATGAGTGACTCTGCAGATGGAGAGGGAGGTCAGGGCTGCCAGCTGGGCACCCACTCAAGACTATCAGTGAGTGCAACACATCACAAAGCATCAGCAGTGTTACCTGTCCAGCAGCCCTCAGCCCAGTCCCGCTTCCCACCCAGACTGGCCTGTCCAGCTGGGGACTCTGACAGGGCTCTGGGGCAGGATGTGCAAGCCTTGGGTGTGGGAGTAGGTCACAGGGTCTCAAAGTTACTGTTTGGGGACATGGCTGGTTTTTGAGAAAGCTTAAGGCTGCACACCGTTGGTATTTTGGGGCTTGGTGCCATGTGACATCAATACTTTGGCAATTGATGCCGTGTGGTCTGTTGTGAGCTGCAGAGGGATACGTTCAGCCCTTGAGGGAAGGTGCAGGGTTGGCAGCAGAGGTGGTGACCTCCCATCTGTATTTGCTGAGGTGTGGCCTGTGGTGGCTGGCGGGGCAGGTGCGGATGTTTGGGGAGGGGCAAGTGCTGTGGGGAACATGGCTAGGCAAAGCCCTGTGGTGCCTCTCCAGCAGGAGGAAGAGCAAAGAGATGCTAATAGTGATGACAGAGTCTATAGGATGGGACAAGGATGACAGTCAGAAGCCCAGGAAGGTGAGAGCTGATTTAGGATGGGAGGTACAAAAAGTGGGCTCTGCACCTGGCTCAGGGCCTTGTTGGTCCTTCCCAGGCTTCAGACTGCCCCAGGGCCATGCAGGGTGTTGGGGAGGGGTAGAGGGCAGGTGAGGTGGAGAGAAGGTGGTGGCAGTTGTGCCACTCTGGCACTGGTTTGCCCTAAGAGGCAGGAGATGATGCCCTCAGCAAACTGCTTGGTGTGTGGGAAGCAATGGCTATAGGATGAAGGGGTGGTGATCATGATTGCCTTGGTCCTCCTTCTCCTCCCCTCACTGCCACACCATGTGCAGATGGCAACAAGGGTGCCAGTGCCTGCTTGCTCAGGGGCAGTCAGTGTTGGGGTGACAGGGAGGAGAGAGGGAACAGAGAAATGAGGGCCTGGCAGTGAGCAGGCACAGAAGTGAAATGAGTGACTGCAGAGTGGGTTAGGGCTAGGGGTTTGGAGGGAGCTGAGCATCAGCACGGGGGCAGGCACCAGGGGCTTGTGAGCACTGGGCCGTGGTGGTGGCTGTAAGGGCTGAGGGTGTCAGTGTGGGGCCAGCTGAGGAAGAGGAACCAGGGCGGTGTGGGGGACCCTGTGCCAGGACCTGTGCCTCAGAGAAAGGCGCTGAGAGTGTCAGCAATCCTCAGTGAGTCTCACACACACACACACACACACACACACACACACACACACACACACTCACAATCTTCTCCTGCATGTTCCTCCCCAGTGCTGTGCCAGGCTGGCCAGTCAGTCTGGCCCTTGTGTGTCACTGCCTTTGTGCCATGTGCCAGCCTGTCGCACACTTTCAAGATGCCTTGTGCTGGACTCAGTGGCTTGAACAATCTGTTAACGTGGCTGCTCTAATCAAACAGCTGTAGTAGGTGCATGTGGCGCTTGTCTTTGTGCTGTGTGTAGCGTGTAGCTCAATAAACGTCTGCAGCATGTGTAACTAACTGACTAACCCGCTCACTGTGCCCAGCGGAGCTCCTCTGCTTGCCCTGGGGGCACGACCAGGGGCAGCCTGGGCAGAAGCCGGGGTGGGCATGGGGAGGAGCGAGGCAGAGGCGTTCAGCACGGAGCTGTGGGTGCCCTTACAGCGGTAGTGCAGGCACGGCGTCCCCGGGAAGAGCGTTCGGGGCGGTGACTCGTACCTGGCCATGTGTGAGGGCACGGGAGCGAGGCCCGGCGGGCCCCGGGGGATGCTGCACATGCACACTGAGGGCCGTATGTCCCTGGGAGCGGCGGAACCGGGCCCTGGGGGCTGGAGGCTTGGGCAGGCACCACCCCGTACGGGGCCACGACAGGTGCTAGGCGGGGGCCACAAGGGGCTGGAGCTCCCACCTGCTGAGGGCCGCCGGTACCGGCGGGGCAGGCGGGGCCGGGGCGGCGAGGCAGGAGGGGGCAGAGCGGGTGGCGCCGAGCTGTTTATTTCCCGGCGGCGCGGTACGGTCCGGCCGGGACCGCGCGGGGTCACTGCGGGAACCCGCGGGGGTCAGCGCCGGTGTCCGCCAGGGGCGGGTCCTGCGAGGGAAAGAGCGCGGCGTGAGCGCGGGGCGGGGCGGGAGGGAGGGAGGGAGGGAGGGAGGGAGGGAGGGAGGGAGGGAGGGAGGGAAGGGGCGGGGCGGGGAGGGAAGGGGCGGGGCGTGTCTCACGTGCAGCGGTTCGTAGTCGGGGGCGTGGCCGCCGTACAGCGGGTTGGGGATGGCCACGAGCGGCCGCTGTGGGCGGGGCCGGGCCGCGCGCTCGGGCCGGGGCCGCGCCTCCTCCTCCTCCTCCTCCTCCTGCTGCTCGTCCTGCTCCTCGTCCCCGCGGAGATCGGCCTGCAACGGGAGCGGCGGGTGCGCGGGAATGCGGCACCGGGCGGGAATGCGGGCACCCCCTGCCCGTTGTCGCCCACGGGCTCTCCGCGTCCGGAGACGCGGACCCGGACCCCGCGTCCCGCACCGGGACCCGCAGCCCAGCTCGCCCGTACCTGGTAGTACCCGAACTGCCCCTGCTGCCGCCGCCTCCTCACGCAGTAGTAGGCGACGCCGGCGCCCGCAGCCAGTGCCAGCGCCAAGCACAGCGCCGACAAGGTCCCCGTGGCCACGGAGCCCGGCCCCTGCGCCGCACCGTTCACCTGTGCCGAGAACGGCGGGCCCGTCACGGCAATGCCCCGGCTCAGCGATGGCCCTGCGGGCAGCCCTCCTAACACGAGCCACGCCAGAGAGCAGAGGACGAGGCCAGCTCTTGGGACGACTCCGTCACATCATCCCCATCCCCTAATGCCAGCCCTGTTCATGCCCCAGACTCACCTGGCCAAGGTGAACAACGGGCGGTGGGATCCTCAGAGGCTCTGCTATGACGTGAATGATGCCATTGAAGGCTAGGATGTCCCACTCCACAATCATCGTGTCATTGATCCCCTTGGCGTCCTACAGCACAGGACACAGATGATGGCACCTGCCCAGAAAGGCTCCTCATCATTCCCTGCCTCAAAAGAGATGTGGTGAAAACTTGTGGCTTTTTTTGCCCTCAGCCAAGGCTAAACCTACCGAGTGCTCTGTACTGTTGCTTGCTGGGAGGTCTGACACATGGAGATCGTAACCTGACTGGGACGGGATGACGGTGCCTGTCGTGAGGTTGAAGCTGAAGAGGATGACATTGCTGGATGACACATGGAGCTTCAGTTCTTCTCCTGTCAGTGTCTGAATAAGCACCAGTGCACAGGGGTGAGAAATGGATGAGCTGGTCTCTCCCTTTCCCTGCGGCTGTGCAGCTCCCCAGCCAAGCCCAGACTCTCTCCATGGCCATGGACAACTCCATTCATGGAAAACATGGCACAGAATGTGCACAGCAGAGGGGATTTGCCATCCTTAGGATTGGCAAAGCTCAGCTGGAGAAGGCTCAGAGCATCCTGACCTAAATGGCTCTTCTGAGGGAACGGTTGGACTGGAGACCTCCAATCCCCTGATCCTCTGTCCTCTCTGACCCACAATTCCTCCTCCTTCCCCAGACTATTTCACACTGTCATGCCAGCTTTGGTGGCACCTGCTCTCCTCTGGGGATCAAATAGTTCATCCCTGCTTGCTTACCTCATTGTCTGCAAAGCCAGAATTCAGAGGAGCAAAGAGAGTTTTGGGAACAGAGACATCAGACAAGTACATGAAAAAATCCAGTCCTTCCTCCGTGTCATTGGCAAAATTGAGCAACATCTGGAAGAGATGGGAGATCTTCCCCATGAGCACATTGCTGGCAGCACAATGCCATCACCTTCCCTGGCCCAGGAACCCCCAGCCCTGGAAAGAAACCCCCTCTGTGTCTTGCACACAGACCAAACCCCAACTGCTCCCTGTTCCAGCCGATCCCTCCCTCTGCCTTGCTGCTCCTGCCGAGCCAGGAGAGCGTCGCTTACAGAATAGAAGGTGGAGAAGCGGTCCTGGTCAGCGAGCACGTCGGGCAGTTTCCCACTGCACCAGTACCCATCTCCCACAAACCCATCACGGCAGGTGCAGGTCACATCTGCAAAGGAACACCAGGGTGTGACTGGACTCACCGGTGCTGGCTGCACCAACTATCTTTTGATTTCTGGATACCCTCATCATGTTCCCTCTGGACATGGGTATGGGAGAGGGGGTGTGCCTGCCTGCCGTCATGCTCCAGGGCAGTTCCCTGCCTGCTGCCCTCACCCAGCTCTTGTGCCCAACAGGACTGTCCCCAGAAGTGCTGGCACCACTCACCCTTCTCCCGGTAGCAGAACGCATCCCAGGTCTCGCTCAGGTTGCTTCGGGAGCCATAGTCCACAATGCCCACATGGCTGGACCCACAGCTGGGATTGGGGTAGGCTGTGGGGTATCCAGCTGTGCCATTGTCCAGCCAACCCACCAAGCAAAGATGGAATCCCATCTAGTAGAGGAAAATCAATTATTAGATTAAAATAGCTCTCTCCCAGGTTTCCACCCCAATGAACATTCCCGTCGTGCCTCATCCAACATACCCCCAACACCCAAAGTGCTGGGCACAGTCACAAGTCCCATCCCAGTGTGACTGGCAAGACCACTGCCAGCCCTCCTGTTTTATGGATGCAAATGGAGCAAACAGGGCCTGGCTGAGAGGAGGAGAGGTCATCCACCCACATATCACCCCTGGGCTAGCCCGGGCCCCAGAAGGTGCATGGCCTGTCCCAGTCCCACGAGGGGACAGAGTCACCCCTGCCCTGACCTGCTGTGCTGCACCCAGCTGCTGGAATGTGGCCAGGGAAGCACCTTCTGCAGCACAGGCTGCTTGAGCCTGCTCATAAGTGAAGTCGTACTTTCTTCGGGGTGACTGCAGGTGAAACACACCCATGGTCTTATCTGCAAAATACCAAAGCCCAGGGGCATCAGTACAGGACACACTGAGCCACCTCCCTGGGCAGCCCCATGAGTCCCTTTGTCACCATGGGTACCACTGCCAAGGAGGGTGGGATGTGGACAAGGCACAAGTAAAGGAGAGGCTTCCTCTGAGCTTCTTGTCTTCTCCGTGGGAGCCACTGCCACCAGAGGCCCTTTCACATCACGTGGAAGGAGACAAGGATGGCTCACCTCCCCATATGACATGTAGGGGAAAGGGAAATGTGAAAACCACGCCAAGCTAGAGGGATGAGTCCCTGTCCCTTTGGCCATCCCACCCTCCAGCTCTCCTGAGGGGAGTTCCAGGCCAGAGGTGAAGGATGATGGAATGTGGCCTCTCCGTGCATCCCCGGCCCTGAAGGGTTGCACACTCACCATGGAAGTGCAGGTCAGTGCAGGTGGCCTCCCGATGGCACTGCCCATTGTCTTCCAGGCACCGGTCCGTGGGGGGCACGGCCTCCTCCAGGCACTGGGTCCCGTCACCGACGTAGCCCTGCTTGCATTCGCAGCGCCGCTCGTTCTGCAGCACAAGGGAAGGGTAGCAGTAGTGTCAGTGCAAACACACAGGCGCCAGCTGGGGATCCTTGCATCCCTGTGGAGATGGGATGAGCCTTCGGAATGCCTCTTCAGCCTGCTGGGGCTGTGACAGAGCTGTGAAAGGCCACATGGCCTGTCCTACCCCCACACCCAGGCAGGGTCACATCGAGTCCTTGCTGTTTGCTTGAGCTGAGCTTTGAAGTATGTGGCTCCTCACTTGCACTACACCTTGCTCCCAGTCCCATCTTCTGGCCTGTGGTGATCAACTTTGGTTCTTCTGCAAAAATGGCCAGCATTGTCCTTGAAGGACCATCCAGGAGCCCCCAAAACAGCCCAGGAATGACACAGCTGACACATCTTTTGCGCCTTAGACAGACGAGTGGGGAAAAACAGCCTCAGCATAACATCCCCAGAGCTATCACAGCAGCACAGCCCCTGCCCCGTGATAAGCACCCGCGGGATGAGCACAGCACCTGAGGGCACGGAGAGGAGGGGAGGAGACTGCAGCAGGGGGGACACTGTCCCAGGGCTGTCCCAGGGCAGCCAGCTGGGCGGTGCTCCCCGGCACGGGGATGTCCCCGGCCCGAGGGGCTGCGCTCACCGGGCCGGTGCTGATGCAGCGGGCGTGCTCGCTGCAGTCCCCGTTCCTGCCGTCGGCGCAGCGGTCGATGGGCTCGCAGATGTGGCCGTCACCGCTGTAGCCGGGGTCGCAGGCGCAGGACACGTTCACACCGGTTTGCGAGCACTGTGCGTGCCTGGCACAGCCCCCGTTGTCCTGGCTGCACACGTCGATCACTGCGGGAGGGAAGGCCTGGGTTAATGAAACCATCTCGTGAGGCGTCCTGGGGGTCACCCCAGCATGGCCATCGGCAGATGGTCACCTGCTGTCCTGCCCTCCTGTCTGCCTCCCCGCTCCAGCCCAGCTCCCGTGGCTGTCCCGTACCTGAGCAGCTTCTCCCGTCCCCTTCGTAGTGCAGGTCGCACTCGCACAGGTTGCCGGCTCGGCAGACGGCCTGGGCGTGGCACGGGGGAGAGCAGGTGGGTGTCACCACTGAAACCAGAACACACCCGCCTCACAGTGACCGGAGGGCTGCGACACGGCCACGGCTGCCACCGCCAGCCTCTGCCCCAGGCCACCTACCCCACACTCCCAGCTCTCTCCCTCCTCCCGTTCTCTTCTGCAGGTGCCTTGCCCAAACACAGAGTTTGTTACTCCATCAAACACACCTCAGATCTTCACCTCCAAGCCCTTCTTGGAGCACCTCTGAGCTCATGATCATGATCCAGCAGAGCTTTCCTCCTCTGGCCCTTCCTCACCACCCCAACCCTTGTGACATTCACCAGCGTGTGACAGATCTTGGGATGAGCCTCACAACTGAGAGCTCCTTTCTGGAGATATTTCTGAACAGCTGCTTGAACTACCCAGCTCCTGGGAAAGCAGCCATGTGGCAGCAGGTCCCAGGGAAGAGCAGCTGGGTCCCAGGGAATAGCTGAGCATCCCTCACCCAGTCTGATTTCACAGCGGTCCCCAGTCCAGCCCTCGGCACAGAAGCAGAAGCCGTCACCGTGCAGGCCTCCGTTGCACACACCATTCTCAGTACAGTTGCACTCTGTGAGGGATGGACAAACACAGCATTTAGGGCTTGGTGTAAAGGCCCTGGGACAGCCACGCGGCAGAAATGTGGTATTGTGGGCAGGTGTGAAGGTGGGCACAGGAGCCCAGTGCATCCCATCCTGCCAGTCCTGCCCCCCAGTCACACACACCCCTCACAGAGGAAGAGAAGCCTCTGCACCCACAATACCCCATCACTCCTCTCCCCTGGGCATTTCTGGAATGTGTTTCTCACTCCGAAACATTCCTTGAGAGCCTATGAGGCCCATTCAGAATGGGAGGATGGAGGACTCTAGTCCCTCCCTTTGCTTTTGTCTCACATGGGCACAGGTCCCTGCTGAGCACATCCCAGGTGATGCTCTTTGTGCACAGGATTCGTCACAACTTCTGTGTCCCCCAGCTCACTGTACAGTGAAATACTTTCTCCCAAACTGGGGCTTTCAGCTGTGCTCGGCATAGGAGGAGGGGTCTTTGACGCTGTGTTCTTATCAGACGTGGGCTGCGGGGGATTCAGCCCAGCAGCTCCCGTCTCCTGCGGCCCCCGGTGCTGCCTCCCCTGCCCAGCCCTGTGCTGCTGTCCCGCGGTACCTCGGCACTCCGGGCCGTATCTGCCGGGCGCGCACAGCTCGCAGCCCGTCCCGATGAACTCCTGGCTGCAGTTGCAGCTCCCTGAGCCGCCGATTTTGTCGTCGCAGGTCCCGCGGTTGTTGCACGGCGCCTCCAGCCCCCCTGGGCACGCTGCAAATGGGGCACCTTAGTGAGGCTCTGGTGACAAAGGGACCCGGTGCTGGAGGGGAGCCGCCCGCTGCCCCAGGACACCAGGTGTCCCTGAGCTGCTGCTCACGTCGTGCTCGGACCACAGAGCTCAGGAGTCTGGGCATTGAGCGCTGGGGACGTCCCATGACAGGAAAACTTAGGGACGGGGGCAAGAGGGACAAATATGGCACAGCTTCCAGCCTGGGAAGAACCTCTGGTGTGATGTGCTGGGTCTGTGCTGTCTTGCCCCACACGAACAGCAGGCTCACCCAAGGATGTGAAAGCTGCCCATGGCACAGAGGGCAGATGCTAGGGAATGACTGAGCGTTTACATAATCTAGAGGTGAGTGACATGTCTGACAGCCATCCCCAGCAGCCCTGTGCCCAGGGCTCTTCAGAGACATTCTCCAAGGAAAGGGAACTCCCTGTTATAATCCCAGGGTATTGCTCCCTGTACCCTCTACAGCCTGGGGCTCCCCACCTGGACTTTTGCCCACCCTTCTCCAGGGAAACACCCTCATGGATGTCAGATGTGCTGAATCAGTAATGTCACCTCCTCGCTGGGGACAGGGGGGCGTGCCTCTTACCCCGACAGTCCCGGCCATAGTGGTTGGCACAGCACTGCGGGACCCATTGGCTGGAAACACAGCTTCTCCTGCAGCCTCGTCTGAGAGGCCCCCTGGAAGAGAAGTGTCTCCTGAAGGGGTCCCACGGGGAGTGTGGCCACACCGGCCGCAGCAGGGAGTTGCGGTGGAGCAGGAACGTGTTCCTCAGCAGGTGGCTCCCGTAATAGTAGCAGCGCCTGGTTTCCCCCTGTGAGGAAACAGGCAAAACACAGAGTTTGCCACACTGGTCGCTGACAACTCACCTTGACTTTTCTTGTGCCACTCATTCAGCTCATTCAGTTTTATGACAAGTAACAGAGGCTTCCTAACATGTGCTGGGGATGGTGACAATGGAGCCCCAGAGGAACCTCAGGGACATGCCAGAAGCCAGCAGTGAGAACGGGGTACAGCCGCTGCCTCCCAAGGCTGCTCACCATGGGACCCCTGAGCCACTCCCAGGCTGAACTCTTTTGCTCTAAAGCACCCAGAGCCACCCCCAGTGCTGTTGGAAGGACCAACACTGTCACCCACATAGGACTGACCAAGCAAAGACCACGGGACCCCATATTTTTAAGCCCAGCTCCTGCATGACCTGGGGCAAGACATGGACAATGTGACTGAACCAAGGGCTTGCCACATGCAGGTGGGCCTTCATTTTGCTGCTAAAACATGAGGGGCACGTGGGTGTTGTCATCAGTCCCCTGACGGGCCTCCCTGGTGACAAAGCTGTGAGCTTTACCCGTTGAACGGAGCCAGCAGGGCAGGGTGGCTCAAAACCACAGAGTCCACAGCTCTCTGTAGATCCCTGTGGAGGGGAGAAAGAAACTTCACAACAACTCAGTATGTGCTGCTGCCTCTCTTGGCTGCTCAGAGCTTTGCCAAGGAAGAGCAGCAAGCCCTCCAGACATTCATCTTCCCAGGAATGGGACTGCATGGGTGGCCCAGATTCACATTCACCTCACCACAGGTGCTTACCTGCAGCTCAACAAGGGTGAACTCGTCACACCGAGATCCCAGGTCCGGTGGCTCCAACAGTCTATCAATGCCATAAGCAATGCCCCCGTTGAACTCCATGTGTCTCTGGATGATGGTGGCATCGCTGTTCCCCACCAGAATCTCCCCCTAACAGAGGAAGAAAGCAACTTGTGATTCTGGCACATCCTGCATCCTGGCTGTACCACCCAAAAGTTGCTTGGTTTTGGTTGTCATGGCTTCTAAATCACCCCAAGAACTCCAAAATCTCTGTGCACATGTCCTTGACCACCCTTCCCACTTAACATTTTCATAGCCACCTCTCCTAAGGATAGCCTCTGTCCATGCAGCACGTGCTCTCTAAAGGTTGTAGCTCCATGGGGTTGGCTTTGCAGCCAATCATTGTAACATCCATATACAGGTACCACAGACCTCTGCACTTCCCTGCCAGCTGGCCACGCCTTGTGCCTCTTTACAGCCCAGCTGTAGTCAGGGAATGGGGTGTCCCAGCCTGCAAGCACCCCAGCTCTGTGTTCACTCCCTGCCAGAAGCACCAGCTGCCCCGTGGCCATGCCCAGGGACACTTGCTCCATGGGTAGCCAAGCCTGGAATCACTAACACTCACCACATGGGCTTTGCTGCAGATGAATGAGATGGTGGAGCCATGCATGGTCCGTATGGTTTCAATTTGGGGCACGTTACCAGCAACAATCTAAGAGGGAAAAAGAAGAATGTGAAGGAGAGACTGGTGAAACTGGCAGTTCATACTGACACATGGTGAGGACAGGGGTTGGCGGCCAGCCTTGGAGGGGTGTGATGTAGCAGTCCCTGAAGCTGGTGTGGGTGGCACAGCACAGCTGTGCTGGGTTAGTCCCAGATTCCTGCACAGTGAGGGGCCAGTGTGAAAAAGCAGGGCCTGGCTTTGCTCAGCTGGGCTCTCCCCTCGTTCATAACCCTGTGCACTAGAGCCTGTGAGCCCTGCAGCTCCCCAGAAGATGACAGAAGATTTCAGCTCAGCCACCAGAGTTTCACAATGATGCTGTAGGTGCCTCAAATGCCCAAACAGCTTTGGGTTTCCTCAAAACAACTGACACGCTGTGTGTTCTATGGCAGCAAAACATTTGGCAAGGTCACTCTGACACAGCAGTGGCACCTCGCGTGGCCCTGGCAGCTACGAGCCCGAGGGCTGTCACAGTTACCTTGGTGTCCCTGATGATGTGTGCTTTGAGGTAGGAGGCCAGCACGTCGCGGTGCTCCCTGCGGTACAGAAACTTGTGCTGGCTCTCCGGGAGGGCTCTGAACGCGGCGTCCGTGGGCCAGAGCAGCGTGAAGGGTCTGTGAGCGGGGTCACCGAGCAGCGGCAGCAGCTCTGCATCCTGCCGGAGCACAGCGACACACAGCGAGAGAGAGCCCCGAGCCCACAGTGATCGTGCAGGCACACAGCCCTGCCCCAGGGCAGCAGGGGCAGCGCCTCACCTGCAGCAGCTTGCTGTAAATCCTGTACCCAAAGGACTCGGCCACCTCCGTGATGTTCTGCTGCACAGGGAGGAAAGCAAACGGCTGACACCAAGGGTTCCCCATCCAGCACCAGCAGTGCAGGGGAGAAACCAGACAGGCAACAGCTGCAGTGGCTAAAGGTAAGCTTATCTCTGTCACCATCATGCTGATGATTTGGCCTGGAAAGGGCTGGCAGTCAGCAGCCACCACTTTTCTGATTCATCCTGGATAGACACTGCTATGGCAGGAGCTGGGATGGATTCCAGAACTCTGTTGTGCTACGCAGAAAATGTGTTACATTCTGTAAAATGCAGGCTTTATAAGCCCCTAATGCTTGCTTAAGGATTCACAGAGAGGCATGGGCAAATTCGTGCTGCAACCTGCTCTGTGCTGGAAAAGGAGTGTAATGGCTGGCATAGGACAAGATCTTCCTGCCTACATCTGGAACTGTTGTCCCCTAGTGATGGAAAAGGCTCCTTATTTTCCAAATATGACTATGCCACAAATGCTGTCACCTTCACAAGCCAAATCTGTGGCCTCAGAAACCCCCTGGGCAGTCAGGGATGGGAGGAAGAGCAGCCCAGGCAGGTCTGGGCTGAGGCAGCACTGCTGGGAGAGGGATCTTGTCCCTGAGCTCACCACAGCCCCGACACCGGGGCACAGCTCCAGCCTTACCTGTGAGAGCTTTGAGGAAATGTTATGGCCCACCAGGTCACTGGGAATGAGGATCTTGTTGATGAAGTGAATGACCCCGTTCACACCCACAATGTCACTCTTGACCACTTTGGCTTCCTCGTTGAGAGTGATGCTATTCTGAGAGAGAGGGGACCTGCTGAGGGCTGCATCAGCCACAGCACCACCCTGGGAGTGTCTGTGGGCCCCGGGCAAGTCACTTGCTACAGCCACGATGCCTCCACCTGACAGAAAAAGCTGACAAGTCCTGACAAAGGGACAGCAAAGGGAATTACCTCATTCACTGTGATCTTTATTTTGTGTCCAGATAAAGATGTAAGGGACTCTTGGTTTTCCAGGTCACTGGAGAGCAACTTCTGGCAGCCCACCATGTGGTAGCGAAGCAGGTCCCGAAGGAGACCTCTGCTCTTCCACTCCTCAAACTGCAGACAGAAAATAGGAGTGAGGTCACACTGGGGCATTTTACCTTGCACACAGGGGCCCTCAGCCCCGATGAGAGAGACTTGGATTGCCTGAGTTGCCTCTGACTCATCCTTGCAGGGAAGATGGTCCCCCAAAAACACACTGAAGGCATAAAACCATTTGAGAACTTTGGGAAATTTCAACCAGCTTGACTAGTCAGTGATGGGGTTAGAATATTGCACTACACTGACAACAAAAAGCTGCCATTCTCTTACTCCTGAGAATGATTAAGGGGTCTGTCACAGACACATGGGATCCTTGCTGTTACCTTGGGCACCAAAGCCACCACACACCACCGATTTGGCACTGCCTCGGAGGCCCACAAGACAACATCTCCAACAAGGGTGTCCTTACAAGAGGGGATATGTCCACCCCTGTCCAGGTTGTCTCCTCAGTGAGGTGCCTCCAAGCTTCTGCTTTTACACTGATGGAGAACAGGGGATGCCTTTAACTCTGGTTACAGGGTTATGGTAATGGTGCAGCCCCTTTGCCTTGATTCACTGGACAGAACAGACCCAGAGGGAACATTGCCACAGCTGGAGCTGTCAAACACCCGACAGAGCTTGGCACGGGAGGGCACTCACCACTGTGGTGTTTCCTATGAAATCTGTCTGTGGGACGAAGACAGTGAAAGGCCCTGCCCCGCTGAGTTCTTTGATGCTTTCTGCCTGTGTTAGGAGAGCATTTGTGGGAAGCAGAAAACATTGTTCCAGTTAGCAAGACCCTTTGCAGAAAGCCCTAGATGGGATTTACTACACAGAGACAAGGACAAAGCTGCCACCAACCTGTATCATCCTGAAGAACATGGATGCATCTGGAATCCTTCCGAGCTCCTTTAACAAAGGGAATCAGCTGGTGTTAGCAGGGTCCCTTCCACTTGCTCCTCACCAACCAGCACAGAGATGTGCACCACTTCTCCTGACACACCACAGTGATCTTCCCTCCCTCCCTCCCTCCCTCACCAGCTCTGCAAGCACAGATTACATGGATGTTGCAGTGAGCTCTGCCTGCCCCATTCACAACTGCTGCAGGATGGAGTGGACAGAAGATGAAAGCTGGCTGGTCCTGCTAGTTGGTCTCATGGCTAACTGCCTGTGCTTCACAAAATCTCTGCTTTAATCTCACTGTGCTGCCACTGCCCAGTTCTGGGGTGCTGTCCAGAGGGCAGACACACCCTAGCAAGGCAAACGCTCTCTCCTCACCACACTGACTTGCAGTAAGAGCAGAGCTACACACACAGCCCATCTCTTTTCTTGTGGCTCTGCTGTGGGCACAAGCTTTTATTTGCCACTGCCTGAAAAGTTTGCCCAAGGACAGTCATTGTACTGGTAACACAACTGGCCATAGACTGCTGCCCTCCAGACTGGGTCCCAAGTCCTGGCATGGCCAGGGGGGACACCTGCCCTCATCCCACGGGGCAGAAGTGAGTTGCCTTGGGGAAAAAACAAGGTCACTCCCATTTGTTTATGACATGGAGCAAGCGGCCCCCTGGAGGTATGGCTAATGTTGCTGACAGCAGTGGAGTGTTCCCTCCCTTTGGAACAAAGTCACTTCACCGTGATTCTGTCCCATAGGTGGCACACCAAACACACCTATGATTTATGGAGAGTTTGCTCAAAGCATTTCTCCCACACCACACATATGTCACCAAGATCTGCTCATCCTCTGGAGAGGAGGGAGGGGTTTGCTGCAGGGCAGGGGACACAGAAGGAGCAGCATGTGCCTCTCACCTGATGCACTTTGCCACGGCAGGTGAAGCCATCTCCAATGCTGTGCCAGGAGCAGGAGCAGTTCCGAGTGCCAGGGCCCGTGTACTTGCAGAGCCCAAAGGGGCTGCAGCCTCCATTGTTCTGGCAGGGAAAGCAAAAGGCTGCTTAGAGGAGCTCCTCCAACCACCTGAACTGCTGCTTGCATGTGGGAGCTGCAAACTCCATCCAGCCCATCGAAAGGAAACCATCTGTTCCCCCTGTTAGTGCCTTAGAATAAACCTCACCCAAATTCTCAAGGGCTTCCCAGCACCATCCCACTAAACAAGACATTCACACCTCACTTTGGAATGCAGAGTCCATGACAAAGCCCCTGATTCAGAGGAACAGTTAGACGTTAGACCTGAACACTCTGAGGCTTTTGAGCACATCCCATGTGAAATGGGCACAAAGGAAAAAGCCCACATGCCTCCAACCCTATGACCCTCTTTCCACCCTGAGGGCATGCCGAGTGACTGACATAATTGCAGGTGCCTGCAGGAGGCAATGGAGACCAAACACACAAGGAAATCCTTCAAGATGTGGAAAGGCAAGACTTCAGCTCCAACCAGCCAGGCTAACTGTTCCTGCTGTTTACTCTTGGGAGAAGGGAACACTTCCAGGCTGTGGCCCTCACCTCTGGAAGCAACCAAATGCAGACATACCTGTTCACACAAGTTGATGGGGTTGCACTGGCTCACACCATCCCCACTGTAACCAGGCAGGCAGTTACAGGCAACCTGGAGGGAGAACAGAGCCTTGGGCTCAGACTTGGACCCCATAAAGGAAACACACAAGGGCTGCCCTGGACAGAAGGCATGTGGTGTAGCATCCATTGTTGCCTCCATGAATAACCAAGGTTGTGTCCACAACAAATATAACCTGAGACTGCCTTCAGCCTCTGGCCAGCAAAGCCATCTGCTCTCATGGAAATAGCAATGTTTTCATGCTCTGCCAGAGCCTTCTCTGCATGGAAGGGAGAAAGCACAAAGCAGGGCACTGCAATGGGCAGGACTGTCTCTAGGAGAATTACACAGCTGTGACAATCCACCCTACACACTCACCTTCTTTGGGCCTGTTTTGGTGCACTCTGCGTTGGTGTGGCAGCCCCCATTGCTTTCAAGACAGAGATCAATTTCTGCAGCAAAACAATAAGACCAAGTCATTGCTGAGGGCTGCTCATGGCAGCTGGGAACTGATGATCCAAAGAGGTACTGGGAAAGCAACAGGCAGAACCTTTTCCAGATTGGGGAAGACTTTCCTGGGAAAGTGTCTTGTGATAGCAAAGGAATAGGGTGCAACTGCAAGTTTACTCCTGACACATGTGGGTCTCTGAGCCTGTGACAAATCTGCCCACAGAAAATTCCAAGTCTGTCTGGGTGTACTTTAAAGAATATGAGAGGACTGGACTCTCTCTAGGTCCATCTTCACCCAGAGCACCACGGCAGGAGACTGCCCTCACCCTCTGTCTCTGGGCCTCTCCATGACATGCATAAGAGCAAGAAACCTCACAGGAATCTTTTCGGTTGAGACCAAAACACTAGAGTTTCAGTTTAAAACTCCCCTTAGTATTGATGCTGCTTCTCTGCTACCCCCAAAACCCACCCTGAGTGCTCACCCATGCAGAGTGTCCCATCCCCAGCGTAGCCTTCCTTGCAAACACAGGTTCTCTCTCCTGGGGACACTTTGGTGCACACAGCCTGCATGGAGCAGCCACCGTGGTCGATAGTGCAGGGATCTATTTCTGTTACCAAAAACGAGAGGAGCAGAATCAGCTCAGAACACCTAGGAATGATCAACTGTGCCAGAATGATCATCTGTCTTAACAAAATCACAACATCTTGTTAAAATCCCTTTGTTTCCCAATGAAACTGTTGGTTCTTTAAGGACATGGAGCCTCATCCCGACCTGAGAGAGGTCAGCCCAAGTAAATAAGCTGAGCTTAAGTAACCCCAGAATTGGAAATCTTTCAGGATTGAGAACAGGATGTTCTCACTGACCGCTAATGGTTAGATGAGAAAAAAATACATTTACCTGAACAATGTACATGTTCGGGGTTATTTTGCTTTTTTCCCCCCTTACTTTCCAACAAGGGCAATACAGAAAAGAAATTGGAATGTCTACCAGTGTTTTGACTGTTACAATTTTATCACCTTTTTTTCTTGGTCTGTTTGCTTTTGACATAAACAAGGTTTGTAATGTAGCTCTGGTGAAGTAGCCTGAAATTCTGCTTCATTTTGGCTCTACTGCTGCACTATTACCTGATTTTGGTATAGCCAGCAAATAGAAGAATCACAAAGTTCTAGGGAATTGAAACACCCATGTTCCAAGGATTCATGGCCAAAATTGTTACAACTTTGCCACCAGTACTGTGATATTAGAAGGAGTACAATCCATTCATGTGTATCAGGCAGTAAGAACTGCCCTCCTACACTTGCCTGCCTTTTAACTCTCTCTTGCAGGCTTTAGCAACATCAGAAGCCTCCTGTGTAAATCTCTGGACTAGAAAACATCTCTACCAAAGCATGGCAGAGTTCATGGTGGATGGATGAGAGGAAAAGGATTTGAGTAAACTTTCCTCTGGCAACTTCTTGCCATTTATTTCACCTTGTCTTTGCTGGACACACCTGTGCAATGGGTCCCATTCCCTGTGTATCCAGCAGAACAGAAGCAGGTAGGTAGGGAATCTGTGGAGCTGTTGAGGCAGCTGAAACAAGACGGAGACAAATGATCACTGACAACACCTTCTGATCTGCTGGGCTGGTGGGAAGCACTGTACAAATCTGGCATAGGCAAGAGACCACAATGACCACAGGAGGCACATTCCAGGTATTTCTTTACAGCTCCAAACACTCCACTCATGCTGGCCAGGACCTGGTGTCCAGCCCAGGCCTCCCACAGTGCAGCCTCACTACATCCAGGAGCTTCTGCAAGGTGCAAGTGGGATGACAGGGGCCCTGCCAGAAACAGGAGTCTGGATAATGGATGGAGAAGGGGGCACCAGGGAGTCATTCCAGCCCTGTTCCATTTCTTGGCAGGGGCAGAAAGAGCTTGTGAATGGCTGGTTGATTAGCTCCATGAATAAGGCCAGCCTTGGAATCTCTGCTTTCTCCCATCCACACACGCTGAAGGAATTTAGATTTATGCTCAGACAAAATCCTTGGGGAGACTACATGTGGCTCAGGTCCAAAGAGAGTTCCCAGAAAGGAACTGACAATTATGCATCTTTGATGAGTAGGCACCCTCTGCCAGCCCTCTGCCAAGCCCTAAGCCAGAATCACCTCTGTGTAAAACTCACACAAACTCACTGCACTTACTTGGCCATTTGATGGCAAGTGTTATTGCATAAGTCAATCTTGATTCCTGCAAGAGAAAACACAAATATAACTTGGAATTTTCAGCTGGGGCCATTTCTACCATCTAGAGAAAAGGAGCCTGCAAGCTAGGAGTGGTGCTAACTCCCTTGTCCTGTGTGGCAGCAGGAAAATCTCATGGGATTTATGTTTTGGCACTTTGTAAGGGGGTGAATTTGATGTTCTCCTTCTGAGCTAATGGTTCAATTTGATTTTATCTGTGTGGCATCTGCACTGGTAGGAACGAAACAAGGACTGAAACTTTGTTAATCCAGAATACAGAGCCATTTGGTTTTGGCGCTTTCAAAGCAAGAGATGAACTGCTATCAAGCTTGACATTTACACTAGATAGTGTAAATAGCTCTGCTTGATTTCTATTTCTAAATTCACAATAAAACCAACCTTTGTGTGCAAACCTTTAAAATCCCAAGGTATTTAGTTCTGCTCAGGTTTCTCCTCACCCATATGCTAATCAAAATCCCAAATCCATCTTCAACATGTTACTTTGACACACAGTGACAGATTTATTGAAAACCACAGACCACAGCCTCAGGTCACCTGAGTGAGTGGATCTGTGAGCAGAAAAAGCAGCTCAGCAAACACACTGTGGTCTTTTGAAAATTCAAGTCAAGCCCTGCCACCTCCTTAGGCAAGCAATGGGAGTCATGACTAGCCCAATGTGACTGGCAGCTCTCATTTGTCTCCCAGAACTAGGGGCTGGTTTTGAGGTGCCTCTAACCTCAGTGGAGGTAGAAGCAGGGATAGGCTTTTATTGGTTTATCAAAATAACTCAAGGGCTTGTGGGGAAGTCACAGCAAATGCAGCTTGTGTGCAGGAATGAGAAAACAGAGTCTGAAAAGATTTGGGGAAATGCAGAGTACATGTGACTCTGTGGTCAGAGCAGACAGAGCTGCTCTGACAGCCCAGTAGGATCCCTCAGATTTCTCTGCCACTGTCACACCTTCACACTCACGTACTTTCTTGGCAGGTCGGGCCCGTCCACCCTGGGAAGCACTCGCAGCTCCCGTCCCCTTGCAGTCCATCATTACAAATGCCATTGTCACAGGCACACTCTGCAGGGGAAATACCACCACCACTGTCAAACCAGCCAGGGCTCACCCACAGAGTCTTGCTGCCATTTCACTGGCTGCTCTCTTCCAAATCCAACACATCAAACTGCCATCAAGAAAATGTCACAGGCGTATCAAAAGAAAATGTCACAGGAGTATCAGCTCTTGATCCCTCACTGCCAGGCCAAAAGCCCCAGGAAGAGACCAGCTGCCTTTGCTTGCTGTAGTTTGGGTGGCAGCAGGAAGAGAAGCACAGCACAGCACATGCTTGGTTTGAGGATGCAAAATGGGACCACTCCTCTGGCTGGCCAAAAGTGCCCACTCCTGCTGTCTCTCTCTCAGAGACCTGGCAGCCATTTGCCTGTCTCAGAGTCTTGGGACCTTTGTGCTCTCCCACCACCCCTCCTGAGAGCTGAGATGTGGCCGCTTTTCTGCCCTTGCGAGCAGTTTGGCAGAGCCAAGCTGGCCCAGCCATCGGTGTCACCTGATTTGCAGTCGGTGCCGTATCGTCCCACTTCACACATCTCACAGGCAGTGCCGTGGAATCCTTCCAGGCACCGGCACTCCCCGCTGCCCTGGATGCCATCCTGGCATTCCCCGTTCCCAGAGCACCACTGGCCCGGCTTCCCGGGGCACATCTGGCACTGGTGGCCGTAGTAGCCGGGACAGCAGACGGACCTCTGGAAAAACAATGAGGACAAGCTGTGGTGAGCCATCCTGTGCAGCACACACAAGGTACAGCTTCATGTTGGGAGCTGCTTGATTCCCCTCTCTGTGTGACAGCCATAATTTCTGGCAGCACATGCAAGGAGCAGTAGGGTGGAGTGAACGCCCTGAGGTGTTCTGTTGCCCGAAGCTTCATGTAAAGGTCTGCACTGCCCTTGAGAAACACGGGCTCTTTGGTGAGTGACTGAAATATCCTGTGCCCCTCCAGCCTATCTCCTGCCTGTGTCCTCATTGTGTCTCTGCTGGGCAGAGAGAGGCTGTGCCAGGTGATTTGGTTCCGATGCCTGATCTAACTGGTCTTGCTTCTTTCTGCATCTACCCATGGAGGGAAGAAAATCATGACAGGACAAAGTTGGACAGTACAGATGATGAGAAACACCATCTAATGATGCAATGCAGAAGTGCCAAATGAGGTACAAGTTCTGACTGAAACTCTCTATGTGAGTACAGTAAGTCTAACTCTGTCCCTTTTCAATTTCCCATTCCCTCTAAACTTTCCAAGTGATGCTGCAACACCTCTAAGATATCAAATTCACACAAGTATTTATTTTACCATTTTCCCTCTAAGTGTTTTCTTCCAGCAGCACATTTTCACAAAACTGGTAGAGGCCATAACACACACAACAGGAGGTGTGAGACCTTCTGCTCCTCCCTTTGGTTCAGCTCCAATGAGTCATCAGTTATTCGGGAAGGCACAGGCACAAGCAGAATACCATCATTCATGCCTCATTTCCTTAGGAAACCAGACTGCAAACATTCAACTCCTTCTCTTCCTCTGCAGGACAAAACCCAGAGCAACACTATCGAAGCAGCAGATCCCAATCCATCACTGTGCAGACATTTCTGCAGGTCTTTTGTTGTTCCAGCAACCTTCACCTCCAGGATGGAGAGTGATTCCCAGACAGCCCCAGTATCAGCTACGCAAAGGCACAAGCACAGCCAGGATTTCAGCACAGCCTGCACTTCCATGGCTGTGCTTCTGACACCAATCTTGCTTTTGCCAAAATGAATCAGAGGCAAATGTTTTTCTCACCAGAGAAACTTTTACACAGGTGAATTGGCAGCCGTCTGTTCTTGCCCCTGCAGAGCGCAACACACAGTGAGCGAGATTCGTGCTTCTAGGGGGTTCCTGAGGATATAATTGACATAGACACAGACAGGAGATATTGCAATATTTAGTGTGTACATACATATATATATATAATATCAGTGTATTTATTTACACTGTATAGACAAACAGTGTACATTTTGGTGCATATGGCAATGTTCTTGCTTTGTATCTGACAGGAATAGCCCTAAAAACCTGAACTATCCAGAGCTGAGACCAATGAGGCATCTCTGGATGTGAGGTCACCACACAGAGACTTATTTTTTACCTGCCAAACCCATGGTATATGTTAGTTTGAATACTGAGAAAAAAAAGAATTGGGGAACTTTTGGGCATAAGATAAAGTGGTGAGGCTTAAGAGGCCAGATGTAGCTGCTAAGCAATTCACAGCCAGCATGGAAATGAAATGCTTATTTTCCTCTCTGGAAATGTTTGTCACTCACTCACAAACAAGCTGCAGACACACCCAGCCCTTCTGCATGAACAAATCAATGGTCCAGGCAGGGGAATTGCTACAGGCACCCCTAAATTTGCTTTCCTTTATGATAATGCCAAAAGAGTCAGAGATAAAATTTAAAAAAAAAACATATCTTCTTCCCTGTTAAGTGGGAAATGTAAAGGGCTCCTGAAATTCAGGCAAAGCCTGGTGCCAGCTCTGGGTGGAGCTTCATGATTCATGTCCACGTTTTTTCCTGTGTAACCCTCCCTTGGTTTCTGCTTTTTCTTGCAAACCTTGGCAATGGATGAGCCACAGAGGACTTGAGGGCACATTTTTTCAGGTATCAAGATGACACCTACAGAGCAATAAAAGGACCTCAAAGCATTACCTGCAACCAGTCTGTGAGCTGTTACATGAACCCAAGACTCACCACAAGAACTGATCCAGAAGGACACTTGATCCCCTTCTCACACTTGCCACACCTTGACTAGGGCAGAGAGAACAGGAAAAGTCACAAGAGTGCCCTCTAACCACGTCACACCAAGACACTAATCTTGAGTTACAAATGCTGCTGTATAGGCTGCTGGATGGGACAAAAATGTTTTTGAGGCTCAAATGTTTCTGAGGCTCAAAACACCAAAAGAAATCATATCCTACACCTTTCCTGAGTCTCGTGGATTTTTGTAGCCCTGGGGTTCCTTCCCACAAGGCTGCAAATACTTTTTTTTCCTGATCCATAGCAGGGAGACTTACCTCAGTCTGACACTGCAGTCTTCAGGTTTAGTGGCTCAATTGCCATGAGGCACAGGGTACATGCAAACTGGGCTTTTGGCCATGACTCTCAGGCAAAACAGGGAGCATTTTCTAAGGGAGCCTGTGGTCATGGCATGCACAACTTGAGCTGAATTTTCCTTTCACAGCTGAGTATCTGGGAGCCCCTGCACTAGCCAGCCCCATGTCTGGCACTGTGAGGGAGGCTCAGCAAGGGAGCTGAACATGATCTGCACAAGAGCTGCTTTAGATGTACAGAATCTCCCGGTAGGAGGTGCCAAATCTCCATAATGCCCCGTTTCATGAGGCTCATCTGCAGTTACACCACAAGCTACTGTCACATCCATGAGGACAGCTAAGGTAGCTTGTCTGTTACCCTCAGTTTGGCTCAGCAGCTGGAGGAACCCTGTGAAATGGTGCCAGCTCCTTGGTCCTCACCATTACCTTCACTATGGTGGTTGTATTGGCAGTGCAGCGATTCTTCTGCACCTGGAGCACCTGGGACACCCCGATCACCATGCCATTCTTCGTCTCAAAGGATTTTCCATCCAAAGGAATATTATTGACAAACTTCTGCAAAGCAGGAGATAACAGCTGAGAAAATAACCTTCAACTCCTATGGCATGGATTGCTTGGCAGCTCCAAAACAGTCCCAGCAGTAAACTTGTGAGGGTGTGCAAAAGGGAGATGGGAGTATTGAGTCACCAGCCTTAGGAAGTGATAGGTCAAGCCAGAGCCTCAGATGGAAGAACAGTCTACCTCCCTTACCTGAGTACTGTTTTGGTAAAACATCAGCCAGTAGGAGACCCCTAACATGCTCTCCTTATGAACTCCACTTCTCAAATCTGCAGGCAAGAGCTTCTCTCCCAGTACAATGTGGTACTGCACTGTTTCATTGTCCTAAATCCACAAAAATACAAATGTCTGGAGTCTTTTGACTTCCTAGTCCTTCCTACAATTCAGTCAGAGGTATGGCATTAAGAAATGTTCCTAAGCACCTGTGATGGCTAATTAAGCCCACAGATCCTAGTAACTCTCTGTCACACATGACTGATCACACTTGATGATTCTGATACTTGATTAACCCATTCATGTTTTCTGGAACCTTTCAGAAGTCTGAAAATTACCACAGCCAGCCAGGAAGCAGAACATGTTGTACCATCTACCCACATACTAATTTACTCTGCACTTGGGGTCCAAATATTCCTTTCAGACCCCAGTGCAGCTCTGCTGGAAATCTCATTTCTCTACTACATTTTTCCCAGCTTTTAGCATCAGATATTCATCTCCTCTGCATGCTGAAATCCCCTGAGCTTGTTTACTATTTTCTAGTGTACATGCCCCTGTGCCCACCACCACACATATTCAAACTGCAAGCTAGCAGTGAGCTTACCAGATGGGTCACATTGGCAGCATGGCAGTACTCCTCAATGGAATTATTTCCAGGAACAAAAATTGTGTACTGTTCAGAGGACTCAACTTTCCCAAGGAGCTGGTACTCCTAGAAAATGTCCAAACAATAACATTAGCAATTACCTTTGTACTCACTAAGACCCAAACCACATGTGAGATCAATTACAAAGGCAAGAGGAAATGCTTGGAAATGGGATGTACAACTTCTACTCAGCCACACATATCTGATTGCTTGCTCCTGTCCTGGCTGACATAAGATCAGCTTCCCAGATATGAAAAAACCTTCCCTTTCCTCTGGTTTCCCCTGCCTTGTGTAGGGATGAGAGCACCTGCAGTAGACAGGTCATCTTCCACTGTAACACATGTCAGTGATCTAGAGATCTAATTGAAATTATTAACTCTTTGGCCACTCAAAAGCTTTCCTAGAACATGTAGGACACACACGATCTCCCTTTCTTACCAGGCAGTCCAAATTTAGGTCCCCCAGTCCAGGGCAAGGTGGGCATTGGCTCAAAAAGTTCTGACAGTGACAGCTGTGCTCACCTCCACTGCTTACCTCTAGCAACTCCTTGAATATGCTGAAAGAGGCCACTGTGCTGAGCTGTTCCTGCAGACCAGGAGGGCTTGGTGGCACATCTCCTGGGGATGGCAACAAAACCTGTGGAAAAAGCAGGTTCACAGCAAGGCTGAGCAAGGAGCTGAGGCAATCTCACTGGACTCCTGCCCTGCTTGCAAGGAAGGCAATTAAAAGGCCTCATTTTACACAGTCTTGCAATAGCCTGAACTATTCTATCAGCCAAGAGAAGGGGAACTCTCCTCCCATGGGTCCTGGAGACAAATGTTTTAAACACTGAACACTGCTGCACAGGAAACATCTGTCAGGACCTTGTGATAACCTCATATATTTTGCCTTTATATCCCTTCCAAACCGTCCAGACGTGTTCCTCCTTGGCCCTATCACAGAGGCTGCTACACAAACCTGCTGCTACAACTGCAGCATTTCCCAGTAGGGAATGCCACAGGTGCTGACATACCTTACTGAGGACATGGATGATGCCATTGCTGGCAGGGATGTCACTAACAACCATGCTTGCATTCTGGATGGTCAATACCTGCACGAGAACCAGAGGGAAAAGGAAAAGGATTAGGAAGTGCCAAGCAAGTTCAAAACAAATACATTGCTCATTCAAGGCTGCACAGGGTTAATCTGGCTACAGTTTTTGAAAGACGCCTGCATTTGAGGGCACCAGTGTCCCAGCCAGGCTCCCCACTGGATACAGCAGCTCCTCAGCAGTTAAATTTGAGATTGGTACATGAGCCTTATGTAAGAAACCCTTACACCACTCGTGGTGTTTATCTGCCATCTGGTCTGTGGGTTGAGAGTGGGTAATTCTGGCCTGTCAAACTTTTTGAGCTTTTCAGCAGTGAAGACACCTTCAAGGAAGTGGGCTCTGAGGAAAATAAAATCAAACAAAGAAAGAAAAAGATTAGGGAACTGTTGGCAATGACAGGGAGATAAGACCATACCACCCAACATTCACATCTCTCACAGGAAATAGTTTAGCATGTGGAGAGAACAATGGAGAGAATTGTTCTGATGCCATCTGACTGGGAAAATCTCTCTGCAAATACATGAAAAATAAACCCACTTCCCATGGTCTGTGGTCTGTTATGTTTTAAATGCCTACTTAATTGTTGCCTGCTAGATATTTAAATTTGCTTCTATATTTATTTCAAGATATCTCCTTATTGGTCATGCACAAACAAAAAAAAAATCCATTTCATGGCTCTGTTACTGTTGTTTGGCCCAGTAAAGTAAAGGCAGGAGTCTCCTCATACCTGACTAAAAACGGCAGCATGTAAGGGGTCAGCCAGAAATCTTTGTCAGCATTGCTCAAGTTCTTGATAGCTGCTTCTGATGGCACCAGAACAGTGAAATTGGCTCCTGCTGGGATGCTGAAGAGAGATTTCTGTTGTTCAAAGCACAAAAACGAACAAATAAGACATGCCATTGCCACAGCTGTAGTGCAAAATACACTCCACAGCCACCCCACTCTTGCAGTCACATGGAAGAGATGTAAAGGAACAAGGCAGATGCTCAGCAGAACAGCAGGATCTCCTGGCTCTCCTGGGCATGGCAGTCAATGAAAGCCACAGGTGATTTAGCCAAAACAGCTGACACCTGACTGCCAAGGGAAAACCTGCTGCTTTAAGCTCTACCTTCCCAATTCAGTTTTCCTTCAAACACATTCAGTCATATCCATAAATCCTTTTTGAATCCCCAACATCAGTCTTGGGGGAGGGACCAACAGAACTGTTAGAAAAAGCAATTTGGTATGCAGCAGGTCAGGTGAGCTAAAGCTCAAGTCAGAGGCTGTTCATCATAGTGTGTTTCCACAGATTTGGTGCAGTCTGTGGAGGATCTCTCTTATTCCCACACTAGAGACAGGGAAGCAGCAATGAGAAAAGGAACAAACATGCAGTCCAATGTCCCAGATGGTGTCCTTTTTAAAAGAAGTGTTATAATGGGACCCCTTCTTTCCCTTCTGTGTTCTTTTTTTAATGACCAGTGGTTACAGATGGTACAACCATGAAAATTAGGTGTAACACAGCCCCAGCTTCCTCTTGTGAAAGAAGCAAAGCCCCCAAGACACACTCATGACCCTCATTCTACCACAAACTCCACAGCTTTTCTGCATGCCTGCTGTGTAACCATTTCTCCTTTGCTTTATTTGGTTTTCTCTAAATAAGAAGATAAATTGAGTTGCTTGTCCTCTAACAGACTCATTCACAGACTTCACTTCTACAGAGTTTACCCATGTGGCTGTCCCATGGTTTCTCTTACCTTAACCCAGTTGTAGAAGCCTACAAAGTGGGAATTCCTGGCCAGCTCCTTTCAAATAAAAATAACAGAAGAGTTACCTCTGCTGAGCACAGGATACAAGGCTGGGGTACTGAGGGTGGGGGAGAGGAGCCCTTTGCAATATCAAATCTGGCAACAATGACTTTGACATTCTTCTCACTTCATAACCATTACGGGCACCATGTATTATGAGGAGAGATGGGTACTTCTAAAACCAAACTTCAGCCATTAAAAATATATTTCCAAATAAGCAAACTATTTTCAACTCATCCACAATGAGTTCATCTGTATCAGGGAAAAATAATGACAGAAAATGGGCCTAACATCTCTGACTTGAAAAACTTTCTGAACAACAAAGGAAAGATGACTTATTGCACAGGACAGGTGCTCCCTGCACAGGGGTGAAGCAGCTTAGAAATTATGGTTTCACTGGCAGTAATTAGTCTTGGCATCACTTCTGTTCCTGTGGTCTTGGAATACACTTGGGCTTCACACTGATGCTGGTAGAAGGAGTCAACTAAGGTAGCAGGGAAAAGTAAAGAGAGAGCAGAGCCAGTTCTCTCCAGTGTCAAAAAGGCCTGAGACATTTGCTCTTCACTAACTTTTAGAATGTCCCCGTAGCAAGTCATGCCATCCCCCATGTAGCCTTCAGAGCAAACACAGGATCTCTCTCCTCCACCAAGGGGTACACATGTAGCCTGCAAATACAAAGAAAGGAAGAGAAAATTAGAGATCAAACACAGGTTATGTAGTGTTACACCTATCTCAGAACTGAATTCTGGCCTTCCAAGGGCTGGGCTAGAGTAGCACACACAAACACCTTCCACCTGCTGCCTTTATGGTGGCACTGAGTGTTCCCCTCACACAGCTAAACCTACATGATTGCTTTGGTTGTGTGAACCCACAAAAATCAGAGAATCCATCTTTGGATTTGTGCTCATCAGTGCAGGCCAGTAAGATGACATAACATAAACCTTTGTAATTCTCTCAATGCCATGGCTGCTGCAAAATGTGTCAGTGAGCTGGTGAGCCTCCCCTGCCATGCCAGCCTGGGGTCAGCTCTTTAACTACTCACCAGGTCATGGCAGCCACCATTGTCCATGAGGCACGGGTTGATGGCATCACAGCTGTGGCCATCACCAGCATAACCCCTCTTGCAGACACACTTGCTCTGCAAGAGAGAGACATTTCAATTTTATAGACTTACCAGAGCATCCTTATTTACTATCCAAAAAATGTCTAAGGCAGCAAAACTTCTCCTTAATTTATTTCCCCAAGTTTTCTTCCTGGTCTCTCAAGACCTGGAAATACGGAGTTGTTTCCTTAGCAGAGCACCCTCTATCACAGCACACAAGCTGCCTGGTTACTCAAGCACATTGATCCCTTGCAGTGCTTGGCTGTGGGGGGTCACTTGAAGATGATGGTTTCCTCCTTTACTTCCAGGTTTTTAGGGAATGACACAGACTTTGTGAATGGCAGAAAGAGTTAATGTCAAAGCTTCCTACTCTCAGGACATCTAGGAGCACTTGCACATCTCACCTCTAAAATCTGCTAAAGTTTTTGTACCTTTTTTCAGCACACTGTGCAATGCTCCTCACACTCAGTGGGGCCCTGAGAAGTCTCTCGTGTGCACCTTCCTCCTACCTCAACATGCCTGCTCTTGGCCCAGCACCCTCCACAGACTGAACAGCTGCACATGCTCCTCAATGCTGTGGTCAGGGGACAGGGGGATGGAAGAGCAAGCTGTATTACAGGGTCTAGTCCTGTCCCTCTGCTGCACAGGTGCCAGAGTCGAGCAGCAGCCCTGAACACACCAGTGCACCTCACGTGCAGGCACACTGGGATGCTGCAGCTACAGAAGGTGTTTCTGGCAGTGGACAAGCGAGCTTGGCTGCTGGGCAGCCCAGGTTTTACCTCTGGCAATGCAAGGCCACCTGAGAGGAGCTGAGGGAGTGTTAATTCTGTAACAGCAGGCTGCTCAGCTTCGCTCATACCTGTCCAGGGCCGATGTAAACGCAGTCAGCGTTGAGGTGGCAGTTCCCTCTGCTCTCCAGCATGCAGTTGTCTATGGGCACACAGCCCTTGCCATCCCCAGTCCAGCCCACATTGCACTGGCAGGTGGCTGTGCCAGGGCCTGTGCTGGTGCACAGGGCCTTCAGGAGAAGAGAGAGAGAAGGAATTACACCCAGCAGAAGGGAGAGAGTGCAACAAAAACACAGCAACAAATCTCCTTTCTTACACTGTGGAGAATTTCTGACTGACCAACTCTGATTCCAGCACTGGGGACTGGGGACTCCAGAAAAGTCATAGAAAACATCATAATAAAGTGATTCTGGAAACATGCTGTGTTTTAAGAGAGGTAGACATTTGTGTCTAAGGTGGCTCAGAACTCACAGGGCATTCATTATCATCATGTAAAGAAAGCTCTTCCATTACACCTAAAAGTGTTCCCTGAAGATGAGGACCACAATCTCCTGCCTGGATGTCTGGGATGGAATAAATTATAGATGGCAGATGTCTCTCAGAAAAGACCTACTTTGTACCCAGTGCCATCCTATTCTCCTGTATATGGCCCAATGTTTTCCTCTGACTGAAGGGTCTAATTTATGATGAGGTTTGACCATTTGGCAGTAATTTCCAACATGAAGTACCATAGTCTTTAACCATGGATAAAAAATTAGTGTTGATGGTTACTGGGGATATGAGTTGGATCTCACAGTTAAGCTACAGAGAAAGTAACACATTAGAAGAGCTTGAGGAGTATAACACAGCAAACCAAAAATTATCTGTACAGCTAATCTGTGTGGCTGATAAAATATCTGGTGGGAACCAGCCAAACTATCCTTGGAGTGTCACATTTTGACACCAACCGAAATGACTGACATCTTTACAATGACTATGCCAAGGTACTTGTTGCTCCACCTCATCTGACAGACAGAAAAAATTATCGCATAAAATCTGTAACAGTCCCAGGAGTCCTGGATCCCTGTTCTGATTGAGAGGAGCTGCTTTTCCCTACTTCACAGTCTGACCCCACTTACATTCTGTGAACAACCTCCCCGTTCTGGCTGACTGCACAGGTCAATGGGCTGGCAGGAAAACCCATCCCCTTCGTATCCATCCGTGCAGATGCACCTTGGAAGCATAAACATAAAAGGGACACAGGTAGAGCAGTCCCTCAAGTAAGGAGGTTGGCTGAGTTACTCAAACACCAAGTACACAGACACACAGAGCCACAGGGGTGGCAGCCACGTGTCTGTACAATGGCAATGTGCCCCTGAACAGGCCACAGAGACTGACCTTGCTGTGTCATTGAGGCTGCAGACAGCGTGCTGGTGGCAGTACTGGGACAGCCCACTTGGGCCACAGTTCTTGGATGTCCTGTCACAGAATTTCCCAGTGTAGCCTTCCTTGCAGGACCAGGACTGACACACCCCCCCACTGCCAGGCCTGTTGTCACAGACCCCATGGACACAGCCACAATCTGTCAAGGACATGCAGTAAGAGCAGTAAGTAAAAAAGGTCCAGAATCCACCACAGTTGTAGATTCCCAACTTTCCTTCACAGTCTCTTGTGACGGCAAATAATAATTCCATTATTTTTTTTGACAGAGGGATGTCTGCTGAGAGACATCCATCACAAATCAAGCCTGGCCAGGGAGCAGATCCTGTGACTGCCTGGGTCCATGTTTTCTACAGGCTATAAGAACAGACTCAAATTCAGGCTATCAAGCTCAAGGTCATTGTCAACTGTCTTTTGTTTCCTAACAGGAGAGATTTAAATTAGGTTGATGTTTCTAAAACATCACCACTGTCACATCAAACATGTTTTCTCTACTGTTGTTTGAAGGGACATACATGATGACATTTTTCTCACTTCTTTCCTGCTGGTCTTGCCAGAAGGGAATCAAATATACATGGATTTGCACCATTATCCTTGTTCTAAGTTTTCCTGGTCTCATCATCAGAGTTACTAACCTTCATCACAGTTCTCGCCGTGCTTGTTTGGGTTTGCACAGATGTGGCAAGCTGTGCCTTTGAAACCTTCAAAGCAGTGACAGTTGCCATTCCCTTGAATGCCATCGCTGCACTGGAAGGAAAACAAGAAAAAAAGCAAAGTGATTGAAACTCAGAGAAATGAGTTCATTGAGACATCAGAGTGCATTGATATCATCAAAGGCACTTTGATACTCACAGTAACAAACAGGACTTTGAAGAGTGGTGGTAGTAATACAAGATCCCACACAGCCAGAGCTGTGCCCAACAGCATGACCTAATTCACACTAAATATGTGCCATTCCCAGTGGATCTTCTGCTACCACCTCTGTGGGCTTATCCCTGGAGCACAAACACTGCATTGTACTTATCTCAAACTACACTCTCCAACCACACTGGTGCACGTGCTCATTGCAATGCAGAAGGTTGCTCCACACTTACATTTCCCCGGCCATAGCATGGACTGGAAAATCCCCCTGGGCATGGCAAACAGTCTGGACCAAAGAATCCTTTGCAGCATCCAGGTTTCTGGAAAAGAAAGCAAAATTGGTAAGGTATGACATGACTTAACAAGAATTTCCTAGAGTACTCCTGTTCTCATAATTCTCAAATTCTGGTCATTGTCTCTGCCATGGAGGGAAACAGAATGTTGTATTTAGCATCTATGTTTCTTAGGAGCTCCTGCACTTAAATTATTTTTCAACAATGACCCTCTTCCTGCTCCAGTAAATTCTTCTCAGAACAAATAATTATATTCTGCTTGTTCTGTGACTTTGACACACAGGATGCGTGTTTTTAATGAACTTTTAATTCTTTAAGAGTGCTGGACCACTCACTCTTACTTTATCCTTGCCCAGGACTACATTCCTATGGAGGGATGTAACAGTCCTGGATTGCAGGCCTCGTCATGACTGACCAAAGGAAGAACAATCATAATGCAAACAAACAGCAGTATTTAATGAAACACAAATCATTACATGGAGTTGGCACTGTGAGAGCTCAGGAGCTGCAGAGAAACATGAGCTCCATAAATTCACTAGGAGACACTTTCCTGAACCATCTGACAGTGGTTCATAAACAGAATGCAATCATTTCAGAGCTTCCAGCACTTTCCCTGTGCTCAGCTTCCTCTTGGAGAAATGCTAAAGCTGGGACACTCCAGTTAACACTGCACCATCATGGTTTCCTACAGCTGGTCACAACAGGGATGCCTTATTTGATTTATTTATTTCTTTATTGCACTCAGGTTTAACCGAGCTGCCTTCTAACATTTGCAGTAGGTTGGTACCCTGTGTTCTCTTGGACAAAGGAAAAGCTTGTTTATGTGATGGTGCTGGGGACAGCTTTCCTTTTGGTCCCATCCAGCCCTCTTGACTCAGAGCTCTTCTTGGTGAATGAGGAAAAGCAGAGCTGAGCTCCTTTCAGAGGGAATGTGTTCCTCCACCACACTCACCGTGATGGTTTGATTGCAGTACCTGGCACACCCCTTCTTCAGGACGTTCAGGCCTTGTGGATCATGGATGTAAACACATTCCTTTGGGTAGAGTGTTGGTTCCTGCACAAACAAAACAAGCCATTAGCACTGCAACCTTCCCCTTTGCTCTTTATGCTGCAGAGAGCAGCTGTGCCTATCTGTGAGCTGAGGAAGTTCACTGAGGAGCCAAGGTGAACAGCACACAGCTGTGGCAGGTCCAGGATGAACCAAGGCACATGGTGGCCTCCTCTTGCTCCCAAGCGTCCCCAGGCGTGAGCCAAGGTGCTGCCCTTTAGTGCTAATAATAGTACCTGTGATAAGGGAGAGAGCAAGCACGGGTGGAGGAAGGAAGGGAGAGGAGACAAGAGGAAGATAAGAGCAGCAGGGAGGAGAAACAGAGGGTAAGAAAGGGGAGAAAAGAGAAATGAGAGGGGAGAGAGGAGGAAGAGTGGAGTATAGCAAGAGTAAGGAGAGAATGAGAGAGTGAGGGAGGGAAGGAAAAAGATGAAGGTGAGATGAAGAGAGGAAGACATAGGAGAAAGGGCTGCAAATAACATTGGAAAAATGCTCAGTGCCCTGTCTTGGAGCTGGGCACAGGTAGAAATGGGCTCCAGGTGATCCTGACTTGGCCAGACAAAATCAGAGAGGAAAATGAGAAACTGGTGATTTTGCAGATCTCTGCTTCAGACATCCATGCTGAGACAGCATTAGCAAGTTCTCCTGAAAGTCAGACCTCTCAGAGGACACCCAAGAGTTTAAGGCTGGTGAGCACATCTCTGGCTTTCACAAGCATCATCTTGGGTCTGGCCTTCACATTGCAATTTCCTGGAGCTTGCTGTTCTGTTAACCTCAGCATGGGATAACTCAAACAGCACCATTCCTCCCTCCCCCACCTTCAGCTAGCTCTGCTCATCTCTGAATCAACAGGGAACAAGCTGTTTCTCACCCTCTGCAGAGCAGAAAGTTTGTTGTGATTCTCTGGCTGTGATGTAGGCAGGGGCAGTACTGGATAGTACTTGTGAAATAAAGTTTGCTTCTGAGACTCTGTAGGAGATGGTAAACACTGCATGTGAGGAGAAAAGCTCTGCCTGAGGCAGAGCAGAAGTGCTTAAAGCTGCAAGAGTGCAATTTCCTTTTGACCAGAATTTCTCACGGTACTTGGCATTGGTTCAGCAAGCAGAGTAAGGGAGTGCACAGAACAGTTAGTGGGCAACAGCCTGGGATCACAAAGTTTGGACACATATCCTCTGACAAGCCTCTCTACTGGCTGCCTTTCCTGCTCCCTATTTATTTATTTGAAAGTGGATTGTGTTAGAAACTGTCAGTTTGACTGTTTGTCATTGTGCAAAGAATTTACAGAAATACTAACAAATATTTACCATTTCCTTACTGCCAGGTGGGCAAATGCTGTTGTTGAGGGCCTCACAATCCACACAAGAGCCCTGTTAAGAAAAGAAGCAAAAATGTAATCTTCTCAAAGGAACCCCTTCCCCATGCCAAGAATGCTACAGAGCTACTGTTCCCAGAGCATATATCCAAAACCTCACAACATGTATATGAAATGTTTAACTGCTATTAGTTTCCACACTCTGAAATGCACCAAGTTTATCACTTAAATAAAATTTCTCATGTGTCTCAAGGAGATGCTTGCACCTGCCTGAAGCTGGGGTCTGTCTGCACTCTCTGAGTTTCTCTGCCACTAGACATCCTGCTAGTCTGGGAAGCACTTTGGGCATCCAAGTATCAAGACTCACTGAATCAGCAAGTTATGTGGACATGCTGGCCCCTGGGGATTCACTGTGTCTCTCCAACCCTCTTGCTATTCAGAGCCTCATCTTCTTTCCTCAGTAACCTACTAATGATCAAACTGAGGAGCAAGCATCTCTATTAAGGTGTATGAAACAGTTCATGTGAGAATATTGCTCAGCATTTGTAGGTCCTGCTACTGAATGCCTGCTTCCTGTCCAGGCTACAGGACACCAGTGCTGACAGAGGTGGGAACAAAGCACTGTCAGCCGAGTTAGCAACTCTTCTAGGAAGGAAGGCAAATGTACTTTGGAATCAAAGGTAGGATGGATGCATGGAAAGAGCAACGACCTACAAGGAACATTTGCTGATCAGCAGGAAAGCAGTGCCAAGTGCAAGCAGAGGAAACACTGACAGTGCTGCCAAAGTTCACACCAGGGGAACTCTCAGGCAGACCACATTTCCCAAATGCAGTCGACACAGCCTGCTTTTGGCCCTCCAGGTGAGTGCGAGGTGTACAGCAAGCACCAGCTGTGCTTGAGCATGAGAATGGGAGAAGCTGACTTACCATCACAATCTTATGTTGCTCTTCATTGCATCTGTGAGGCAAAATGGGAATGATTGAAGGAGGGATGAAGATGCCATCCAAAGTATGAATAATACCATTTGAAGCCACAATGTCTCGCATGTTTAAGGGTATCCCTGATTCATCCATCAGAATTCTTCCCTGATGCAGAAACACAATTTTAGCCCATTAGACAGGATCAAATACATAAAGCCAACGTGGGAAACAGATGGTTCACAACATCAAGGGCAACCACACAAATAGTCAAGCATCCTAGTGGAGTCACAGATTGGATAAGAAGCAAACTAATTCAATGACCTCATTTAAGGCTAGTTTTATAAGCAGAAGAGGAAGCAGAGATTGGCTGAAACCACACTGTTCAGAACCATGACTTTCTTCCAGCACAGAAGGGTTTGCCCTAAAGGGTTTTAATTCACACTTACATCTGCACTAATGTTGATGGTAAGTATTTGGTTAGCCATTGTAACGATGTGTGGCATCATTATCAGCTGCTCTACAGTCACCTGAAATAAAACACAAGGGGATGGTACCATGAAAAAGCAGGGTCATTTCAGTGCAGCTTACAGAATCCTTCCATGATTTCTGCCACCTGAAAAACTTCTCAAGGGGATTTAACATTTACATTTCATGAAATACCTTAAAAACAAGCAATAGGTCAGAGGGTAATCCAGGACTTTGTGTGAACTGTTTGCAGAACCACAAACACAGCAGTGCTGGTGTGTTTCCTTGTGTGTTGGTTTTCATTCCTTGTTTAGTTAACTGTCCAGCACAGCTAAAATCAAGTCTCACTAACAGTGTCTCTTACTAATACAACTGCAAGTAGGGTCAAACTAACAATGTTTTTTTTTTGGGACATACTCAGTAAACAATGAAAGTTCAGCCAGAAGCATAACAGAGAACATATTTTGACTGCAAAAAATAAGCTTAAAAGCAGAAAAAAATGTAAACTGCATCTTCTGTACTCAGAAACTTAATGATTTGAGTAGAGAGTTCTGAGAACCAGAACAATTGTTATTTTTGTGTCCTGCAACAAACTCTGCTGTACAATATTTTCATTATAAACGCCATTCAACTAGGGAGTACCAACACTCCAGAAAACTCATAGTTTCTTGATGGAAAGCACAGCTGTCCTTTTTGGCCACTCCTTTCACGGCAAACATTTTGCCTCATCAGATCTTGAGTCACATTTCTGCTCCTCCAGGGAAGTCCGAGAAGCAGCGACTGAAATCATCAACACTGTGACCTCTATGGCAGACAAAAGAGTTGGTAAGGTGTTGGTCTGAATGAGGTTTGGGGTTAGAGCTGCCTGCCTTACCGCTGCTGAGGTGTAGATGTGATGTTTCACCAGTTCTTGAAGCTTATTTATGCCCTAAGGAAAGAAGAGAACATGAGAATTAGATACCCCCTCAATGCTCAGGACTAAGAGGAGGCAACTACATTTTCTTCTAATCTGTGATTGACCATGCCAATGCCTATAGCATGTAGGCATTATATATAGTGAATTCACTTGATATAGTGAATTCTATTGATGTAGTGAGTTCACTTGATAATTAAATTCCCTTCATTTTCCCCTGCCCAAAGCTGGGGTGAGGAATGAAGGTCAAACACCAGATTCAAGCAATCTGGCTGACCACATTTCTCACTGCAAGTTCCATCAGCACCCACTTCTCTCCTAGAGCTTTACAGAAACAAAGACATGGTTTAGCCACCCCCAAGAAGAACAACTTTCAGCAACGACCAGATCCATTGCACAAAGTCATTCCAGGACAGCCCAGTGCAACTCAGCCAGCTCAGGATGTCTTACAGTACTATTGGCTCTCACCTCTGTGAAAAGATAAATGAGCCTTCCATCTCTCAGCCTATCCACACCATCATTGCTGGGTACAAACACAGTGAAGGGGCCTGGTCCATCCAGTATTGCAGGCAGGCCACAGTTCTGCAAAAACAACAGAAGATTCAATCAGGGATCTCACATGGGTTACTGAGGGGGGGTCCAGCAGGAAGTGAGAGGAAATATTAACTCAGTAAAGGCCGAGCTGTTGTAAAGCAAAATGTGCAAGAGGCAACTGGACACCAGGGGCAGGTGTGTGATACAACAGAAGTGTAAGTGCCACAGAACCACAGCTGGGACAATGAAGGCACTGGTGGGAATGCAGCAAATATGAACAAGTGAGTCCTGGGCTAATGCTGCCTGCATGCTTTAAACACACAAGCACACATACAGAGACCCAACTCAAGAACTAAACATGCTTTGGAGAACAACTCTCCAGGGACAAGGGGAAGGGGATGTGGGGAGGAAGATGGCAAAGAGGCATGTACCCTTACTGTTTGTGCCAGATTCCCTACAGATGTGAAAACTCCAATCTTTTCCATTACATTTGCTTGGGTAAAATAAGAAAATTTGAAAAAAAAATAGTCACAGAAAAAATATCCAGAACGAAAGCCAAACCACTGAGACGTATTTAAATGCTATTCAAAATTCCCCCCAAATCAGCAGCAGACTTTGTACAGCAGCAATACCACAGCTTCCTGGGCAGACACAAACCTGCTTACCTCCAGTATAGTTTCAAATCTACTGAAGATCTCCATTGAAGCAAGGATCTCACCAATTGTTTTCTGCAAGAAGATACAAAGAGGAAAAACATGGCTGGGGTGAAGCCATGCTGAGCACATACTGGAATGCCCAGCTTGTGGTTTGCATGTAAAGACTGACAGGAGACTATCATCCTCACAGAGATGGGCACAATCTAATGATTATTTATTCTCATTTAACACAACATATAGACAACTTTTTAATTATAATTTCAAAATGCACTACAGACCAATTTAAAAAAGTCTTCATGTGATCTTTCCCTGAAAAGTGCTTTTCAATACTTGTTCTGTAAGATACATATTCTGTAAGATACAGCTGAAGAACAGCTCATTTGCTATTATTTTTTTCATGAAAGTAGTATACTCTTCTCATCCAAATATTGCAAAAGCATCATTGCCAGATTTTTATCTGGCTTATGCAGTACTATTAGGTACTTTTAAAGGTATTTTGATAATACCTAACAGGCCTTATCAGAGCTGAAAACAAAATAAATAGCCTTTTCCCTTTAAAAAAGCCTCACTGATTTGGAAGATTAATGACAGAAATTGCTTTTTAAAAAGTGTTTATTTTGCTGTCCCATAAAAGAGAAGAAATATGAATGCCTCTGTACCTGTGGGTTTCTCAGGTTGTCAGTGCTGGTTTTTTTCCTGAGGCTGTTGACAATATGTATGATGCCATTGGCTGCTGGGACATTTGATTGCAAGATGTTGTACAGTTCCCCTGGCAAGTCTTGATACCGGAAAGATTTGATGTATGTCTGAATAATAATAATAATAATAATAATAATAATAATAATAGTAATAGTAATAACAACAACAACAACAAGAAGTTATTTCCTTGTGGTACATCTGTCTTATGATACAGCTATAAATCAGTCCTTATGGGTCAGCAAGGGGAAGGCATAGGCAGAGTTACTCTTGAAAAAGTTAATGTAAGGGATGGCCTGGATATAAGAAAAGCACCCCACCCTACTTGAGTTTGGGTGATATCTAGATCCTGAGTGGTACTTTTAAGTCTTAATACTGAAAAAAAAAAAAAAAAAGAAGAAAAAAGACCTCAGCTGGGACACCAGAATTAAGTTGGAGTGTGAGCAATGCTTGATCACAGGTCAGGATCACAAAAGGGGATCACAGGTGTCACCCTGACTACTACATGGCTTACTTGGAGGCAATCCTGGAACTACAGCTTTGACTGCAACTTTTATTTACTCATTATACCTACAAGGAGTTTCCACAACAAAGCCAGAGCAGTCAAGCTCACAGAATTTCAAGGCATGTGCCTGGTCCTTCCACTTTGTATGGACCCATGCACTGCAGCCTGGTGTGTGAGGGTGTCCCAAGGTTAACCCACAAACTGAGCATCCAAGTCTTGGTGCTGCAGCCATGACTTAAGCTCAGGGAAGCACAACTTTCCTGTGCTTTTCATTTTATCATGTGCATTTCAATTTGCTCCTCCCTGCCCTAAAACTTCAATTCACGTCACTGAGGACTCAGTCTGAAACAAAGGAAGGGGAGTGCAGACTTCCCAGATCAAAAGGCTCCTGAATAAACAAAAAGGAAAGAATTTTAAAAGAAGCATTGACACACTCAGTTCGGATTCCCCTGCTCCCAGCAGTGCTTTGTCCTTTTGATGTATTATGACCTAGACCTCAAGGCCAGGGCTGGATCCTCGGGGAGGAAACACAGGGCTCTCCCCATGGGCCACCTGTAAACTTGCATGCAAAGAAAGGTGCAGGATGGAGAGAGGGAGCAGTGGATACTGGAAAATGTGAGTCAGTTGGAAAAGGAAAAAAAGAGCCTTCCATATCAGAATACAACAATGAACACTTCTTTGCTGGGAAGACTAAGGAAAATAAAATAGAAAGAGAGGAAAAGAGAAACCAGAAGAGGAAATATTCAGCATATGGCTGTGTCCAAGCACATGAACTCCAGGGAGTATTCAGTCTGAAGGGAGACTTTGTTGCCTCTTCCATGTCAGCCACATGGATATTGCAGCTGATGAAGGTGTAGGGAAGAAGTCTCTTTTCCAGAGCACAGTGCATATAGAGAGCATGGAAAGACCATTCACATGTCTGATTCTTGATTGTCTGTGAGGCAGGAGATGTAGCTGCTTGGGATGTCTGGTCTTAAATTAACTTGCTTTAGATTGCACAAAGGAGCTTCTTGTTTTGATAACAGAAAAAGGTTTTCTGGTGAAGGAAGCCCTGTCCTATGTGAAAACAGTGCCCCAGCCCTCAGGAGATTCCTCACCTGGCTACTGAATGTCAGCTGATGTCCTGACAAGGTCCACATAGTCTTGGTTTTTATCATGTCTTCTATCATGTGCAGACCAGGAACAATGTGCATTCTGCACAACTGCTCAGCAGTGGTGTCCTTTGGGAAGGAAAGCCCACACAAAAAGGAAAAATGACACCTTATTTCAAAAACTTCATTTACCACAACACCACCTTCTCCTAGCTAACACACACAGAGAAATTCTTAGCATACAAGACTGAGCTTTCCTTTTCATTTTGATTTGCTGGAGTAGCAAAACTCTGGTAAAACTTCTGTTTGTGCACACATCCAAGAGGGAGACTGATTAACCTGCAAGGGACTTTAGAGGAATCCTCTGGACCTATTGTACTTAGACAAATTAAAAATTATCCTTGCATGCTTCAGATTATAAAATTTGCTGAAGCTCCCCAGATGCAATCTTTGCCTATGCTGGACCATGTATCTGCTGAAATTACATTTAGTTTCTTCTTTTCTTCTCTGTGCTTACCATCATTGGTATTTATTAGAACAATCTTCTGTCAATACTGATTTATGTGGAACTGATCCTTGGGGGAACAGGTCGACTTGGGGGCCTCTCCTGATATATCTTCTACTGATCCAGAAGTTGCTATTTTTGACCATCAGTCAAAATTCCAATACTTTGGTGTAATACTTGGCCTCTTTTGAAAATCACACCCTCAGGTAGTAAAAAGCCACTTAAAATTTTAAGAGTAGTCATACATAAGAATTTTGAGCTTTGAAAGAAGAATGGCCAGAAAGCCTTGTACCTCCTGACATTAAAAACAAATAAACAAACTCTGTCAGCATTGAAGAAACAATTAGAGGTTTTTAAAATAATGTGAGGGATGTAACATCCTCTGTAAGACTGCAACTTAACCCGACAATGAAAAGTATTCCCAAGAGATGATTTCTATAAATAGTGCATGCCAAAGTTCCTCTCTTGTGTCAATCAGTTTTTACAGGCTGCAGAGCTCAAGCACAAAAGGACCTTAAGGCAAAAATTTGATAAAACCAAGAAAACTTACATTGAATTCCATTCTATCAAGAATGGGAAGAAGGGATGGTACAAAGACTGTGAAGGGCCCATATTTAGTCAGCAATGTTGAACATCCAGAAGCTGTAAAAAGAGAGGCAGTGTGAAGTAGCTAGGCAGTGATGATTTGACCACAGCAATAAATATTCCTCTTGTTAACAGCACAATTCAATCTACACATTATCAGCGTGGTGCAAGCATCAAGTATTTGTTTACAAGGAAGCAGCGGGAGTTTGGCACTGCTGTCCTGTCCCCAGCTTGCTCCATCCCCTAAGCAAAATAAAAAAAGCATTTACCAAACATTTTCTTGGCGACGTTTAGCTTCCTAGTAAACCTTCCGCGCAAATTATGTTGATTTATCTCACCCAAGAGATCTTTATAGCAACTTCTCCCATCTCCAATCTCCCCTTCTTTACACACACAGCTATGAGACAAGAAAGAAACATAACAAACCATTATAAGCCAGTTTGCAATACATTCAAGAAAGAAACATAACAAACCATTATAAGCCAGTTTGCAATACATTCAACAGTTGCCAAGTAGAACAACATGTCAGTATCTACACTTGAAAGACCAATTCCAGCTCTAAGATCTTAGAATCATAGAATGGTTTGGGTTGGAAGGAACCTTAAAGATCGCTTAGTTCAAACTCCCCCTGCCATGGGCAGGGACACCTTCCACTAGACCAGGTTGCTCAGGGACTCACCCAACCTGGCCTTGAACTCTTCTAGGGATGCAGGTAAGGGCTGAGTAAGTTCTGCATAAACTGAGTGACAGGAAAAGAGATGCACATTTCTGCCAGGCAAGCCAATTTGTATCTACCCAAAAAGAATGAAGATGCTTTCTCAGATACAAACAACATAAGGATTGTCTGCTCTAGAGTTTGGGGTATAGATTGCCACAATATAGTTACTGACACCTTTCTAATTAGATATTTAGCCAGTTGTAGTAATTTCAGCAACTGAAAATCTGAGTTAGTGGATAAAACCCACAGACTAAGTGACAGTCTATCAAACAGCTCCTGTGTGAGCCCTTGGCTTCAGTGAGAAGCCAGCCCAAGCACATCAGGTAGCTGTGGCTCATCTGGGACTCACAGAGAGGCCCAGGCAGGTTAATGACTTTTCCAGAAAAGCTTATCTACATGTGAAAATCTCTGTCCTGGTTCACACGGATTTGTAGTCATCACTCAGAGGCTACCAAAGATGTTTTTTCCCGTTTGGGCTTTGTCCAAGTATCAGCTCTGCTCTTTCTGTTTCAGCCATGCAAAGACATGCGACACGGGGAGGGATTTGACATCACTCCAGCCTCAGAGGGCTCAGTGCCAGCTGCTGGGGAACAGATCTGTAAGGCACGGACTGTGCTGAACACTGTGTCCTGCACTGTGCTAGCCAATCTTCAGAAAGGGAAGCCACTGTGTTTCAGTCTTGGCCTGGAGCACACAACGAGCAAGTGGATACTAATAGTTTTAGCAGCACTGGAGAAGTAAGGATCAAGGGAATGGGATTAATCTTTCCTTCTTCAGCCTCAGAGAAGCTCTACCTTTTCTTGAATACACACAAAATTATCAGTGAACTTTTCTCTGGTGTTTGAGAGGCCATTATGCAAAAATGATCCTCTATCCAGCCATGTTTCTCATCTAAGGAGTACAAACTTGTAGGAGTTTTGCTCCAAAGGACTTCATGAGGTCTGGTGTTTCTTCATTCAACTTCCCCCTTCTCTGTCACTCTGCAACTCTTATTTATTTATTGTTTATAGGCCTAACTGGAAGAAGAGACACAGTCTTATTTCTCAGAAGCAAATGTGAGCAAACAAGCCACACATCTCCCTTTTAATGACTGATTATTAACTTCTACCACCACTAGCCTGGGGAGATACATTACCACCACACATCACAGATGATTCTGCCACTCCAGACTTAAAGCATTTTGTGACCCACGTGCAGTAATTTAAACTGACTGATGTAAAGCTCTTCTTTCAATAGGTTTGTTACAAACAGCAACAGACTTCTCAAAGGTGCTCATGAGATCACCCTCAGTTTCTTCAACATCCAGCTCATCCGAGCCAAGTTTCCATTCTAGCTGCAGAATAAGCTTCTTTATTTGCAGTTTTCCCACTGGCTTACCTGGGAGTCCCCTGAGAATTAATTTCACACGTGGCACTCATGTCGCACAGATACTGCTGGCAATCGCTGGGAAATGCCAAACACTCGGATGAAGGAGCTCTCCTACTCATCCCAGGCTTGCAAACACAAGTTGCCTAAGGGAAGGCAACACAGTGATCATAGAGCTGCACTCACCATCTTTTACCCTGTTGGTTATCCTACAAAAGAGCTGTCTGGTTTCCCTTTGCAAAACCTGAGGTGAGGAGAGCAGATTTGACCAATGCATTCATCAGTTCACGTGAAGAACTTCTCCCCTGGCCATTTTTCAGAGCCTACCTCTCCTAGACGTCTGTAAACACAAATTGTAGAATTTTCTGGGCAGCCTCCATTGCCGTCAACACAAGGGTTGATGGGCTGGCAAATCTTTCCATCTCCTTGAAATCCTTCTTTGCAGGTACATTCATATGTACGTGGTCCAAGAACTTTACATACAGCAAAGGGAGAACATGGAGAAGGAGCACAAGGATCCTGAGCTGCAATTAAAGAGATTAGAGGTGAGCAGAACCAAACTTCTGTTTTCAAAACAGCACAGCACACTGTAAGGCATGGAAAGAATGGAGCATAACGAATTTGGACTGTTAAACTGCTAAAATTTCACAGGGAAATGAAATCATTCCAGATAGCAGACATTTGGGGGTTTTCACTCTGAAGAATTTGGATGACACATTTGCCATGCTATTTCAGTAACAGAAGTGTGAGTGACAGAGGATGCTTGGATTGATTCTGAATTTGCATCATATCTGAGGGTACATGAAACTGCAGTTTGGTCAGCAAAACCTGTATAGAGCCAGTGATAACAGCTATCCGTAGCTAGCTGATCACATGCATCTTATCAACTTTCTTTTAAGGAAACCAATTCACAGACTTAAATTTTAAATCAGTGAAGAGCTCCTTGGACTCCACATACTATTATTTAAACTGGTTCAGACTCACCAACATCCTGCTGTCACCATTATAGTACATAATTATAAGTGAATACATAACCATTATAGTACATAATTATGAGTGAGTGCTGGATGGAACCTGCAACTCTAATTCACTTTTTGCTTTTATGACCAAGTGAGAGGAGAGCCAAAAGCTTAGCCCTTAATCTTCTCGGTATTCCTGAAAAAATGGATTTTAAACCTCTGCAGTGAAGTAGGCATCGTGCTCACAGTAATCAAACTCCTCTGCAGATACCAGTGCAATAGGATTTTGTCCAAACAGGACCACTGAGGTTCACAGAGAAGTTTCTCACCTTGGCAAGTGCTGCCCTGTTTTGTGTAGCCCAGCTTGCAGTCACACATGGCTGTGCCATCCCTCACCACACACTCACTGTTGGCCTGGCATGTCACACCTTTGCAAAGGGGGAGCTCTGCAATCACACAGCAAAGAGAGTTTCCCTTTGAGCATGTAGGGCACTGGTAGAAGATAGTACTCACCTTACAGAATATCTGGAAATAAAACCAAATGTGGTTTTCAAGGACTCCAAACTGGCACAAAAACCAGAGGATATGAGCGGTGCAGGCAGATCTAAGTTCCTGGCAGCCTAGGTAGTCAGGTACCCCAAGGCTGAGAGAAGGGATCTTGCTGGTGTCCAGATAAAGAACAGAGGCATACAGACATGGTACATCTTAACCCCTGTCACAAAGTGGGGATTAGATCCTGACTCTTCCCTCTATCTTGATCTCCAGTTCTCAAATCACCTTTCCTCTACATTCCCAACCTATCCAGTGCCTCCCTGCCCCTTTTGGGACACCCAAGCCCATATCATGTCTGCTCTCCTAGTCCCTCTGCAGCTACCAGTGTGTTTACCTTGGTCACACCTGGGGCCCGTGTAGCCTCCATAACACGTGCAGCTCCCATTCCCAGCGATGCCACTGCTGCATTCCCCGTGCACACAGTCACACTCTGCAAGGCAAGTCCAGACAAAGCTTCAGCCCTTTGGCTGCCAGATAATGTACAGGGCTCCAGGAACACACCAGCCAGCTGCTCTGGGACTTGACATCCTGATTTCCCACCAATAATCCACTTTTAAGGCTTGGCCATGACAGTCAGAGCTTTGAGAAGGTAAATTGCATATTCTGGACTCAAGAAGACAAGTTAAGAGAAGCCCTGAATGCAAGAACTAGACCAGCTTTTCACGTGTGTTTTAACACATGGGCACAACCACCAAGATCACACCTGTCTCACCTGTGCAGACACAAAAAGGCAGGAGCTGGACAAAAGGGGCTCCTGTAACAGCTAGGCTGCACTGCCTGTAATTAATTTCTCAAAATGCCATACATGAGAGGCAGCACAGTGTGCAATCATTTTTTATAGAGGGCAGCAAGGAAGATAGGAGACAAGTGGAGCTGTTACAGAAGTCTGTAAAACAGCTGGGAAGTGAGTGTGGGTTTTTTCAGGGATGTAGGTAGTGGCCTGGCTAGAAAGAGAGAGGAAAGTGGGATAGCCCTGGTAAGAGGGGAGAGAGAGATTTACAATGGGAAAAATAGACTGCTTGAGTGAGAGACTGAGAACTATTTAATGGGACAGTACAAAAGGGCACAAAGACAAAATGCCCAGATATCTGCTATTGAACACTGCCAGCTCTCTGCCACTATCCCCCTCTCCAGCACCTTCCTCACACAACTTCTTCCTCCTCCTTCCTGGTTTCCAGTTATTTTTGTGGAGGGTCCACTTGAGTGACTTGTTCTTACCTGACTGGCAGTCTGGGCCAAAATGATTCTCATCCCGGCAATTCTGGCAGCCATAGCCACTGTATTGCTCCTAGAAGGGTCCCAAAATGTGTCAGATATTATTTTTCTATATAACTTTATTTTTTCACACATCATTATAGTTTAAAGTCTCCCCCCATTTTTGATTTTCTGTGACATCTGAAGCAACACACTGAAGAAAACTGGTCTCTTCTGTGCTCCAGTACTAACCAGCCCCTGTGGCAAAGGAGATCCCAGTGTAAAATGACACACAGAGGGCATACAAATGCCAGGAAACTCTGGTGGGCACTGAGGAAATAATGTCCTAATTAGAGACAGACAGGAATATTCCAGCTGGCTCCTGATATCTCTCTGAAAAAGGAATCTGGAATTCATTAATACCAGTGGGTTTTTTTAACATTGATTTTACAGGGCTCAGGGACCTTCTGCATACATTTTAGTTGATATAAGGTGTCTTTGAGTTAAATCCAAAATCAGCCTTTCTCAAAAATGAGTCCAAGAGGTAGGATTCGAGCTGTTAATTAAGGATGCTGTAAAAATATACAGTTCATCAGGGAAAGTTTCAAGTCTGACACTGATTCATTACCCTATATATCTCAGAAACACTGCTCTATTCAATTCAAATGTGCAGGAGTTGTTTATACTTTGGTTGTACTAAGTCTACCCTAAATTCTCTTTCTCATCTCTCCTGCTTTTCCTGAAAGAGGGACCCTCTCTCTACCTGGGTACAGCTTATTAATAGCCAAATGTCTCAGGGCTTCTTGCAGCCACAGACAGACACAATTATTTCAACTGATCAGGGGTTAAATTAATGCAACTCTTTCTTTATTTCACCCTTGAGATTCTTACCAACTCCACATCATCACCAACAGTGTTTTAGTGCTAATGCTGTCAACACCAATGCTGCAGGAAAACCATAGACACTGATGCTGGGATGAAAGGAGCTGGGATGAAAAGAGCTGCAAATGACCTTCCAGGCAGAGGGGCAGCCTCCCCCCAGAGCATCTGCACAGACACCACACAAACAGCTCCCTCTGCAAAGCACATCACCCTCAGACTAAATCATGCACTGACCTTACAGACGCAGGTCCCATTTTGCTGTATACCATCCAAGCATGTCCCATGGCCATTGCAGGGATTTTCAGAGCCACCTGGACACTCTGGCAGGTAAGAGACAGGACACATGAGATTAAATTGAACAACCAGCACTTTTCCATCTCTTCCTGCCCCAGGTATTCCAGCTTTACAAAACAAAGGCCACTTTACCAGCAAATTATCCAGCACACCTAACACTGGCCCAGAGGTGAAAGGTCTAAGGAAAAGTCCCAACAAGCCATAACTACATTTCAACCAAGGCACCAAAGCATTTTTTGAGGTTGGGCCACTGCTGCTAGCAGCACTGAGAGGTGAGGGCAGTTCTGGAACTAGGAACAGACAGGAGCCTGCTTTGCAAAGACACTGAGCATTTTCAGCTCTCCTTGACTTCTCAAAGAGTTGTAAGTGTACCCAGAAAAACAGGGTCCTCACATCTTTAGAGTGGGTTACCTCCAAATTCTGAGAACTATTTTTGATAATTCTGAAATCTATGATTTCTCTGATGAAACTAGTTGCTTATTCAAAGCCAGTATGAGAACAGGCTGAAGCACTCAAACAATCTTCCATTTTCTGCAGAACTGGAGAGGGTCTTTCCATATTCTGTCAGTCAAACATGAGAAATGTTCAGCTGAGAAATGTTCTTGCTTTTGGATTTTTGAGACAAGATGAAACAAATTCTCATTACTTGGCATAAGTCTGAGTGGGAGTTTTGGGATGGTTATTTTCACCTTAGGTTGGAATTGCTAAGTATTTTCTGTGGCTGACCAGCTGACTAACTCCAGACTACAGAGCAGCACACGTGGCACACACGCTGCAGACAAGAGGGATATCAGAAAGATCTTCCTCTTCCTTTGGAAACTTTTGTAAAGAGGAACAAAAACATCCCTTTCCAAAAGTTTATTTATATAGAAGAGACAGAAGGAAGTTCCAACACAGGAGGTTATATTATGTGTTAAATATAAGGAGATTCGACTCATCTGGAGCAAAGAGATTATGTGCTGAACAGACAAATATGCTCCCAGACAGATAATGGAGACCTTGTGAGTGTCCAAGGAATAATGAAAATTAATCACCTCCATATATACTTAATGACTCCTTATTAAAACTGGTTTGACCTGTTCAAGAGCAGGAGATTATTGTAAAATATCCCAAAACTTACCATAGCACTCTGTACCCCAGAATCCAGGACAGCACTTTCTTTCCTCAATTTCCTTCTTACACATGTGATGGCACCCTGGCAGGGAAAGGGTATTTTCTCCTAACTTGATAGAGTACCTTAAAAAGAATAATCCAAGATTATGATTATACCACAAACCCAGCACAGGCCTGCTGGAGGGTTTCTAGGCAATCACAGTGCAGCACCCTGAGGTCTGAAGGGAAGGAAGGGCCCTCATGCCCTGTTCCATGCACACACACAAGAGGTTTCACTCCAGTTATGTCTTCTCTAAAGAGGACCATTGATTTGAGCCTCAAAGATTGGTTAGAAGAAACCTGTCAGGGACTAGGCATGAGACAGGATCTTGCATCAGGAGGAAAACCTTGGGTGCTGAAGGGTTAAACAACACAGGAACAAAGTTAGGATTTCCAGGGTGACTCAGCATTCAACTTCACATCTAAAACAAGTTTGAAAGAACAAAATCTTTCAGGACTCATCTCTTTCTGTCTTTTTCTAAAGATTCCAGACCAAAATGCTGTAAATTTGGATTTAACAGCCATATTATTCAGATTCTTTACTAAATCTTGGACAAATGCCTTAAATCCCTCAAAGAAGCATCTTCTTTTCAACCCATCATCCCTCCCCTCTACACACAGGATGAGTCCTTGGTGGGAGTGCCTTCTGTTCTGCACGTACACAGTACAAAATTATTCTTGGGTCTGTCCAACAACCACCACAAGAGTAGATAACACTCAGAAAAGCTGCATAGAGTCACATTATTCTTACACTTCATTTTATTTTTGGTACCACATCCTTCCCAAAAGAATTTGAAAATTGCCTCAATAGCATTGCTGCTTTGGCTTGCATCTTACTTCTGTGTGTGTGCAAAAACTGCTATAAACTGCAAAACTGCCACTGCTATTTTTAAAGTATTTTGAGGGAATCAGAGAAAGAGCAGACAATGGAGCTATATATTAACAACTAACATTCACTTCTGAATACATACACAAACAATAAAGTATAAACAATATAGTCTTTCATTCTACAAAAGCCTCCTTCATCCTTTTCCTACCAACCAAGCTCAACAGAGTATGAGCAAAGAACACATGAACAAGCAATTGTCATAAATTGAACTAGGAAGGTTAAAAGTTCAGAGGATTATTGCTGGAAGCTGGGAGGATATACAAGGGGAACTATCATTATATTATTTTCCTAATAAGCCACTAAGGAATTCTGTGTCTGAAACAGGTTTCTGTGCTAGACAGACCTCTGCTAAATTGCTACAGCAGGATTAGCAAACTCAGGTTGTGGAGGGCAACTTAAGAGGTTATTGTCATTTAATTTGGTCTGTGTATATAGAACCTGCCCAGCAAAAAGTAAGTGGGATTTGCAAGGAGACAAAAACAACAATATTAGAGGCCATAAACCATCTGAAAGCAGAACTCTGTGGACCTTTAGAGCTCAACAGCATGTGTGTGTTCTCCTGAAGATGCACACGGCTCCCTGCCCAGAAGGGCTGCACTAAAAGCCTAACACAGTTAGGAAATAGGTCTTACCTGCAGTCCCTCACCCCAGATCTTTGGGTGGTCTTTAACCAGCCTCTTGGACACAACATTTTAGGCACTGCAGCACAAGAAGTACACGCTGTATTCAAGGTGAACATCGTCTTGACATTGCAGCGCATGGATTTTAACTTAAAAAGAAAAAACAGAATGCAAATAGCTCCAGATTAAATAGTTATCCTAGGCACTTATCTTGCCAATCTTGTAATATCTTTATTAAGTTGCAGCATTCATTAGATATCACTGGGGAGGGCAGTGGCTAGTGCAGCTGCTGGGAGGCACCACACACTCCCATGGACTAAACTTTCCTGCTGTGGTGCTGCATGCTTGGATCCACCTGGATCTCTGCTAGAAACAACAGGGCAGGTCACAGCTATCTTATCCTTCCCCTACAACCCACAGCAAAAATTCTAATCATTTCTAAAATAATCACAACTCTGCACTGCTAATTTCAGCAGATCTTTTACAAACATGTAGTAGTGGTGTGTGAGGACAAGCCCTAAATTAATAACCCTGGCTAGAAGACACTGAATTAAAAGGCAACACAGCATTTATCTTTTCCATGCCACTGATAAAACACAGTTCATTTGCTGTTCCATGGGTCTGCAGAGCTTACTGTGGTAGTTCAGCCTATTTCCCAGAGCCAGGAGCAGCTCAAAGAAATACTTCTCATGGCAGTTGACTGTGAGGAGGCACAGGGAGCTGGATGAAAAGGAAAGGTGCTCTGAACCTCTCTGAGCACCTTGATGCTTTGACCCCAGGTAAGAACGACTCCATAAACATTGGCATGAAGATCAGGTAGGACACTTGGATATATCACATGGCTGATGAATAAATCAGCTAAGTCCTTCCACCCAACCAGAATGACTTTAGGGGTTCATTTTTCCTCACAGGGCTTTCCTGCACCCCTGCACAATCATGCTTCACAGATGACAAAGTACATCATCAGAGTGAATGACCATCATCACAGGCCAGCCTGTCATTAAAACTTGTGACTTTGCTCCAAAAGCATTTCCTTGAATTTCTAAACTTTTGGAAACAAGCTACTGCATGGAAACCTCATTGGTAATTTTGAAAAATTTGCCACTGCTGATGACAGAGAAAAGCTGGGAGGCATGAGCTGTGTATGTCCAGGTCATTGACTGGAAAAAACCCACAGAGCTCATCTCAACTGTGCCTCTACAGGCACTGTATTTTCTAAAAATAAAAACATGGTATCAGATTTTGGGAGGAGGCCTTGATCTGGAATTTTTAAGCCAATCCTGAACAATACTGCTAATGCAGCAGCCCTCCTGTCCCCAGAACTCCTAGTTTTGGATTCCCATCAGCAATTTCAGCTTTGCTTCCTCTGAACTTAAGCCCAAATACATACATTAGCCTCAAGGCAAGGGAGGAAGCCCGCAGCTTCCCATCAGTTATCAAGAGCTCAGGAAGGCCCTCCCAGATGACAGGCAGCAGACCCTGTCAGGAAAACCTCCTGAGAGATAAACCTCAAGTCTCAAGTCCACAGGGACATGTCCCTGGAATGTTTCCCAACTCCTTCCCTCTGACTGGAGTTCTTGATCTTTTTCTCATGTTTATGGATCCACCTTCTGCAGCATCCATGCAAGAATGTTGCCCAATGAAGGAAATTATTTCTGTGTCTCTGGTTGCCCTTCCCATGGATATTAACTTCTAGTTGTGCTTCTGAGGCTTCCCTACCATACAGCAACCTCCAGTTCCCCTGGCAGCAGAATCCCTAAGGAACCTCTTATGTCAAGGACTCTCTTGCATTACAAAGAGCTCAAAACCAATCTGAGATCCACCAAATCCATCTCTCCTGTGAGCACCAGCTTTACTGACATTATCTAGCAGAACAGAGATCAGCTGTGCTGTTCCTTATGTTTCCACCCACCCAGAGCAGGCAGGGGAGATTTCCCATTTTTCACAGAGCAAAACAGAGAAGACAAACAATATGGATGAATAAACAAGGTGCTGCCTCTAAAGATCTGCAGTGCCATTAGTGGGGTAGGGAGGTCCATCCAGCCATTTGATTGGATTTTAAATTAGGACTCTGGTCTAAAGCTGGGCTTCTGAAAGGAGCCATTTGAAGCCAGGCACATGGGTCTCACAGAACAGCACAGCTCCTGTCTTCTTAGTTCCACCAAATCCCAGCATTAGCCTTTCCTGAGACAATACCTCAGAAAAAGACATGGGAAGATGCCTGAACAAGAAATACAGATGTGGACTCCTTCCTATGAGTAAGAATTATGCCACAAACCTTTACCAGGTATCTGAGCCACCCTATCTCTATCAAAAAGACCAATAAACAGTAGAGCATAAAACACTAAATTAAAATTCTCCAACTTTCTATTTCATTTGTACTTTCAGGCATCGAACACAGTTGGGCCATTAGATGTGTTCTCTGTCATGGTGGTGGAGGAAGACACCATTACTCATACATTATTCTATTTCCCTTCTCTTTCCTCTATCAATGGCAGAAATGAAGGGATACCTGCCATTCCTCCCTGTTGGCATGTTTAATTACTCGCAGACCTCTACGACAAGACAGTTATTGTGGAGTCCCCCCTACCCTACTGGGACACTTGATAAGGTTTAGGCAGCTTTCCAGTAAGACCTTCCCCTTTTTATAAGGAAATATGCTTGTGTCAGCAGCAACAAGCAGGAGGAAAGAGGAAGAAAAGAGCTGAGTGGAAAAGTATTAAAAAAGAGTATTTCCCTTCTAATTTGAGTGACAGAACTGATGAAGCAGTCATTTTCTGGAGTTTTTTGCTTCTTAGGAAAGCAGAAGATGGAATCAAGGGACATAAATGCAACAGTCTGAATACTCAAATTCTGGAGAGGATGAAAGACAGACAGACAAGTTTGAGTCAGAATTGGCTCCTGGGGCACAGCCTCATGGAAAACAATGATGTACTGCACCCTTGGGCTCATCTTTTACTGCTGTTTCTAAGTGCAAAGCCACTGGAAGGGAAGCAGCAAGAAGGGATGTCTGTCCCCGTGATGCAGCAGTGCTTCCTGGTGACAGTCACTGTTCTGATCAGGTGATGTTGTGAGCCTGGACTGGGTCACAGTTTGTGTACAAAGGAACAGAAAAGGAGGACTGATGCTCTCAAATATCTCCAAAATGAAAAGAAGTTTTTAAAGCAGAAGACATCCAGCTGTAGCCAAAACAAGTTAAGAGCCAGGGTGCCTCTGTCTTCCGGGCCGTGCTGTGTCCTCTCCCTGCACTCAAATGCTTGTGCAAGAGCAGCCACTGCTCTGCACTCAGCTGAGACACATCAAAGCTTCTGGATGCTGCAGTGTTTCCTTCCCTCCTCTCTCAACAGATGTCCCTCACTTCTCAAGTGCTCATTTCTCATATTCCACATCAAGAGAATAAACTGGGAAGTATTTCGTAAGGGCTAGTTTCATTCCACTCATTTTCACTCTTTATCTTTTCCTCCCAAACCTTAACACAAACCCTTCTGCACAGTAAAAATCTCAAGGAAGAAAGAAAAACATATCTGGACGTCAGTGTTGAGCTCCAACAACCCTGGGAGCCAGATCTGGAAATAGCCATTATCTAATGAATCACCAAGTTTCCAGTGCATTTGTCCTTTACAAAACAAAGCTGTAGACACATGCTTCTGTCATTATAGTCATGCACCTCCTCAAGCAAGTCTCAATAACACTTGAGCTGAACAGAAAGCAGCAGCTCCTGGACACACGAACTTTCACACGTGTTCAAGGAGGACACTGTAGCATGAGGATGAACAATCAAGCTCAGAGATCACAAAATATGAGATCACTGCTGCCCTGTGTGTTCCTCAGCATCTCAGCTGCAGAGCATTGGAAACATGGGGATGCTGAGACCCCATGACTCATTTCCCACCTGTCTCCATCCCTCCTCCAGCACAGCCCGGGACTGGCCTCCTCCCAGCAGAAAAACTTTCATGGTTCTCCCATCTGCTGCATCTTCCCCGGCCCATAGAAGGTAGTATAAAAAAAACAAATCAGACTAACAAAGTCGCTGTCATGTTTGAACCATTAAAGCTGAGCCCTGAGTTAATATCACTGAATAACAGGGACCACACAATCTCTCTTCTCTCTCAATGGCCCCTGTGAGCCAAGAAAAGCCTCCTATGAAATCACAGCACTTTTATTCCAATCAGATCCAACGAGTTTTCTGAACTGCCACAGAAGACTTCATTAGATCCTTATTCTTCCATATCTCCCATTATAACCTTTCAATGCCTCTTCTCTTTCTCCATAAAGAGAGATTTTTTGAGGAAAAAACTCTAAAAGGGAGTTATTCCTGAAGTAAATAAACTGCTCCAGAGGTGATTCAAAATGCAGAACTCTGTAAGTAGGCACTCATTACCTGATAAGGTAACTGTTTCATGCTAAGCCAGGCTCCTCAGTGATTTCAGAGCACAACAGTCTCCAAGCAGAGAGACCTATAGTTCCCCTTACACCAGCTGAAGAAACGAGTCCATGTCTCTGAACACAATCTTAGACCCATCTGCCTGGAACCCACATCTCCAGACAGTTGAAATCCACTCCTAGAGACACTTCATGTTTGTGCTCAAGTCACTGTAATGATCCTACAAGCCTTCCTACTATTCATTTATGGCCCTTCTATGAAAGAGTCTATGGAGAAGCTTCCACCCAAAGGTCTGACACTGAAGCATCTTTCAGTCCTCTAGCTTTTTCTAAATCAAGTCCTTAAGACTCACAGGTCTGTCCACTCCCCATCAGGCCCTGCTGTGTCATTCAAGACAACACAACAAGAAACACAAGGGTGTTTCCTTCCCCAGGGAATTTCCAAATGCCCCCCACAACTCCAGGCTCAGCAGGCCAGTTCATTCCTCTAACAGCAGGACACAAGGAAGGTGATGGCAGAAGACAGTATAGTGTGAATTAGTGTGAATTCCAGCCCACAGGAACTGGGCTGCCTCACCACAGAGTCTAGAGAACAGATCTACAAAGGTATCACAAATTCTCCTAGATGCTGCTGCTAAACACAAGAACAGAGATGAAGGAATCAAAAGAAAATCAACAAAATTGAAATAAAATGGAAAGTATTCAACAATTCCTACTGAGAAGATTTTGGGAAATATACTTGAAATAAACTGCTGCAAAGGGACAAATTGATGAGACTGTAAAAATTTTTTAAAGTAAAATTCTCCTGGGAAACTTACGGATCTCTCCTGATGGATACAAAGTTCCCATCCCACATACTGAAACTAGCAGAAGACAGAGATGCTGAGTATTTCCCTCTAATGTTGCTTCTTTCAAGTTCAGTGCTGAACAGAAACACGAATTTAATCTGATTTAAAACTCAAGCAGCTCCCTTCAACCTTATATTTAGTTCCTCAGTTTGGACTACGGAGAAGATACCTTACAGCCCTACAGTTTTTACTGATTTTATTCTGCACCTAAATAATGTAAATGTGGAGAGGATTATTCCCTAACATGCTGCCATCCAAATATGCAGAATTCTTCAATGAACATTTAAAGAAAGACCCGCAGACTTACCTTCTGACTCTGGCAGTCAGCTGTGGGAGTGAAGCATGCTGCTAAGAAGAAAAACAGCAATCCAGGAGGATGCATTTTCATGCTTTTACAGGCAGGACCCTTTACACAAAAGGGGTGGTGGGAGAGGCTGCACTTTCTGTAGGATAACACCGCCTACCAAGAATCAGATCCAAGACAAACCAGAGGTTAAAAGTAAACAGGGAGAGAGCATTTTTGCACTGTGCTTTTTGGCTGCAAAGCCCTCAGAAATGGATCTGCTACTTCTAGCATTATTTCTGAATCAACATAAGCTTTTTCTTTCCATTCTTTTTTTAAATGCACCAGCAGAACTGCTTAGTAAAAGGTTTACTCAAAACAGGAACATCTACGGATTTCCTCTTACATATCAGTTCAAAACAGAAGGAAGGAAATCCTTAGTTTCCAACTAATTGGAATGAAAAGAGGTTAACTGTATGCTTAACAGAAGGCAAATCCAATGGGCAAACCTAAATACCTTAAATTCATGAAGAGTAAGTTAATTTCCTTTTGCCACTGATGTGAATATCTCCATAACACCTCAAAGTGAAGGTAGAGCTGAATCTATCTATTCACTGCCTATCCCAAAGTGTGCAAGAACAAAGCAATGTGAGTGATGGGCTGTGTTCCAGAGCAGGAATAGAGCACATTGTATCAATCAATCAATCAGTCAATCAATGAAACACGTTGGGCAGGCTTTGATTTTTTTTTAAATAGTTGACTTTCTCAGCAAGAAAAGCTGATGCTATGGCAGCAATGGAAAAATTTATAATTTTCCAAACACTCTGCTGATAGCTTGATGAATCCAAGGAGCACTTCCACAGCACTAAGAACAGGAAAGTCCCAAAACAGGATTAAAAAAAAATACACACTAACCTGAGGTACAGTCTGCAATTTATATTCTCTTTTTGAACATTACAAAGAATTGATTTTTGACAGATTTTCCATGGCCTTTGTCTCCCTGCACTGCCAAGAGAGCCCACTATCTGGAGCAGTCTAAGGACTTCTTCTGTTAGCAACACAGCTCACCAAGCAATCTCACCTTCATATTTTCAAGCCATTAATAGTACATGAAGGTGCCTAAATGAAACCAGGACAGGGAGCTATTCTTGTTTTTACATAAATAATGAGAGCATTAATACTTTTTTGCCCCTGCATCCCCACAAAGACACACATGCTGGAACACGAGGCGTAGAGGAGCCGCTGTACTTACTGGTGCCGTTAGCCGTGCCTTACTTCTGTCTTCATCCTACAGGGAAAGGCAGCATGATGAACAGCCAGCCCTGCTATATATCCTGTACTAACAGGAAGCAGATAAGGCACACAACCATCCACTGCAACCCATGTGAGCAGCACCAGCCCACAGCTCAACCCGACAGCTCAGCCCACTTGTCCTGCCACAGGACAGCTGCAGTCCTGGGACTGTTAGTGCCCAACTGGTGACACTCTGTCAGGATCAGAGGGCTCACACTGTTCTGGAAACCGTTTGGTACCCTGAAGGTCTTCAAAATGAGGCAGAGGCATCACAGCTCAAGCCAGCTCTGGTGGGATGGGAAAGTCACAAATGGACAGTGGGGACACTCTTGTAGGGAATGGAAGCTGTCCAGTGTTTTCTTGGCCTGCAGTCATGGTCCTGAGCTGGCCATGGAAACACAAGAATAAGGCTGCTCCTCTGCTCCATGCTGCCAAGAAGGATGGTGAAGATTGCTGATGGGTTTTCCAAGAGCTGGCTGTATGATACAGGGATTAAGTTCTCAGCATCAACACACAGCTGATAAGGTTTAAGGTGAAAATAGCTCACCCTGGGGCACTTTAAGATGCACTGGCTTCTTTAATGGGTCTTCAGATGGTTTCCTAAATGGCTCAGCACTGAAAATAGTACAGGGCAAAAAAAGACACACAAAAACTGATTCCAGGTCTTTCCACTGCTGCTTATCATCACTGCATCTGACCTACTGCAGGGAAACCAGGAAGGGACAGAAATGCTTGGTGAAATTCCTGTCTGAATTAAATAAATCAGATTCACAGGAACATCAAAAGGTTCTCAGCCAGCTTCCTTATCTAACTTCACCTCCGTTAAGGGCTAGCAATACAACAGCAATACACAGGCTAAAAATGCAAACAGTGAGTAGTGCCATTGTACAGCAGCAGAACATAAACTGAAAAATCCAAAGGTCATCTTTCATTAGATGCTGCTTTCCCGATCAAGCAGCATGAGCAGTGTGTGTTTCAGCCACTATGAGCTGTTCTGAGAGAATGGAAGCTTTGCCCACCACTGCTGCTGGATCTGGAACACCAAAATCTGCAACAACTTTGGATCTTCAGGATTCTGGAAATTAGTGAGGTGAAAATCCAACCACCTCTAAATTAATAGGTGGCCAAGAGCCATTAATAATGTTCAGTGCATAGAAGCCAAGGTGCTGTCAGCAGCAGTTCAGCTGGCAGTCATCAAAGATGGCAACACCAGCAGAGAAACAGCAGAGGAAGCAAAAGGGAGCTAAACAAACCCAAATCACTGCTCCCTTCACAGTTTCTGATAGATGGATCCCTCCTTGGCAGATAAATGTATTTTTTCATGGATGACATCTTTAAAGATGCTTTAGAGGCAAAACACATTGGATCAATTGATTCCACTCTTTTGTCCAGTATTCTTCAAAACTGTCAACAAATAGAAACCCCAGTTCCCTCACTCAATTCAATATTAGATCTGCTCATGCACAGAGGTATCTCTACAAAATATTTTAAACCACAAAAATCACATAAAACAAGATCCTGAGACCTGCCAGAGAGCTTTCATCAAAAGAGAAAATTTAGGCAAGACTTGTAAAGGTCTGATGACAGAACACACAGACAATCCTGTGCAGGCAGGGTAGGAGGGTTTTGCTCCTATCCTAGTCAATGCCTGATTGAAACAGGATTGTGCAAATCCAATTTTAAAACATACAGTAGAATTTGTCAGCTGTGTGCCAGTGTGTTTATCTCTGAGGTTTCACACATGGACTTTAATTTGTTTTGGAAAGCACAGAGATGGACTTTTCTGTTAAGTGTCTCTTGCCCACATAACAGCAAGTGGCTGGTTTAGCAGAAGCCACAGATGTGGGTCTCAGAAACATCTTCAAATTCTAGTCCTGACATGTTCGAGATGACTTCTAGAAAACACTTAAAATTTACCTTGTGGGCTCAGTCTCTGACTTGCAATACAGGATGTAAGCAAAAGTATGTATTCTATCACCACCCATAAAAACCAGGTAAGGCAGTGTTTTTTATCTTTTCCACCCTCCATCCAGGGAGGTATCTTTTGCTAATGGGCCACTGAGTCCCACTGCATGACTGATAAAATTACATCATCCCACTGGGAGATGTTCCACCCAGGGGGAGGAACCAAACATTTCCTACTAGGATATAATCTGAGATAGGAGCACCAAGGGAGCCTTTTTCCACTAGATTTCCAAAAGAAAACCAAGCCCGTCTTCATCACCACTGGACCTTCAAAATAAAACTGCACCTTTCTCCAAGATTATTACTTCAACAGAACCACATCTGTCACTGCAGGAGGACTGCATCCACTGTTTAATGGGACTGCTACCAACACCCTGACCAAAAGGGTGTGAGGTTATGTTCTGACTCTGTCAGTGTTTTGCTTTGTTGCATTACTGTTTTTTAAAATTTTATTATTATTTTAATTTTCCTAATAAAAACATTATTCCTATTCCCATATATTTGCCTGAAAGCTCCTTAATTTCAAAATTATAATAATTTAGCAAGAAAGAGTTTATATTTGCCATTTCAAAAAAGTTCCTGCCTTCCTTAACAAACACCTGTCTTTTCAAACCAAGACAGTGTCCCCAGTCATCAGCATTGTTGGCAGCAGGAACGCTCAGGACTTTTCCCTTTCAGGGAAAAATTCCCTCTCTTTTTCTTTATGCATCAATGACAAGCTGGGTTCTCTGAAGCAACTTATCTAAGACCTGGCATTTTTATTGTGTACACATTAACATTTAAAGTTGAGAAGCTGCTGGCAAAAATTACTCAACCTGTTTCACAGAAAAAGAAAGTAAATCCCCACCTCAATAAAGGCAAAGGATAAGGCTACAAACCCTCCCAGACTCTCTGCCTGTGCAAGCACCCTGTGTTTTAAAATGCTGGGTCACCAGCTCTGCTCTGTGAAGTGTGTGCAGCTCCAACTAAATCAGGCAATTTCCTGCTATTGAAATCTTTGTTTTTTTTTTTTTTTTTAGAAACTACAGAGCAAAGGCAAGTGATTTGCCATCCAGTACACCTTGCCACACAGCTTCTCTGGGAACTGACCATTTGGCTACATCCACAGAGAGAAAAGGACTCTTGTTCTGCACTTCTGGCAAAGCTGGGAAAGGACATGAAGTCCCTTTGCTCTGAATTGTAAGGGTGTAAGAAGGCTGAGACTGAAAAGGATTAAACAGGCCAAACCAATAGTGCTTGTGTGTAGGAAGGGGGCCAGCTGAACCATACTCACCCAATGTACCCTTGGGGTCCTGGTGAAGATGCAAGGACACAATCCTAATGTTCCTTTCCTCTTGGCAAGTTGGAAGGAACAGGGTTTTAAGGTTTGCTCATAAAAGCAAAAACAAAAAAACAAAAACCCCCCAAATCAACAAAAAAACCTACAAGGATTGCACAGAGAATAGAAATCTGTTTATCCTTCTCTTTCTCACACAGACACAATAGTCCAAAGAAATGGTGGTTGCTCACATCCTGTTACTCCAAAACGTCTATGGGCAGGAGCACCAATGTCAGTAAAGAAATGCTTTAAGTCTGCCCTATCACTTTCTCTTGACTCTGAGTTCTGCTGCAGTGAAAAGCAGTGACATTTTCCTATCTCTTGATTTTATTTTTGTACCTTTCCTATTTAAGGAGCACTCTGGGATTGTACTGGAAAGTCAGTTTCTAAATTCCCTGCAGATATCCAATACTAATCAGAATTCTGGGTAAAGCTGTTTGTTTCAATAGCTGAGCTACTGAAACTCAGTACCTGCTGACAGGAGCATGATGGCAGTGAGCTCTTCCATGCAGTGCTGCTGATTCTTCAGCTCCTGCTGTCTATAAGGGATAGAAAGGGCCTACAATGTGCTTGACTCAAGCTGTAGCCAACAGTTTGCCAAGGATAGCACTGAATGTCTGCCTGAGACCAGATGGAGATGGGAGTCAGAATCCTGCTACCTCTGCATTTTCAGCAACTTCAGAGATTCTAGGGGTCCTTGTCGAACCCTCTCAGAGACCCTGAAGACTGAAGCACCAGGGTTTGGTGCCCACCTTATCAGCTCTGGGTACTGCTTTTCATGCACCTATTCAGGTAGATTTCTCCAGTGTTGGACAGTCTTTCTTTAGTTCTTTCTGTGTCAAATGTCACATCCTCTCTTTTTCAGCTTTCCAAGTTACTGAATGCTCTTAATTATCAGGTGGACATCAAGAAACAGAAGCTTTTAATCTGCTCTGAGACACAGCTTCCTGCTTTTCCTCATATTTCTGCTTTTCTGCCTAAGTTTTGGTATGTTTGAAGATTCTTACTGCAGAAGTAAACTTTTTGATAAGAACACAAGCAGCACTTGGTGTTGCATCAATTAAAAACCCCCACCTTATTATCAAGGCTGGTAAGAACAAGAAGGCAAGCCAGAGGGGCTGATGGAAATACATTACTGTGCAGTACATCCACAGCCAGGCAGCTCAGAGCTCCATAAAGCAGCACTGGAATGGACACAGGACAGACAGGATGCAGGTCACACTGCCATTGCTTCTTGCAGAGCAAACAGTGTGGCCCAGGTCAGCAGCTCATTTACTTTCCTTCCTAATGAGGTTCATTTATGGTTTTTTAATTGTAGTACAAGGGAAGTTTTAAAACCTTTAGGCAGATCCTTGGGAGATGACACCGAACAAAAATAATTGTCTGGGTCTTCCTGGGGTGGCAAAAATCTACATCAGCTGCAAAGCCAGAACACAGAAGTTTGTGAGTTCAGGAGATACTTTCCTGATAAAGGTCCCTCCACTTGTATCTGTGTGTTTCTGGTCATAACTTCAGCTACTAAGATACTGTCATAGTGTTGAACAAGCATGGAAGCTGGAGAGAATTTCAGGACAAAGGGTTACTAAAGAGAAATATCCCTGCAGGGTTTTGTAGTGCTCTTGCAAAAATAGAGGAAGAAATCAAGACTATTCTATGTGACCTCAGCTGTTGACAGTGACTTTGTTCTTTAGAGCTTCCTGTACAAACTGAATGTGGAAAGTTCTGGGAAATCTTTATGAACTGAAGCAATCAGTTTTGTTTCAAGATGAATGACTGTACATTTTCAAGAACACCTCACTTAAATCCCAGTATTTAAGAACAAAAGAGTACATTAAAATTAGACAATAAAGACAACAGGTTGGCACTGAAGAATGACAGTTTATAAAATTTTTCAGCTTAATATTGCACTTAAACGAACAGAAATGCACACTTAACAAAACACTGACTCCAGGAGGTTCTAACACAGAGCACATGTCCTCTGGAGACTGGCTGGGAGAATTTGAGATGTTCAGGCTGGGAAAAAAAGCAGGTCCAGAGAGATCTTGCTGCAGCCGTATCAGTATTTAAAAGTTGTTTGTTTTTTTTTAAAGGGACTTTCTTACCACAGCAACCAGTGATACAACCATGGGGAATGTTTTTTAATTAAAAAGCAGAGATTTAGATTAGATGTTAGGAAGAAATTCTTTATTCAGAAGCCCTGGCACAGGTGGCCCAGAGATGCTGTAAATGCCCCATCCCAGGAAGTGTCCAAGGCCAGGCTGGATGGGGCCCTTAGAAAAATTATCAAGTGAGTGGCTTCCTTGTCCATGGAAGGGGGGCTGGAATGAGATGACTTTGAAAGTCCATAGCAACACAAACCATTCTGTGATTCTATGAAAGCAGCAAGGGATCAGATATCTGGTAGCAGGAGAGAGGGAGATTTCTTGTTTGGGGTTTGGTTGGGCTGTCATTTCTAATTTCTTTTCCAGGTAAAAATAGAAAAAGAGGTGAAGTATCAGGAAAAAAGCTTTATATAGACCATGTTCTACTTAGCAGAGAATAAAATATGATTTATTGAAAAAATGCCCTGAAAATAAACAATTCTGATAGCACCACAGGTAAGATAGTCAATGGAAGAATGAAAACATACTGCAGTAGGTACTGAACATCTCATTAATTTTAAAATGTGATCAATGCTTAGCAAGATATCAAGGAGGAACTGCAGCTACTTCCTGGATTAATAATCTGATCCAAAGGGACAGTTTCTACATTTTAAACAGCTGTGATCTTAAAAAGAATTTCAAATTCAACCAGAGATATTTTTTTTCTGCAATAAAATACAAAAAAGAGGCCTTACCTGCTCAAAGTATATAACAAGCAGGGGGTATCCCTGCTTACTCTAATATAGGATTCTCTGATACCCAGTACCATATTAAAATACCTTTCAACAGTTGGGTTTTACAGAAGATGCTTAAAACAGAACTCATGTCTGTCTGAAGCACAGGGCACCCCACAGAACAGCCCTTATAAATAAGATGGAAGCATGGTTGACTTACCCAGGAGCAATAACAAATATAACCCTCACATGAGAGACTGATCTGTCCATGTTGGATCAAATCCCAGGCAGTTCCAGACAACTCCTTACAGATTCCCTTTCTATTCACTTAGAAATTCACTTGTAAATTATCTGTTCATCTGGTAAATTCTCAAATGCTTCTGAAAATCAGATTAAGTTGCCACATGCTCCTCAAGTGTTACCTTGGACAATTATTAATAAGTGATTAACAGAGCTACTTCAGAAAGAACTAGTGAAGACTTAAGATTTCTTTTAATTACTTTATTCTTAGGATGTTTAATTTAGAAATTATTTTTTTCTACCTAATGATAATTAAGCTCAAATGAACATAAGCAACCTTGAGATTTCAGAGAATAGAAGATCTCTAAAGTATAGGAAAACTTAGTTTTCTCCAAAAGCCTGCAGTACTTACCTTAACTGTTCAGTTTAGTCTAAGCTTAGGAGTTAAGCTTCCTCTGCCAAACTGGGAGCAGAGCTTCACTACAGTAATGCTCCTCATCTCTGCTTGCTCCTTGCATCTCTGCTTGGGAACTCCACTGCATCCTACAATACTATTTGACTTTGGCTGCCTCTGTCTTTGTCATCCTTGCACTGACTGCAACATTACTGGCTTCTGAATCCAAAAAGCACAGCCAAGCTCTGCAACAATGGAAAAATACTCCATGAAACCACCAAATTCCTAACACCACTGTGGACTTGCCATTCTTGGAGAAAACTCATAACTTGTTTGAACCAGGCCCTGAGCAATCTGTTGGAAAATTGCCCTGTTTAAAGCTAGACTGTTGGACCTCCAGAGGTCTCTTCCAACCCAGATTTCTCTATGTGTTTAAGGGGCATCAGTTTTAAGCAGCATCAGTTGCCACATAAGTATCAAAACTGTTCTTAATCCCATTGGATATAAAACATTCTTTTTCAAAGTCTCAGTATCTGTCTTCATGATAGCAAGTAGGGATTTTACTGCAATGGTGGAGGCTAAAACTCGTTGGGCACAGTAACCATCAAGTTAAACATGACAGCTTAGAAAGAAAATCTCTAATATTTAATAGAGAAGCAAAAGTACTTGAAATAAATACTCAAATTGTGTTTAGAGGCTGCAGATCCTCAGTTTCCATGACTCAGCTGTGTTTATGAACTAGCAGTCTTGTTATAGTAGAATGAACTATTTTCTTTCATCTTGCTCCACATTTCATACTTTACAATGCACTCTAGGAACAGAATCTGTGCTGCTGAACTGCCATATGGTATCCTGGAAACACAAGGTATAAACTTGAATAAAGACAAGGCCAAAAGGAAACTGTCAAATTACACTTTATTTGTATTGACAAGATAGGCAAAAGAAAGACTTTGTGTTCAGAGATACAAATCCATTATTTGCTGACATAATGCTGATATAACCACATTGGGTATTTCCACTTTCAGGACAATACTGAGGGGATCTTTACCAAGCAATTTTTTTATCCTTGGATAAGGAAAATGAATGCCTGTGAAAACAGTTCCATATGAAAATTTGTTACCTGCTTGTGGCTCAAATTTTACTATTAAGTTCATGATTGGCAGCAAATAATTACACTTGGCCTCAAAGAAAAACATATGTAAAACTGTAAGATCATTAAATAATAAGCATTAGCAGCATACCCAAAATACTTCTTGTACAAAGAACATTGCACTTGAACATACACAAGCATTTACCCTTATTTACACATTAGAATTTGTATAGAACAGCAAGACTGATATATACAGAAAAATAGTGGAAACCTTAACAGCCCCAGACGACAGAATATCTAGTGTTGACTCCTTAAATTTTCCATACAGTTTCCCAGGATGTCTCATGGTTTGTTTGCTTTTTTCACTATATACTATTGCATAAAAAATAGACTGTACAAGAAGGTCAGTCCCCAGTTAACACTTCAGAATATTTCTATGTACTATGTTTACTGCACCAGGGAGCAAGGGAGTCCAGGTCAGCTCCTCATAAAAACAAAGAGAACTTGACAGGTGCTATCTACTTAAACACTGTGCTTTACCTTGTAATACACACTGAAATCACTTGGCTGTGCAGTAACTACCCAGTGAGTTCCAAAGGCAGTTCCCTACCACACAGGATCTCCCACTGTCTTGCAAGCAATGAAATTAATTTCTCCCTGCTTTCTGCACTTGGGATAAAAATGTACCACTGGATCTCTCTGCTCCTGCTCCCCTCTTGTTTGGAGTTTCCCTTTGGGACACTATCAGTTTCTCCAAAGTGATCCAGTGTTAAATTCTGCATCAGGTCCTGATTCTGAACGTCATCAAACACAAATGTCAGGGCCTGTGGATATGTCTGATACCCCATGAGTACTCTGTCTAAATCCCGGATTCGTCTTCCATCTGCAAGCTGATACTTATCTCTCTTTGGTGGCTCCTTAGCAAATTCAGGTAGTGGGTAACTGATATAATCTTCATCAAAGAGGAATAAATCAGAGCTGGTCAATATCAGTGTTTTAGGTTGAAGTGAACTAGTGTTCTGAGCAGATCCTTCAAAGTGATTTACTTGAAATGCCAACACATACAGAAGAATGTTGAGGGATGGAAGATTGGTCAAACCATCCATCTTCTCTGCCACTAGAAAAGCAAGGTCCCCAATTTCCTCTTCATTTGGATAAATAAATTTTACTCTGCTAGAGTGAATCAGTTCATAATTCTCCATTTTTCCTGCAAGAAACATACATTATTATATATCTATTTAGTGCTATACAATACTTTTTAAATATACTAGGATAAACAACAATCCTTGACAGCTGGCTGCAGCTGGAAGAATTTAGGCTTTGTATCCATTGATACATGCTTTTGCTTATAAACAATACTAGAATAATTTTTATTTGGATTGCAGATATCTGCTGGAGTCCTTACATTACCAACACACTTTTCTGCAAATTTCTAACCATGTAAGTCAAGGGTGAACATAAGAATCCATCACTAACTTCACTTGTGCAAGACTCTTACATTTAACAATTCTGCTCACATAAGGCACATCTAAGATAATTAAAGTCAGGGAGTTTAGTTAAAGTATCAAATAGGAAATGACTGATGCATAAATGTCCCTCAGAAGAGTTTTTAATCAGTACAGTTTAGGTGAAGCCTTAAGTATGATGCCTAAATAAGTCATGGTGTGTAGAAAAGACCACTCACCTGTGTTTTTACTCCCAAATTCAGAGTAGAAGTCCTTATCTACTGGTTCAGGTGAAGGAGTGCGTGCAAGCAGTGACAGGACTGCCATAAGCTGCTGTATGAAGGTGTGAGTGTTGTAACTGTCTCTTGTCAGGCAGGTGACAATGTGATCTGCAGAATGTCCTGAGCAGAACACAGAACACACTTCACTCACTGATTTGTATGTGGCTTTACCATTTCCTGAACCAACATGCAACTGTCATCACAATTCTGAAAATATGCATCATTATTCAGAAATCTTTCCAATTTTTGAGAACAGCAACAGAATCTTCACAAATCCCTCAAAAATACATAATTTTTCTTCACTTAAAATATGATGCATACTTATGATTCAAATATTGCTCTAGGGATTCAAGAAAAAGAAGCAACAGAAAACCTCTCTTCCATCTAAGACAGAGATACATCTAAAAAAGACAAGAACAAAATAGAACTGGGAAAACTTAAAAGCACAAGATGTACTCACCAGTAATTCGGAAGTATTGGTCGAACAGGCCAACATTTACTGATTGAAGGTCATTAAGTTTTAGCACAAAGCAGCAAGAGAGGAGGAAAGAACTGTTTTCACAGTCTGAGTTTTCTTTGTTCCAAAAATCTGTTAAAGTAGTATATATGATAAAAAGGTTGAAAGAAAAAGATTGTTTGGTCCATAAGCATAATTTTTATATTACAATCTAATACTTATCTCACACTTGAAGAAGGAAATTAAGAAAAAACTGGGTAGAGTGGCTAAAAATTATTGAGCAAAACACAATTTTATTATCAGCATTTTTTTAAACATTTGTCACACACCAGTTTTAAATCAGCACATGCATTAGTAACACACTTTAACTGAATGCCCACCATGAGCTTCATTACTCTTCACTGAAAGGGACTATGAAATGACATCAGAGAAAACCACAGATCCAATGGCAGCTAAAAGGGTCTGTGCGAGGAGAAAACATGACTCAAGACCTTGTTATTTTTTTAACATAAAAGCCTTATGCAAATACTGACCCCTTCAACTAGGAGGTCTAATTAAGAATATTGGCCAATACTGGTACTTAGAGTGAGGACAAACACACACACACAGGGATTAAGTTTGTAATGTGGTGAAAGGATCAGTGCAACTATTTTACCTGACTGGTGCTCATCTGCATGAATAAAAGAATCATCCAACAGAAAGTAAATAGCTTTTGTTGAGAGAAGCACACAAGACATCACTTCTACATTGGGAGTCTTGTAAAACAGAACTGAAGACCACATGAGGTGTCTCAACTCTTCATTTTCCACCTAAGATGTAAATTTTATTTCATAAACAAATAAACTTTGGTATTTCAGAGTTTCGTCACTGTAGAGGCAACTTAAGACCCCCAGAGAAACAATTTCAACATCTTAAGCATCTGAACATGCTCTGGTATTTCACCTCCACGCTGCTAAATGAGGTCACAATGGCCACCACTGAAAACATCTTGTATTTATATAAGAAAATTATTTTTCTGTTATAAGAAAATTATTCCTGGTTTTCTGACCAAAATTGGGGGGGGGGGGGGGGGAAATAAAAACATCTCATTTATAAGAAAGACTTTTTAGGAGAGACACTGCAGACAAAACTTTGATCACCAGCTGAGCAGTGGCATCCCAAACCTCAAGTCTGCTGAGCCTTCAGGTGCCCCTGAGGGCTGGATTCAAAGACCCTGGAGAGAGCACAGGAGCACACCTTGCCACTGCAGGTGCTGTTCCAACTCAGCATCTTCCCAGCTTCTAACTTGATGGGCTTACTGTGAACCCTTAAATGAGTCACCCACTTTTTTTATCAGCTTCTCCTGATGTAAAAAGAGAAGCACAGCTTGTAACTGTGCTCACTTCAAACATTTGGAAGAGAGGTAAGAGAATAAGAAAAATGTATCTATTTCTCAAGCTTTTCAATTGACATTTGTACCTAGATCATAGTGATTTATCAGTCAAAAAAACATATTATAAATTTTGGGTAATATTTTTACTTTTCAATCCGATGTTCCCCAGATACATTTTAATGTTTTTCAGAAATCAAGTTTATCTCTTCCTGTTTCTGCAGTACTTACAGCCATGCACATGCGTTGCAGTCATGCACAGTATTAAAAATACAAGTCAGAACACTTATTGATTTACCTAAGAACCATTCCAAAATAATTTAATTCCTGTTATTTTCTTTCCTTTTGCCACTTTAAAGAAAAAAAGAAGAACATTCTTGGAGCAATCACATCTTCAAGACATACACTAGCATACTCTCCTGTTCAGCACCACAGATCCTAAAAGCAAAATATGCCTTGCAGGATCCCAGCTGCTGAAGCAGGGAACCCAAAATGGAGTAACACACAGATTCTTTATCAAAATGCTTCCAGATTTCCCAGAGTCTAATTCTTGTAGCTAAATTTGATCAGGAAAGTTTTTATAGATACTGTGCAGTACAGAAAAGTCACAAAGCATGTTTTTGTACACTTGGTTTAGATATGATACCTCTGCAATGTTGCTATGGAAAAATTCAACAAGGGCTCTTCCCTTCAGCCCAGCCACATACTGCAGAGACACAGAAACATGAAGGTGAACAGGAATCTGGTTGTCTTCTGTTATCTTCTGCATAAGAAACTCAGATGGGTAAAAGGATGACAGTGTCAGATGAGGCTTGCAAAAACTAGAAAAAATCCAGAGCACAAATTATCTAAATGTAAATATCTACACACCTTTTCCCCTACAAGAATATTTAGATTTAATTCAAAAATTAAAACCAGGTAACTTCCATTTTTAATAGTTTCAATTATTTATATCTTGAGCATAGCTGTCAACCTGCCATGACCTCACGCTGCAGGCACATGAAACAGGAAGTTTCCTTCCACCAGAAATTACATTTTAAATTGCAGCAACAAAACAGATTAAAAAAAAAAGATAGACTGCTACAGTCCAGGATAACCATTCACACTTACTCCAGACTAGCATGATGCAGAAGTATTTCATCAATACTACAGTCCAAACCCAACCACAGTGACAGCAGCAAAGACAGGGGGCAGGCCACATCAAGCACTGTGCCAGAGACCTTTGACAGGAATAATTACCTGGCTGCCTGACTGTGTCTGTTTGCCTCCACAAAATGATTTTTTACAGCATCCGATTTGCTTGAAGCTTTGAAAATAATAATAGTCTTAACATCCTGCAGGAGTGTCCTTAAAAGGCTGTAGATTCTTAGGAAGTGGAATTTCTCATGAGGTAGAACAAACACTGCTGTAACAAATCTGTATCCAACAAGCAACTCCAGCACGTGTCCATCCAAAAATGAACCCTTCTGCTGGGTGGCACTGTGAGTTGGATGCAGCACAAGTGATGCCAGTGGAATTCTATTCAGCTTAAAAACACTTCCCAACTCTTCTGTGCCTACCCTTTCACTTGGCAGTAAACTGAAATCCACCTTTACTATGTACAAATGCTGGGGTGTTAGAAATATCCAACATGGATGGACCACACAGGGACCCTGGTCAGAAGATTTATACACTGAAGAATAAAGTGCAGAACACAAAGCATTCTTTGACCATTCGTTCTTATTGCTAGCTGACTCTGGTTGATGCAAGACTTTCTGAATACTGGTTTTACCCCCATAAACAAGATATGTTGGGAAACAACCTTTTATTTCAACATCTTCAGCTGAAATGCAATTGAATTCCATGAGCTGACAGAGAAATTCTTGGAGATTTGCTTTTCTACAGCACCATGTGGAGCTTGGTAACACTGATGTGTAGTGTTGAGAGCAACATGTTTGTAAACAGGAATAAAAGTCTTGAAGATTCTGGGAGTCTGAAACAATAAACAAGCAGTGGTCACTGTTTTTCAGCTTCAGAGTTAAACAGATTTCTGGCAGGAGAAAGCCAAATTCTATTAGATCAGTGTAGGGAAAACACAGTGTTAATTTCAAGGCAGAAGGGATATGCTGGCAATTTCCTCTCAATTCCTGATGAGGAATCTCAAATACAGCTAGCATCTCATCAGTCAAAACCAAACAGGAAGCAAACTGTCTGAGTCCTTTATGAATGTGAATTGAAAAGCTCCAGAGAATTTTGACTATGTAAACACCCTCCACTGCTATGTTGTCAGATGATTGGGTATCCCAAGTAGTGCTGAACTCAAAAGTCTGATCTCCTTCATGAAGTCCCATTTCAAAATATCCATCTTCTTTGTCTGTGGTTGTGGAATTACCAGTAGGGCTTCCTTTGTTCACTGTGAGGGAGGGGGCAGATTTCTGCACAGCCTGCACTATCAAGGCAGAAAGGTGCTGGATAAAGTCTTGGTTGGTGGCAGTGTAGGACATACAATTAAAAGGCAAGATGATTGTGTTACAGGGGTCAGGCACTGCACAGTGCTCTTCCTCCAAACTCTCCAAACTTCAAAAGAGAGAAGAAACCACAGTAAATACAAACTTGAGTTTAAAAACAGTTGTTGCTACCTACAATTCATGGTGCTGCCTCTCAGAACTCTGATATTTGTTCTTGTTAATACAGTTAAATCAGTGTAATTTTGTAGAACATCTTTGTACTGCACAGCCATTGCTTTTAAAGGCTGGTAGTGTGTAATACTATAGAAAGTAAAAACTAAAATGTTTAACTCCTCTTTCCTTTCCCATCCCCAGGAAGCACAATCTCATGACCTAAAGGACTAGACAATGCAGCTATTTCTGGTTTTGAAACCACCAAGAGCATTCGAGGGTTCAAAGGTTAAGAACACTGCACACCTTATTTTGGTACAAAAACCCAGAGGCAGGATACAATGAAAGAGACTGTTTTGCCTTAAAGGCTGGGCTTAAGAAAACAGTATCCACTGTTATTACCCAAAAGCTAACAAGGATTGAAACCAGAATTTATTTATGCAGCTTACCACACACGATGATCACCACCATACTCTTTGCATGAAGCCAATAAAGAGGCAGGTGCCTAAGGAGAAGAAGTAACATCAGGAAGCTGTGAACTACTTAAGAGTTCAGTACACAGGAAAAGCAAAGTTAATGCTGGCTCATGCTTTTTAAAGCTGGTCAAGCCTTGCTGTACTCACAGGCAGCTTAACAGCCATGCTTTGAGGGCTCACAAATACTGTTTACTTTAGCTTGGCATTCAAGGCAGAAGAAGAATGAACTGTGCTGCTGACCTGAGAACAGATCCAACCTGTGACCCAGGTACTTCAGCACTCTACAAACTTTTACTGAATTAGTGTAACATGAAGCAAAATGGTAAAGGAGCCTGACAAAGACCAACTACACTGGCAGTAAAGGAAGAGACACCCCCAAGTCTTGCTGTCTTATTCCTTGAAGCCATGAATATGAAGAGTGCTTCCAATACCACAAATGAAATCTCAAAACAGAAGTTATCAGACAGGAGGATATTGAAGAAGACAAATTAAGGCCACTGCCTATTGGCAAGGAGAAGATTCTTCCACTCGGCCACCAAGAGAACTGCCTTTCAAAAACTGATACTGTGATATGATAAGACACAATTCTTACACTCAGCATCTAAATGGCTATTAAATGATATTATACAAGTACTGGGTAAACATCTCAAAGCCATAGTGGCAACAGTTCTCTACAACTCTGGTAAAACTTGGATTCTGCATTTAATTTGTAAGCTGGACCAAACCCCCTTGAATGAAATTTGGGGCTGCCTCCTTTTCCATTAAAATAGCTATAGATTACTAAAATAATCTAAGTTTAATATCAGAAAAAAAGTTTGCAAAAGCTTTTTAAAATACTATAATATAAACAGAAGTGTGGCAATTACCTGAATTTTACATCTGGAGTCTGGTATTTCAAAGCATCTCTGGGGAACTGTATGGTCTGTAGGAGTCAAACCACTGGATTGCAAAAGACTGCTGGCTAGGACTGTTTCTTCACAAATTATTTCTAGAACAAATACAAATGGCTCTTCAAATCACTGAATTAAAACAAAAATAAATACCTAATAGTAACTGCCAATCAAGTGCAATTAAAACTGTACCATCAAGATCTAATAATAAATCATTAAAGCTGAAAGGTATCTTCACACAACAGCCAGGACAAAAAAAAAAGCAGAATTTTAATTAAAGTAGTAACTGAAAGTTGCATTACTTTCTACAGCTTGTTTCTCAAAGTAACAACCAATTTCAATCTCAAATTCTGGTGTAAGCAATCTTCACACAATTCAATTTGAACAGAACTAGTTAGCTGCTAGGCTGGCAGAGCATTCTTCATGAACTTCGTAGCATACTCCCAGATTTCTGCAAACTTCAAATTAACAATATCTGTAATGTCTGTGTACAGCCTTCAACCAGACTGAGAAGCTCTGGTCTCTCAAATGCCAGCTATTACCTCACCTTATGTGGAACCTCTCTCAAGGGTTCAAAGCTGAATCATCAGTAAAAACGTATCATGAGTGAACACAAGGCAACATTCTCAAGGACATTTGAATTTTTGCCAGTTTGTTGTTCACAGCATTGAACTGACACAACAGAGCAAATCAATGTGCAGTATTGCCACTGAGTCCAGAAGCTGAAGTATTTAAATATGCAAATAATCAACAAAATTACAGTGTGGACATGTTTCTGGTTTGAGCATAAAAACTCCTGTAGGTATCTTTCCAGACTGATGGTAAAGTTCAGCAGATCATCATAAAGTTCACCAAGACATCTCATGGTCAGAGGAAACACAAAAGGTATTTATTACTTGAACAAAATACTGTGTTAGCAAGAAGGAAACTCAATTTGACAGGAAAACCAGAACAGGACAGCATTATTTTTGATTTTCTGTTTCCTATATAAATATTTAATCTTTTTCCATAAGCCATTTCCCAATGACATTTAGTATGAATAATATGTTACGGAAACAGATGGTGTCTAGAAAATGCAGAGAAAACAATTCATAGAAATAGCATATCAGGAAATTAATTACATTATTCATGACTTAAGGTCTAACAGTGAAATTAACTGCTTAGCATATTTCCATTTTTTAAAACAGATTTCTCAAAACTGGTGTTTTGAAAACAACCCTGAATAGTTAGATATGCAGCAAATAATCAATTTTTATTGTTGAAGCTGAGAAATAGCCTGCACAGTCCTCATTTTCCCTTTATTTATAACAGCCTTCCCCAAAATTCTACTGAAGGAATCTTAGGAAAAAGACTACAGTAAATAAACCTTTAACATTATACCACTCTATAGAAAGTCCTAAGTCCTTTAGAAAGATCTACATTTTCTTTTCTCCCAAGATTCTTTCGCTCTTTAACATTTACTGTAGTAGAAAAAAAATCTACTGATAAATAATTTAAATAGTCCCAGAGGCTGCTGACATGCATTTTTAGAGCAAGTCCTGTATAAAACTGCAGGTTGCTATATAATTACACAACTGAGACAGTTTGTCAAGTGTTTAATACTTTAAAGCAAGCATTGACTTGATTTTGGAAAAACTGGCATTTTTTTCTGCAGATGAAAAAATATCTAGAAGGGCTACAAAGGCAAAGTACATAAATAGCAACTAAATCTGCATCAAGGTGTCTGCCCCTTAAAAACAACTGCTATCAGAACAGTTTCATTTTTCTAGAGTGACCTAAGAAGCCTCTGCTGATTCTGCAGAAGTCATAGCAGTGGACTTTTTCCAAAGATCAAGCACCTCAGGGATGTTTCTCTCACTTACCCACCAATCCAGAGATTAATGGTAAGAGGAAGCTGTGCCACCCCAAGAAACTGAGAAGACAATCCCTGCTCTTTTAGATGGGTATGAAGTCTTCTCTCACTATGCATGTTATACTGCACTTTCCAATCAGACAAAAGCCAAAAACAGAAAGTATTTTTATCCTTTTTTCAAAGTCATAAGTGAATATTCATATGAAGTCAATCCTATGGGCTAAAGAGGAAAGTCAAGTCAATTCTCTAAGTTCCTAATGCAACAGGCATATTTATTTCAAACATAGATTAAAAAAAATCTTGAGGTGAGGTCAGCAGGTACTGTAGAGCACAACAGATGTGCTGAAATCACCAGCTCAGCCAGAACACTAATCCCACAGGTCTTTTCCTCATCTCCTTTATCTTCCACCTGGTGTGACAGAAATGCAGCTCTTGCAAAAAGCACTAATGGAACATATGCTGCTTGAGCTCACATTTTGCAGACCAAGAATGGGTAGAGAAGCAATTTTAAAATATGTCTCTGTATCCCACAGTTTTCCATTAAGGCATGACTCTAGACCTGGAAATGGCATCTAGTCCTCTGCAGGACGATGCAGTAAAAAGTCCTGTACCCAAACTCTCACTCCAGGCATTTACCACTGCTGGGAACTACAGGTCAGTTCTGCTGAGTCACATTCCATACACCTTTCATTTTCAAAGCCAATTTACAAGGTCTTTGTGCTTGTCTTTAAAGTCCTAAATCCATGCACATAATATTCATGTATATCAATGCAGCTCAGAGAAGCAGAACCAAGAGGCTCAGCCCAGCAGCACGATACATACATGATTACCTTGGCTGGAGCTGACAGGACGAGGCAGAGAGGGAGAGGAAGGACGAACAGTAAGAGAAGAACAGTTTGATTTGGAGCTGGCAGCAGTGAGCCTGGAGTCCTCACTGATCTAATAAAGAAAGTATGCAGCAATTAAAGGAAAAATCTAAATACACAGGACACATGAGATCCTGAACTAAAATAAGTCTACACAAGCTTTCTTAATTTTAGTAAAAAGAAAGTTAGTGCCAGCTTTTTTTTTTTTTTTTGTGGGGGTTGTCACCTCCTCTAAGTCTCAATTTTCACACTAGATGGAATTCCATTAAGAATTCTTTTAGAGAAGTCATTCTGTTCACTGACTAATCACTGCATTTATAGAATCAGCAGTTTCACAAATCAAAAGAATGAAAACAGGACTTCTGCACTGTAGGGACAGAACCTCTTATGTCCCTAAGTTGATTTCCAAACCAAGAATAACCAACTACACAACACACAGCCAGGTATGAGGGAAAGCGAGGAGAATTCAGATTTCTGCTTCTCTCCCACTGCTGAATACCCACAGGAAGAAAGTTTGGGGAAGTAATTTCAGTATTCTGTAATGCAAGCAGTAAAATCACAACTCTTCAATACTTCTATAAGATATAAAATATGGCTGTTAAGGACTGTGAATTCACTGTGTACACTATTAAGTAATTTTATCTTTTTCTCCCACTTCCTCTCTCCCAAGCCAGCCCAAAAAATGAAAGTCATATAACTGCAAAACTGCATTGAAAACTAAACAGGAAAAAGAGGCAACATTAAAAGTTCTTACCACATTATAACACAAAGTATAAACATTTTAATTCTATGGAAAATTTAGTGCATTCTGCTTACACCTAACTTGTAGAAATCATTTTGTGTGCTGCACGTTCTGCTTCTCTCACAGCACCAGACTCACCTTTTTATCAGAATTGCTGAGTTTGTACTTCACCTCCTTTGCTTTTTGAATAGCTTTTAGCACTTCCACTGTGTCTAGTTCCTTTTCTGTGGTAACAATGTTATCCAAACAAACCTAAAAAGAAAAAAGTTAAAATATCTAAAAGTACTGAAAACTAGACATTCTGCATTTTTTATTAATGGAACAATCAAAAATTACCACATCTCAAGGCAAACCACTTGGATCTTTGTAACCATTACACAGAAACAAGTATCACACTAGACCTTGAGATAACATCAATTTAATGCAAACTCAGCAAGGTTTGGTAAGTGTAACACACTTCCAGCACAAGAGTGTTTCAATATTAACAGACTGTTAGCCAGTGAGGGCAGGGTAAAATGCCATTTACAACCAGGAGCACAGCTGAGTAACATTAATGAGGTTTCATTCTTCAAACACCTTCTCCAGTATACACTAAAAACTCCTCAGGTTTTTAGAACAATTGCAGCACTTTGCCTCACCAGGCTGAAAAGGGGATTAGAAGAGCAGCACTGGGGCTCACCTCTGAAGCCCTGTCTCCAAACTGAGCGAGCACTTTGGTCCGGTAATCAGGGATGATGCTCAGTGGGTTGCTGGATAACATCACCTTTTCTAAGCACGGGAGGTTGCCGATGTTTTTTACTTCATCAATCTGAAAGTATTTGAATAAAACCATGAATTCATACTGGCAAAATGAAAATGAGCACATTTGAGCATAAAATGAGCATTTATCCCATAGATTAACACGTACAACAATCAGGAAAAATCACTACAGCCACTTTTATTTATTTGCAATTTAATCTACTAAAAGAAATGGCTTGTGAGCTAAAACACATTTTGACACCAAAAGTCAACAGTTACCTGTTCTATTTTGTTGCTGCTCAGATCCAAGTTGACCAATGAGTACAGTTTGTTAAGACCACACAGCCTTTCCAGCTGGTTTCCTGCTAAATTCAGAGTTTTGATGTTTCCAAGTTTTGTGTGAACACCTTCTAGTGATGTAAGTTTGTTGTAGGATAAGTCCAGGTGAACAAGGTTGTACAGATGCTAAAACAGCACAGAAAATTCACGTCATACACCAATTAGAACTGAATAAAGACACTATCTTATGGCTGGTTCATTTTATTGTGCAACACTTACTTTTCACAGGGGACACTATGTAGTGTGAAAGACATGACATGAAGCTGTTCATTGCAAAGATTAAAGCTTGTAGAAATTGAATTTCCTCCACTGCATTTTTCTTAACTCATGGATACAGCTTGCAGTGAATGAATTTAGTTAAGAACTAATTGTATGTCAATATTGGCAAAGAAATTAAAATATCCAGGAGCAGTAAAGAAATGCACCATTAAAAGAGTATTTGATGTTACAAAGAAGATATTTGGGCTTAAACTATCCTCCATGAAGATGAGTAACAAAATTCTGAAGCATGAAAACCTGTGTTCTAAGGTCTCAGGCAGTTGGGTTAAAAAAAAACCTTCAAATGCATCACTCACCTGTAAATTTTCTACCAGAGACACCCCATTGTGACTCAAATCCAAGAACTCAATCTTTGGAATTAATTTCTAGAAGGGAAAAAAAAAATACAAGCTGTCATCTAACGCAGTGTCTCTTCCCAGCTTTTGGCATTAAGAAAACAGAATGTTTTCTGACTTGGTGCAAAAAAAAGAGCTGATTCCTGCTCTTAAAAAAACCAGGTTGCTCTGAGAGGCACAGTTCAAGTTTTAATCTGAAACCAGGTTTCCTGCTGAAGACAAATAGTTATCCTAGTTTATCCCCACTAACTATAGATCAAATTCACTAATGATGCTTTGGTCTTATCAAACAGATAAAGCAGGGGATTTATGCTACACACAAACCTGGATAAAGACAGCAGTACCAAAACCCAGAACAAGTCAATTACTGATTGTACCAGCCAAGAACTACAAGGTCACACAAACTTGTAGAAAATGCACTTAGAAATCCTTTTACTGCTGGAGGTCTCAAACCTTGAACTTGATGCTGAACTCTGACATCAGTGTTTTGCATCTCCTTTATTTTGGTTGCAATCTCAGCATTGATTTGCCTTATTGTTAAGACCTGCACACAGACCTGAAGCATCTTAAATATACATCAAAAAATATCATGAACAACATAATCATGCTCCAAGTCTATGATGTCTGTTTGAGCTACACATGTAACTATTTCCTGCTTCACAAAAGTAGCTCAAGTAAAAAGCTGTGTTCATATTTTACCATGTTCTTGTGATGAATATTACTTTTTTTCTTAATATCTGATTTAAAAAACAAAATTCTAAAGTACTGACAAAGTACCCCAAGTTTTGTTTTCATGCACTTCATATTATTTGGATTTCAAGAAAGCTGCCAACAAGTCATAAGTTTTTAAGTATTCAGGAAGCTTCAGCCTTGATAACAGCTCCAAAGTCCAGCCATGAGGGGCTTTTTTCTTTTCTAATTGGCTCCTACGGCCAAGGCAAATGGTAAAAGCATGCTTCAAAAAGTGAGAATTCATGGAAATGTTGCCTACAGAACACAAAATGACAAAACTATTGTCCTTTAGCAAAGAAAATTAAGTTCTTATAGAACAAATATCCTATGCAATAACTTGGGTAGATAACCAACATAAAGTGCAATTGAAAATTCCCAGAAAAAGCAATAGAGCAAATCCAAAATCATTGCTGTGTATAAAATGCCACAGGTAAGTCATACTTTTTTCCACAAATTAAAAATATTTCTTACCACTGAGTCATCAATCTCAGAGATGCTATTGTGACTCATATCCAAGGTCGTTAAAGTTCTCCAGGTTGGGATAATTGCTGTCACTGGACAATTTGAATTGTCCAGTGCATCCTCTGGCTCCCACTGATCAAACTCAGAGGCCTCAGGTGCCAGGATTTCCTATTTAAGAGAAGGACACCAATATTTGGCTTACATCTTCATGGAAAGCTGATGGTTTTGGAAACTATCCCAACAATCTCAGCAACCAAGCATCAGCAGTGTCCCTGTGATGGGACACATCCAACACTTCCTTCACTGAAACTTGAGACT